>NC_080400.1:60386428-60691547 GCF_030265065.1 Corythoichthys intestinalis | reverse complement strand
GTTCTTGGACATTTGGTTTGAGCGCAATCATCAAACTTAGTTAAAAAAAGTCATTTAAGCCTTTTAACAGTGAGATCTACGCGATATGGCCGACAAATGTAATTTTGATGTTAACTCCCAAACCGCTGCGCAGAAGTCAACCAAACTTCACCCAATAGTGTATTGTATCACAATCTAAGAGTTACATTTGGACATTGTGTTCTAGGACATTTGGTTTGAGCGCAATCATCAAACTTAGTTAAAAAAAGTCATTTAAGCCTTTTCACAGTGAGATCTACGCGATATGGCCGAGAAATGTAATTTTGATGTTAACTCCCAAACCGCTGCGCAGAAGTCAACCAAACTTCACCCAATAGTGTATTGTATCACAATCTAGTAGTTACATTTGGACATTTGGTTCTTGGACATTTGGTTTGAGCGCAATCATCAAACTTAGTTAAAAAAAGTCATTTAAGCCTTTTAACAGTGAGATCTACGCGATATGGCCGACAAATGTAATTTTGATGTTAACTCCCAAACCGCTGCGCAGAAGTCAACCAAACTTCACCCAATAGTGTATTGTATCACAATCTAGTAGTTACATTTGGACATTTGGTTCTAGGACATTTGGTTTGAGCGCAATCATCAAACTTAGTTAAAAAAAGTCATTTAAGCCTTTTAACAGTGAGATCTACGCGATATGCCCGAGAAATGTAATTTTGATGTTAACTCCCAAACCGCTGCGCAGAAGTCAACCAAACTTCACCCAATAGTGTATTGTATCACAATCTAGTAGTTACATTTGGACATTTGGTTCTAGGACATTTGGTTTGAGCGCAATCATCAAACTTAGTTAAAAAAAAGTCATTTAAGCCTTTTAACAGTGAGATCTACGCGATATGGCCGACAAATGTAATTTTGATGTTAACTCCCAAACCGCTGCGCAGAAGTCAACCAAACTTCACCCAATAGTGTATTGTATCACAATCTAGTAGTTACATTTGGACATTGTGTTCTAGGACATTTGGTTTGAGCGCAATCATCAAACTTAGTTAAAAAAAGTCATTTAAGCCTTTTCACAGTGAGATCTACGCGATATGGCCGAGAAATGTAATTTTGATGTTAACTCCCAAACCGCTGCGCAGAAGTCAACCAAACTTCACCCAATAGTGTATTGTATCACAATCTAGTAGTTACATTTGGAAATTTAGTTCTAGGACATTTGGTTTGAGCGCAATCATCAAACTTAGTTAAAAAAAAGTCATTTAAGCCTTTTCACAGTGAGATCTACGCGATATGGCCGAGAAATGTAATTTTGATGTTAACTCCCAAACCGCTGCGCAGAAGTCAACCAAACTTCACCCAATAGTGTATTGTATCACAATCTAGTAGTTACATTTGGACATTTGGTTCTTGGACATTTGGTTTGAGCGCAATCATCAAACTTAGTTAAAAAAAAGTCATTTAAGCCTTTTAACAGTGAGATCTACGCGATATGGCCGAGAAATGTAATTTTGATGTTAACTCCCAAACCGCTGCGCAGAAGTCAACCAAACTTCACCCAATAGTGTATTGTATCACAATCTAGTAGTTACATTTGGACTTTTGGTTCTAGGACATTTGGTTTGAGCGCAATCATCAAACTTAGTTAAAAAAAGTCATTTAAGCCTTTTCACAGTGAGATCTACGCGATATGGCCGACAAATGTAATTTTGATGTTAACTCCCAAACCGCTGCGCAGAAGTCAACCAAACTTCACCCAATAGTGTATTGTATCACAATCTAGTAGTTACATTTGGACATTTGGTTCTTGGACATTTGGTTTGAGCGCAATCATCAAACTTAGTTAAAAAAAAGTCATTTAAGCCTTTTAACAGTGAGATCTACGCGATATGGCCGAGAAATGTAATTTTGATGTTAACTCCCAAACCGCTGCGCAGAAGTCAACCAAACTTCACCCAATAGTGTATTGTATCACAATCTAGTAGTTACATTTGGACTTTTGGTTCTAGGACATTTGGTTTGAGCGCAATCATCAAACTTAGTTAAAAAAAGTCATTTAAGCCTTTTCACAGTGAGATCTACGCGATATGGCCGACAAATGTAATTTTGATGTTAACTCCCAAACCGCTGCGCAGAAGTCAACCAAACTTCACCCAATAGTGTATTGTATCACAATCTAGTAGTTACATTTGGACATTTGGTTCTTGGACATTTGGTTTGAGCGCAATCATCAAACTTAGTTAAAAAAAGTCATTTAAGCCTTTTAACAGTGAGATCTACGCGATATGGCCGACAAATGTAATTTTGATGTTAACTCCCAAACCGCTGCGCAGAAGTCAACCAAACTTCACCCAATAGTGTATTGTATCACAATCTAAGAGTTACATTTGGACATTGTGTTCTAGGACATTTGGTTTGAGCGCAATCATCAAACTTAGTTAAAAAAAGTCATTTAAGCCTTTTCACAGTGAGATCTACGCGATATGGCCGAGAAATGTAATTTTGATGTTAACTCCCAAACCGCTGCGCAGAAGTCAACCAAACTTCACCCAATAGTGTATTGTATCACAATCTAGTAGTTACATTTGGACATTTGGTTCTTGGACATTTGGTTTGAGCGCAATCATCAAACTTAGTTAAAAAAAGTCATTTAAGCCTTTTAACAGTGAGATCTACGCGATATGGCCGACAAATGTAATTTTGATGTTAACTCCCAAACCGCTGCGCAGAAGTCAACCAAACTTCACCCAATAGTGTATTGTATCACAATCTAGTAGTTACATTTGGACATTTGGTTCTAGGACATTTGGTTTGAGCGCAATCATCAAACTTAGTTAAAAAAAGTCATTTAAGCCTTTTAACAGTGAGATCTACGCGATATGCCCGAGAAATGTAATTTTGATGTTAACTCCCAAACCGCTGCGCAGAAGTCAACCAAACTTCACCCAATAGTGTATTGTATCACAATCTAGTAGTTACATTTGGACATTTGGTTCTAGGACATTTGGTTTGAGCGCAATCATCAAACTTAGTTAAAAAAAAGTCATTTAAGCCTTTTAACAGTGAGATCTACGCGATATGGCCGACAAATGTAATTTTGATGTTAACTCCCAAACCGCTGCGCAGAAGTCAACCAAACTTCACCCAATAGTGTATTGTATCACAATCTAGTAGTTACATTTGGACATTGTGTTCTAGGACATTTGGTTTGAGCGCAATCATCAAACTTAGTTAAAAAAAGTCATTTAAGCCTTTTCACAGTGAGATCTACGCGATATGGCCGAGAAATGTAATTTTGATGTTAACTCCCAAACCGCTGCGCAGAAGTCAACCAAACTTCACCCAATAGTGTATTGTATCACAATCTAGTAGTTACATTTGGAAATTTAGTTCTAGGACATTTGGTTTGAGCGCAATCATCAAACTTAGTTAAAAAAAAGTCATTTAAGCCTTTTCACAGTGAGATCTACGCGATATGGCCGAGAAATGTAATTTTGATGTTAACTCCCAAACCGCTGCGCAGAAGTCAACCAAACTTCACCCAATAGTGTATTGTATCACAATCTAGTAGTTACATTTGGACATTTGGTTCTTGGACATTTGGTTTGAGCGCAATCATCAAACTTAGTTAAAAAAAAGTCATTTAAGCCTTTTAACAGTGAGATCTACGCGATATGGCCGAGAAATGTAATTTTGATGTTAACTCCCAAACCGCTGCGCAGAAGTCAACCAAACTTCACCCAATAGTGTATTGTATCACAATCTAGTAGTTACATTTGGACTTTTGGTTCTAGGACATTTGGTTTGAGCGCAATCATCAAACTTAGTTAAAAAAAGTCATTTAAGCCTTTTCACAGTGAGATCTACGCGATATGGCCGACAAATGTAATTTTGATGTTAACTCCCAAACCGCTGCGCAGAAGTCAACCAAACTTCACCCAATAGTGTATTGTATCACAATCTAGTAGTTACATTTGGACATTTGGTTCTTGGACATTTGGTTTGAGCGCAATCATCAAACTTAGTTAAAAAAAGTCATTTAAGCCTTTTGACAGTGAGATCTACGCGATATGGCCGACAAATGTAATTTTGATGTTAACTCCCAAACCGCTGCGCAGAAGTCAACCAAACTTCACCCAATAGTGTATTGTATCACAATCTAGTAGTTACATTTGGATATTGTGTTCTAGGACATTTGGTTTGAGCGCAATCATCAAACTTAGTTAAAAAAAGTCATTTAAGCCTTTTCACAGTGAGATCTACGCGATATGGCCGAGAAATGTAATTTTGATGTTAACTCCCAAACCGCTGCGCAGAAGTCAACCAAACTTCACCCAATAGTGTATTGTATCACAATCTAGTAGTTACATTTGGACATTTGGTTCTTGGACATTTGGTTTGAGCGCAATCATCAAACTTAGTTAAAAAAAGTCATTTAAGCCTTTTAACAGTGAGATCTACGCGATATGGCCGACAAATGTAATTTTGATGTTAACTCCCAAACCGCTGCGCAGAAGTCAACCAAACTTCACCCAATAGTGTATTGTATCACAATCTAGTAGTTACATTTGGACATTTGGTTCTAGGACATTTGGTTTGAGCGCAATCATCAAACTTAGTTAAAAAAAGTCATTTAAGCCTTTTAACAGTGAGATCTACGCGATATGGCCGACAAATGTAATTTTGATGTTAACTCCCAAACCGCTGCGAAGAAGTCAACCAAACTTCACCCAATAGTGTATTGTATCACAATCTAGTAGTTACATTTTGACATTTGGTTCTAGGACATTTGGTTTGAGCGCAATCATCAAACTTAGTTAAAAAAAGTCATTTAAGCCTTTTCACAGTGAGATCTACGCGATATGGCCGACAAATGTAATTTTGATGTTAACTCCCAAACCGCTGCGCAGAAGTCAACCAAACTTCACCCAATAGTGTATTGTATCACAATCTAGTAGTTACATTTGGAAATTTGGTTCTAGGACATTTGTTTTGAGCGCAATCCTCAAACTTAGTTTAAAAAAGTCATTTAAGCCTTTTCACAGTGAGATCTAGGCGATATGCCCGAGAAATGTAATTTTGATGTTAACTCCCAAACCGCTGCGCAGAAGTCAACCAAACTTCACCCAATAGTGTATTGTATCACAATCTAGTAGTTACATTTGGACATTTGGTTCTAGGACATTTGGTTTGAGCGCAATCATCAAACTTAGTTAAAAAAAAGTCATTTAAGCCTTTTAACAGTGAGATCTACGCGATATGGCCGACAAATGTAATTTTGATGTTAACTCCCAAACCGCTGCGCAGAAGTCAACCAAACTTCACCCAATAGTGTATTGTATCACAATCTAGTAGTTACATTTGGACATTGTGTTCTAGGACATTTGGTTTGAGCGCAATCATCAAACTTAGTTAAAAAAAGTCATTTAAGCCTTTTCACAGTGAGATCTACGCGATATGGCCGAGAAATGTAATTTTGATGTTAACTCCCAAACCGCTGCGCAGAAGTCAACCAAACTTCACCCAATAGTGTATTGTATCACAATCTAGTAGTTACATTTGGACATTTGGTTCTTGGACATTTGGTTTGAGCGCAATCATCAAACTTAGTTAAAAAAAGTCATTTAAGCCTTTTAACAGTGAGATCTACGCGATATGGCCGACAAATGTAATTTTGATGTTAACTCCCAAACCGCTGCGCAGAAGTCAACCAAACTTCACCCAATAGTGTATTGTATCACAATCTAGTAGTTACATTTTGACATTTGGTTCTAGGACATTTGGTTTGAGCGCAATCATCAAACTTAGTTAAAAAAAGTCATTTAAGCCTTTTCACAGTGAGATCTACGCGATATGGCCGACAAATGTAATTTTGATGTTAACTCCCAAACCGCTGCGCAGAAGTCAACCAAACTTCACCCAATAATGTATTGTATCACATTCTAGTAGTTACATTTGGAAATTTGGTTCTAGGACATTTGGTTTGAGCGCAATCCTCAAACTTAGTTAAAAAAAAGTCATTTAAGCCTTTCCACAGTGAGATCTAAGCGATATGGCCGAGAAATGTAATTTTTATGTTAACTCCCAAACCGCTGCGCAGAAGTCAACCAAACTTCACCCAATAGTGTATTGTATCACAATCTAGTAGTTACATGTGGAAATTTGGTTCTTGGACATTTGGTTTGAGCGCAATCATCAAACTTAGTTAAAAAAAGTCATTTAAGCCTTTTCACAGTGAGATCTACGCGATATGGCCGACAAATGTAATTTTGATGTTAACTCCCAAACCGCTGCGCAGAAGTCAACCAAACTTCACCCAATAGTGTATTGTATCACAATCTAGTAGTTACATTTGGACATTTGGTTCTTGGACATTTGGTTTGAGCGCAATCATCAAACTTAGTTAAAAAAAGTCATTTAAGCCTTTTCACAGTGAGATCTACGCGATATGGCCGAGAAATGTAATTTTGATGTTAACTCCCAAACCGCTGCGCAGAAGTCAACCAAACTTCACCCAATAGTGTATTGTATCACAATCTAGTAGTTACATTTGGACATTTAGTTCTAGGACATTTGGTTTGAGCGCAATCATCAAACTTAGTTAAAAAAAAGTCATTTAAGCCTTTTCACAGTGAGATCTACGCGATATGGCCGAGAAATGTAATTTTTATGTTAACTCCCAAACCGCTGCGCAGAAGTCAACCAAACTTCACCCAATAGTGTATTGTATCACAATCTAGTAGTTACATTTGGACATTTAGTTCTAGGACATTTGGTTTGAGCGCAATCATCAAACTTAGTTAAAAAAAGTCATTTAAGCCTTTTCACAGTGAAATCTACGCGATATGGCCGAGAAATGTAATTTTGATGTTAACTCCCAAACCGCTGCGCAGAAGTCAACTAAACTTCACCCAATAGTGTATTGTATCACAATCTAGTAGTTACATTTGGAAATTTGGTTCTAGGACATTTGGTCTGAGCGCAATCCTCAAACTTAGTTGAAAAAAAAAGTCATTTAAGCCTTTTCACAGTGAGATCTACGCGATATGGCCGAGAAATGTAATTTTGATGTTAACTCCCAAACCGCTGCGCAGAAGTCAACCAAACTTCACCCAATAGTGTATTGTATAACAATCTAGTAGTTACATTTGGAAATTTGGTTCTAGGACATTTGGTTTGAGCGCAATCCTCAAACTTAGTTAAAAAAAAGTCTTTTAAGCCTTTTCACACTGAGATCTACGCGATATGGCCGAGAAATGTAATTTTGATGTTAACTCCCAAACTGCTGCGCAGAAGTCAACCAAACTTCACCCAATAGTGTATTGTATCACAATCTAGTAGTTACATGTGGAAATTTGGTTCTAGAACATTTGATTTAAGCGCAATCCTCAAACTTAGTTAAAAAAAGTCATTTAAGCCTTTTCTCAGTGAGATCTAGGCGATATGCCCGAGAAATGTAATTTTGATGTTAACTCCCAAACCGCTAGGCAGAAGTCAACCAAACTTCACCCAATAGTGTATTGTATCACAATCTAGTAGTTACATTTGGAAATTTAGTTCTAGGACATTTGGTTTGAGCGCAATCATCAAACTTAGTTAAAAAAAAGTCATTTAAGCCTTTTCACAGTGAGATCTACGCGATATGGCCGAGAAATGTAATTTTGATGTTAACTCCCAAACCGCTGCGCAGAAGTCAACCAAACTTCACCCAATAGTGTATTGTATCACAATCTAGTAGTTACATTTGGACATTTGGTTCTTGGACATTTGGTTTGAGCGCAATCATCAAACTTAGTTAAAAAAAAGTCATTTAAGCCTTTTAACAGTGAGATCTACGCGATATGGCCGAGAAATGTAATTTTGATGTTAACTCCCAAACCGCTGCGCAGAAGTCAACCAAACTTCACCCAATAGTGTATTGTATCACAATCTAGTAGTTACATTTGGACTTTTGGTTCTAGGACATTTGGTTTGAGCGCAATCATCAAACTTAGTTAAAAAAAGTCATTTAAGCCTTTTCACAGTGAGATCTACGCGATATGGCCGACAAATGTAATTTTGATGTTAACTCCCAAACCGCTGCGCAGAAGTCAACCAAACTTCACCCAATAGTGTATTGTATCACAATCTAGTAGTTACATTTGGACATTTGGTTCTTGGACATTTGGTTTGAGCGCAATCATCAAACTTAGTTAAAAAAAGTCATTTAAGCCTTTTAACAGTGAGATCTACGCGATATGGCCGACAAATGTAATTTTGATGTTAACTCCCAAACCGCTGCGCAGAAGTCAACCAAACTTCACCCAATAGTGTATTGTATCACAATCTAGTAGTTACATTTGGACATTGTGTTCTAGGACATTTGGTTTGAGCGCAATCATCAAACTTAGTTAAAAAAAGTCATTTAAGCCTTTTCACAGTGAGATCTACGCGATATGGCCGAGAAATGTAATTTTGATGTTAACTCCCAAACCGCTGCGCAGAAGTCAACCAAACTTCACCCAATAGTGTATTGTATCACAATCTAGTAGTTACATTTGGACATTTGGTTCTTGGACATTTGGTTTGAGCGCAATCATCAAACTTAGTTAAAAAAAGTCATTTAAGCCTTTTAACAGTGAGATCTACGCGATATGGCCGACAAATGTAATTTTGATGTTAACTCCCAAACCGCTGCGCAGAAGTCAACCAAACTTCACCCAATAGTGTATTGTATCACAATCTAGTAGTTACATTTGGACATTTGGTTCTAGGACATTTGGTTTGAGCGCAATCATCAAACTTAGTTAAAAAAAGTCATTTAAGCCTTTTAACAGTGAGATCTACGCGATATGCCCGAGAAATGTAATTTTGATGTTAACTCCCAAACCGCTGCGCAGAAGTCAACCAAACTTCACCCAATAGTGTATTGTATCACAATCTAGTAGTTACATTTGGACATTTGGTTCTAGGACATTTGGTTTGAGCGCAATCATCAAACTTAGTTAAAAAAAAGTCATTTAAGCCTTTTAACAGTGAGATCTACGCGATATGGCCGACAAATGTAATTTTGATGTTAACTCCCAAACCGCTGCGCAGAAGTCAACCAAACTTCACCCAATAGTGTATTGTATCACAATCTAGTAGTTACATTTGGACATTGTGTTCTAGGACATTTGGTTTGAGCGCAATCATCAAACTTAGTTAAAAAAAGTCATTTAAGCCTTTTCACAGTGAGATCTACGCGATATGGCCGAGAAATGTAATTTTGATGTTAACTCCCAAACCGCTGCGCAGAAGTCAACCAAACTTCACCCAATAGTGTATTGTATCACAATCTAGTAGTTACATTTGGACATTTGGTTCTTGGACATTTGGTTTGAGCGCAATCATCAAACTTAGTTAAAAAAAGTCATTTAAGCCTTTTAACAGTGAGATCTACGCGATAAGGCCGACAAATGTAATTTTGATGTTAACTCCCAAACCGCTGCGCAGAAGTCAACCAAACTTCACCCAATAGTGTATTGTATCACAATCTAGTAGTTACATTTGGACATTTGGTTCTAGGACATTTGGTTTGAGCGCAATCATCAAACTTAGTTAAAAAAAGTCATTTAAGCCTTTTAACAGTGAGATCTACGCGATATGGCCGACAAATGTAATTTTGATGTTAACTCCCAAACCGCTGCGCAGAAGTCAACCAAACTTCACCCAATAGTGTATTGTATCACAATCTAGTAGTTACATTTTGACATTTGGTTCTAGGACATTTGGTTTGAGCGCAATCATCAAACTTAGTTAAAAAAAGTCATTTAAGCCTTTTCACAGTGAGATCTACGCGATATGGCCGACAAATGTAATTTTGATGTTAACTCCCAAACCGCTGCGCAGAAGTCAACCAAACTTCACCCAATAGTGTATTGTATCACAATCTAGTAGTTACATTTGGAAATTTGGTTCTAGGACATTTGTTTTGAGCGCAATCCTCAAACTTAGTTTAAAAAAGTCATTTAAGCCTTTTCACAGTGAGATCTAGGCGATATGCCCGAGAAATGTAATTTTGATGTTAACTCCCAAACCGCTGCGCAGAAGTCAACCAAACTTCACCCAATAGTGTATTGTATCACAATCTAGTAGTTACATTTGGACATTTGGTTCTAGGACATTTGGTTTGAGCGCAATCATCAAACTTAGTTAAAAAAAAGTCATTTAAGCCTTTTCACAGTGAGATCTACGCGATACGGCCAAGAAATGTAATTTTGATGTTAACTCCCAAACCGCTGCGCAGAAGTCAACCAAACTTCACCCAATAGTGTATTGTATCACAATCTAGTAGTTACATTTGGAAATTTGGTTCTAGGACATTTGGTTTGAGCGCAATCCTCAAACTTAGTTTAAAAAAGTCATTAAGCCTTTTCACAGTGAGATCTACGCGATATGGCCGAGAAATGTAATTTTGATGTTAACTCCCAAACCGCTGCGCAGAAGTCAACCAAACTTCACCCAATAATGTATTGTATCACATTCTAGTAGTTACATTTGGAAATTTGGTTCTAGGACATTTGGTTTGAGCGCAATCCTCAAACTTAGTTAAAAAAAAGTCATTTAAGCCTTTCCACAGTGAGATCTAAGCGATATGGCCGAGAAATGTAATTTTTATGTTAACTCCCAAAGCGCTGCGCAGAAGTCAACCAAACTTCACCCAATAGTGTATTGTATCACAATCTAGTAGTTACATGTGGAAATTTGGTTCTTGGACATTTGGTTTGAGCGCAATCATCAAACTTAGTTAAAAAAAGTCATTTAAGCCTTTTCACAGTGAGATCTACGCGATATGGCCGACAAATGTAATTTTGATGTTAACTCCCAAACCGCTGCGCAGAAGTAAACCAAACTTCACCCAATAGTGTATTGTATCACAATCTAGTAGTTACATTTGGACATTTGGTTCTTGGACATTTGGTTTGAGCGCAATCATCAAACTTAGTTAAAAAAAGTCATTTAAGCCTTTTAACAGTGAGATCTACGCGATATGGCCGACAAATGTAATTTTGATGTTAACTCCCAAACCGCTGCGCAGAAGTCAACCAAACTTCACCCAATAGTGTATTGTATCACAATCTAGTAGTTACATTTGGACATTTGGTTCTAGGACATTTGGTTTGAGCGCAATCATCAAACTTAGTTAAAAAAAGTCATTTAAGCCTTTTCACAGTGAGATCTACGCGATATGGCCGAGAAATGTAATTTTGATGTTAACTCCCAAACCGCTGCGCAGAAGTCAACTAAACTTCACCCAATAGTGTATTGTATCACAATCTAGTAGTTACATTTGGAAATTTGGTTCTAGGAATTTGGTTTGAGCGCAATCATCAAACTTAGTTAAAAAAAGTCATTTAAGCCTTTTCACAGTGAGATCTACGCGATATGGCCGAGAAATGTAATTTTGATGTCAACTCCCAAACCGCTGCGCAGAAGTCAACCAAACTTCACCCAATAGTGTATTGTATAACAATCTAGTAGTTACATTTGGAAATTTGGTTCTAGGACATTTGGTTTGAGGCGCAATCCTCAAACTTAGTTAAAAGAAAGTCATTTAAGCCTTTTCACAGTGAGATCTACGCGATATGGGCGAGAAATGTAATTTTGATGTTAACTCCCAAACCGCTGCACAGAAGTCAACCAAACTTCACCCAATAGTGTATTGTATCACAATCTAGTAGTTACATTTGGAAATTTGGTTCTAGGACATTTGGTTTGAGCGCAATCCTCAAACTTAGTTAAAAAAAGTCATTTAAGCCTTTCCAAAGTGAGATCTAAGCGATATGGCCGAGAAATGTAATTTTGATGTTAACTCCCAAATCGCTGCGCAGAAGTCAACCAAACTTCACCCAATAGTGTATTGTATCACAATCTAGTAGTTACATTTGGAAATTTGGTTCTAGGACATTTTATTTGAGCGCAATCCTCAAACTTAGTTAAAAAAAGTCATTTAAGCCTTTTCTCAGTGAGATCTAGGCGATATGCCCGAGAAATGTAATTTTGATGTTAACTCCCAAACCTCTAGGCAGAAGTCAACCAAACTTCACCCAATAGTGTATTGTATCACAATCTAGTAGTTACATTTGGAAATTTGGTTCTAGGACATTTGGTTTGAGCGCAATCCTCAAACTTAGTTTAAAAAAGTCATTTAAGCCTTTTCACAGTGAGATCTAGGCGATATGCCCGAGAAATGTAATTTTGATGTTAACTCCCAAACCGCTAGGCAGAAGTCAACCAAACTTCACCCAATAGTGTATTGTATCACAATCTAGTAGTTACATGTGGAAATTTGGTTCTAGGACATTTGATTTGAGCGCAATCCTCAAACTTAGTTAAAAAAAGTCATTTAAGCCTTTTCACAGTGAGATCTAGGCGATATGGCCGAGATATATAATTTTGATGTTAACTCCCAAACCGCTAGGCAGAAGTCAACCAAACTTCACCCAATAGTGTATTGTATCACAATCTAGTAGTTACATTTGGAAATTTGGTTTTAGGACATTTGGTTTGAGCGCAATCATCAATTTTAGTTAAAAAAAGTCATTTAAGCCTTTTCACAGTGAGATCTATGCGATATGGCCGAGAAATGTAATTTTGATGTTAACTCCCAAACCGCTGCGCAGAAGTCAACCAAACTTCACTCAATAGTGTATTGTATAACAATCTAGTAGTTACATTTGGAAATTTGGTTCTAGGACATTTGGTGTGAGCGCAATCCTCAAACTTAGTTAAAAAAAAGTCATTTCAGTCTTTTCACAGTGAGATCTACGCGATATGGCCGAGAAATGTAATTTTGATGTTAACTCCCAAACCGCTGCGCAGAAGTCAACCAAACTTCACCCAATAGTGTATTGTATCACAATCTAGTAGTTACATTTGGACATTGTGTTCTAGGACATTTGGTTTGAGCGCAATCATCAAACTTAGTTAAAAAAAGTCATTTAAGCCTTTTCACAGTGAGATCTACGCGATATGGCCGAGAAATGTAATTTTGATGTTAACTCCCAAACCGCTGCGCAGAAGTCAACCAAACTTCACCCAATAGTGTATTGTATCACAATCTAGTAGTTACATTTGGACATTTGGTTCTTGGACATTTGGTTTGAGCGCAATCATCAAACTTAGTTAAAAAAAGTCATTTAAGCCTTTTAACAGTGAGATCTACGCGATAAGGCCGACAAATGTAATTTTGATGTTAACTCCCAAACCGCTGCGCAGAAGTCAACCAAACTTCACCCAATAGTGTATTGTATCACAATCTAGTAGTTACATTTGGACATTTGGTTCTAGGACATTTGGTTTGAGCGCAATCATCAAACTTAGTTAAAAAAAGTCATTTAAGCCTTTTAACAGTGAGATCTACGCGATATGGCCGACAAATGTAATTTTGATGTTAACTCCCAAACCGCTGCGCAGAAGTCAACCAAACTTCACCCAATAGTGTATTGTATCACAATCTAGTAGTTACATTTTGACATTTGGTTCTAGGACATTTGGTTTGAGCGCAATCATCAAACTTAGTTAAAAAAAGTCATTTAAGCCTTTTCACAGTGAGATCTACGCGATATGGCCGACAAATGTAATTTTGATGTTAACTCCCAAACCGCTGCGCAGAAGTCAACCAAACTTCACCCAATAGTGTATTGTATCACAATCTAGTAGTTACATTTGGAAATTTGGTTCTAGGACATTTGTTTTGAGCGCAATCCTCAAACTTAGTTTAAAAAAGTCATTTAAGCCTTTTCACAGTGAGATCTAGGCGATATGCCCGAGAAATGTAATTTTGATGTTAACTCCCAAACCGCTGCGCAGAAGTCAACCAAACTTCACCCAATAGTGTATTGTATCACAATCTAGTAGTTACATTTGGACATTTGGTTCTAGGACATTTGGTTTGAGCGCAATCATCAAACTTAGTTAAAAAAAAGTCATTTAAGCCTTTTCACAGTGAGATCTACGCGATATGGCCAAGAAATGTAATTTTGATGTTAACTCCCAAACCGCTGCGCAGAAGTCAACCAAACTTCACCCAATAGTGTATTGTATCACAATCTAGTAGTTACATTTGGAAATTTGGTTCTAGGACATTTGGTTTGAGCGCAATCCTCAAACTTAGTTTAAAAAAGTCATTAAGCCTTTTCACAGTGAGATCTACGCGATATGGCCGAGAAATGTAATTTTGATGTTAACTCCCAAACCGCTGCGCAGAAGTCAACCAAACTTCACCCAATAATGTATTGTATCACATTCTAGTAGTTACATTTGGAAATTTGGTTCTAGGACATTTGGTTTGAGCGCAATCCTCAAACTTAGTTAAAAAAAAGTCATTTAAGCCTTTCCACAGTGAGATCTAAGCGATATGGCCGAGAAATGTAATTTTTATGTTAACTCCCAAACCGCTGCGCAGAAGTCAACCAAACTTCACCCAATAGTGTATTGTATCACAATCTAGTAGTTACATGTGGAAATTTGGTTCTTGGACATTTGGTTTGAGCGCAATCATCAAACTTAGTTAAAAAAAGTCATTTAAGCCTTTTCACAGTGAGATCTACGCGATATGGCCGACAAATGTAATTTTGATGTTAACTCCCAAACCGCTGCGCAGAAGTAAACCAAACTTCACCCAATAGTGTATTGTATCACAATCTAGTAGTTACATTTGGACATTTGGTTCTTGGACATTTGGTTTGAGCGCAATCATCAAACTTAGTTAAAAAAAGTCATTTAAGCCTTTTAACAGTGAGATCTACGCGATATGGCCGACAAATGTAATTTTGATGTTAACTCCCAAACCGCTGCGCAGAAGTCAACCAAACTTCACCCAATAGTGTATTGTATCACAATCTAGTAGTTACATTTGGACATTTGGTTCTAGGACATTTGGTTTGAGCGCAATCATCAAACTTAGTTAAAAAAAGTCATTTAAGCCTTTTCACAGTGAGATCTACGCGATATGGCCGAGAAATGTAATTTTGATGTTAACTCCCAAACCGCTGCGCAGAAGTCAACTAAACTTCACCCAATAGTGTATTGTATCACAATCTAGTAGTTACATTTGGAAATTTGGTTCTAGGAATTTGGTTTGAGCGCAATCATCAAACTTAGTTAAAAAAAGTCATTTAAGCCTTTTCACAGTGAGATCTACGCGATATGGCCGAGAAATGTAATTTTGATGTCAACTCCCAAACCGCTGCGCAGAAGTCAACCAAACTTCACCCAATAGTGTATTGTATAACAATCTAGTAGTTACATTTGGAAATTTGGTTCTAGGACATTTGGTTTGAGGCGCAATCCTCAAACTTAGTTAAAAGAAAGTCATTTAAGCCTTTTCACAGTGAGATCTACGCGATATGGGCGAGAAATGTAATTTTGATGTTAACTCCCAAACCGCTGCACAGAAGTCAACCAAACTTCACCCAATAGTGTATTGTATCACAATCTAGTAGTTACATTTGGAAATTTGGTTCTAGGACATTTGGTTTGAGCGCAATCCTCAAACTTAGTTAAAAAAAGTCATTTAAGCCTTTCCAAAGTGAGATCTAAGCGATATGGCCGAGAAATGTAATTTTGATGTTAACTCCCAAATCGCTGCGCAGAAGTCAACCAAACTTCACCCAATAGTGTATTGTATCACAATCTAGTAGTTACATTTGGAAATTTGGTTCTAGGACATTTTATTTGAGCGCAATCCTCAAACTTAGTTAAAAAAAGTCATTTAAGCCTTTTCTCAGTGAGATCTAGGCGATATGCCCGAGAAATGTAATTTTGATGTTAACTCCCAAACCTCTAGGCAGAAGTCAACCAAACTTCACCCAATAGTGTATTGTATCACAATCTAGTAGTTACATTTGGAAATTTGGTTCTAGGACATTTGGTTTGAGCGCAATCCTCAAACTTAGTTTAAAAAAGTCATTTAAGCCTTTTCACAGTGAGATCTAGGCGATATGCCCGAGAAATGTAATTTTGATGTTAACTCCCAAACCGCTAGGCAGAAGTCAACCAAACTTCACCCAATAGTGTATTGTATCACAATCTAGTAGTTACATGTGGAAATTTGGTTCTAGGACATTTGATTTGAGCGCAATCCTCAAACTTAGTTAAAAAAAGTCATTTAAGCCTTTTCACAGTGAGATCTAGGCGATATGGCCGAGAAATGTAATTTTGATGTTAACTCCCAAACCGCTGCGCAGAAGTCAACCAAACTTCACCCAATAGTGTATTGTATCACAATCCAGTAGTTACATGTGGAAATTTGGTTCTAGGACATTTGATTTGAGCGCAATCCTCAAACTTAGTTAAAAAAAAGTCATTTAAGCCTTTTCTCAGTGAGATCTAGGCGATATGCCCTAGAAATGTAATTTTGATGTTAACTCCCAAACCGCTGCGCAGAAGTCAAACAAACTTCACCCAATAGTGTATTGTATCACAATCTAGTAGTTACATTTGGAAATTTGGTTCTAGGACATTTGGTCTGAGCGCAATCCTCAAACTTAGTTGAAAAAAAAAGTCATTTAAGCCTTTTCACAGTGAGATCTACGCGATATGGCCGAGAAATGTAATTTTGATGTTAACTCCCAAACCGCTGCGCAGAAGTCAACCAAACTTCACCCAATAGTGTATTGTATCACAATCTAGTAGTTACATTTGGACATTTGGTTCTTGGACATTTGGTTTGAGCGCAATCATCAAACTTAGTTAAAAAAAAGTCATTTAAGCCTTTTCACAGTGAGATCTACGCGATATGGCCGAGAAATGTAATTTTGATGTTAACTCCCAAACCGCTGCGCAGAAGTCAACCAAACTTCACCCAATAGTGTATTGTATCACAATCTAGTAGTTACATTTGGACTTTTGGTTCTAGGACATTTGGTTTGAGCGCAATCATCAAACTTAGTTAAAAAAAGTCATTTAAGCCTTTTCACAGTGAGATCTACGCGATATGGCCGACAAATGTAATTTTGATGTTAACTCCCAAACCGCTGCGCAGAAGTCAACCAAACTTCACCCAATAGTGTATTGTATCACAATCTAGTAGTTACATTTGGACATTTGGTTCTTGGACATTTGGTTTGAGCGCAATCATCAAACTTAGTTAAAAAAAGTCATTTAAGCCTTTTAACAGTGAGATCTACGCGATATGGCCGACAAATGTAATTTTGATGTTAACTCCCAAACCGCTGCGCAGAAGTCAACCAAACTTCACCCAATAGTGTATTGTATCACAATCTAGTAGTTACATTTGGACATTGTGTTCTAGGACATTTGGTTTGAGCGCAATCATCAAACTTAGTTAAAAAAAGTCATTTAAGCCTTTTCACAGTAAGATCTACGCGATATGGCCGAGAAATGTAATTTTGATGTTAACTCCCAAACCGCTGCGCAGAAGTCAACCAAACTTCACCCAATAGTGTATTGTATCACAATCTAGTAGTTACATTTGGACATTTGGTTCTTGGACATTTGGTTTGAGCGCAATCATCAAACTTAGTTAAAAAAAGTCATTTAAGCCTTTTAACAGTGAGATCTACGCGATATGGCCGACAAATGTAATTTTGATGTTAACTCCCAAACCGCTGCGCAGAAGTCAACCAAACTTCACCCAATAGTGTATTGTATCACAATCTAGTAGTTACATTTGGACATTTGGTTCTAGGACATTTGGTTTGAGCGCAATCATCAAACTTAGTTAAAAAAAGTCATTTAAGCCTTTTAACAGTGAGATCTACGCGATATGCCCGAGAAATGTAATTTTGATGTTAACTCCCAAACCGCTGCGCAGAAGTCAACCAAACTTCACCCAATAGTGTATTGTATCACAATCTAGTAGTTACATTTGGACATTTGGTTCTAGGACATTTGGTTTGAGCGCAATCATCAAACTTAGTTAAAAAAAAGTCATTTAAGCCTTTTAACAGTGAGATCTACGCGATATGGCCGACAAATGTAATTTTGATGTTAACTCCCAAACCGCTGCGCAGAAGTCAACCAAACTTCACCCAATAGTGTATTGTATCACAATCTAGTAGTTACATTTGGACATTGTGTTCTAGGACATTTGGTTTGAGCGCAATCATCAAACTTAGTTAAAAAAAGTCATTTAAGCCTTTTCACAGTGAGATCTACGCGATATGGCCGAGAAATGTAATTTTGATGTTAACTCCCAAACCGCTGCGCAGAAGTCAACCAAACTTCACCCAATAGTGTATTGTATCACAATCTAGTAGTTACATTTGGACATTTGGTTCTTGGACATTTGGTTTGAGCGCAATCATCAAACTTAGTTAAAAAAAGTCATTTAAGCCTTTTAACAGTGAGATCTACGCGATAAGGCCGACAAATGTAATTTTGATGTTAACTCCCAAACCGCTGCGCAGAAGTCAACCAAACTTCACCCAATAGTGTATTGTATCACAATCTAGTAGTTACATTTGGACATTTGGTTCTAGGACATTTGGTTTGAGCGCAATCATCAAACTTAGTTAAAAAAAGTCATTTAAGCCTTTTAACAGTGAGATCTACGCGATATGGCCGACAAATGTAATTTTGATGTTAACTCCCAAACCGCTGCGCAGAAGTCAACCAAACTTCACCCAATAGTGTATTGTATCACAATCTAGTAGTTACATTTTGACATTTGGTTCTAGGACATTTGGTTTGAGCGCAATCATCAAACTTAGTTAAAAAAAGTCATTTAAGCCTTTTCACAGTGAGATCTACGCGATATGGCCGACAAATGTAATTTTGATGTTAACTCCCAAACCGCTGCGCAGAAGTCAACCAAACTTCACCCAATAGTGTATTGTATCACAATCTAGTAGTTACATTTGGAAATTTGGTTCTAGGACATTTGTTTTGAGCGCAATCCTCAAACTTAGTTTAAAAAAGTCATTTAAGCCTTTTCACAGTGAGATCTAGGCGATATGCCCGAGAAATGTAATTTTGATGTTAACTCCCAAACCGCTGCGCAGAAGTCAACCAAACTTCACCCAATAGTGTATTGTATCACAATCTAGTAGTTACATTTGGACATTTGGTTCTAGGACATTTGGTTTGAGCGCAATCATCAAACTTAGTTAAAAAAAAGTCATTTAAGCCTTTTCACAGTGAGATCTACGCGATATGGCCAAGAAATGTAATTTTGATGTTAACTCCCAAACCGCTGCGCAGAAGTCAACCAAACTTCACCCAATAGTGTATTGTATCACAATCTAGTAGTTACATTTGGAAATTTGGTTCTAGGACATTTGGTTTGAGCGCAATCCTCAAACTTAGTTTAAAAAAGTCATTAAGCCTTTTCACAGTGAGATCTACGCGATATGGCCGAGAAATGTAATTTTGATGTTAACTCCCAAACCGCTGCGCAGAAGTCAACCAAACTTCACCCAATAATGTATTGTATCACATTCTAGTAGTTACATTTGGAAATTTGGTTCTAGGACATTTGGTTTGAGCGCAATCCTCAAACTTAGTTAAAAAAAAGTCATTTAAGCCTTTCCACAGTGAGATCTAAGCGATATGGCCGAGAAATGTAATTTTTATGTTAACTCCCAAACCGCTGCGCAGAAGTCAACCAAACTTCACCCAATAGTGTATTGTATCACAATCTAGTAGTTACATGTGGAAATTTGGTTCTTGGACATTTGGTTTGAGCGCAATCATCAAACTTAGTTAAAAAAAGTCATTTAAGCCTTTTCACAGTGAGATCTACGCGATATGGCCGACAAATGTAATTTTGATGTTAACTCCCAAACCGCTGCGCAGAAGTAAACCAAACTTCACCCAATAGTGTATTGTATCACAATCTAGTAGTTACATTTGGACATTTGATTCTTGGACATTTGGTTTGAGCGCAATCATCAAACTTAGTTAAAAAAAGTCATTTAAGCCTTTTAACAGTGAGATCTACGCGATATGGCCGACAAATGTAATTTTGATGTTAACTCCCAAACCGCTGCGCAGAAGTCAACCAAACTTCACCCAATAGTGTATTGTATCACAATCTAGTAGTTACATTTGGACATTTGGTTCTAGGACATTTGGTTTGAGCGCAATCATCAAACTTAGTTAAAAAAAGTCATTTAAGCCTTTTCACAGTGAGATCTACGCGATATGGCCGAGAAATGTAATTTTGATGTTAACTCCCAAACCGCTGCGCAGAAGTCAACTAAACTTCACCCAATAGTGTATTGTATCACAATCTAGTAGTTACATTTGGAAATTTGGTTCTAGGACATTTGGTTTGAGCGCAATCCTCAAACTTAGTTTAAAAAAGTCATTTAAGCCTTTTCACAGTGAGATCTAGGCGATATGCCCGAGAAATGTAATTTTGATGTTAACTCCCAAACCGCTAGGCAGAAGTCAACCAAACTTCACCCAATAGTGTATTGTATCACAATCTAGTAGTTACATGTGGAAATTTGGTTCTAGGACATTTGATTTGAGCGCAATCCTCAAACTTAGTTAAAAAAAGTCATTTAAGCCTTTTCACAGTGAGATCTAGGCGATATGGCCGAGATATATAATTTTGATGTTAACTCCCAAACCGCTAGGCAGAAGTCAACCAAACTTCACCCAATAGTGTATTGTATCACAATCTAGTAGTTACATTTGGAAATTTGGTTTTAGGACATTTGGTTTGAGCGCAATCATCAATTTTAGTTAAAAAAAGTCATTTAAGCCTTTTCACAGTGAGATCTATGCGATATGGCCGAGAAATGTAATTTTGATGTTAACTCCCAAACCGCTGCGCAGAAGTCAACCAAACTTCACTCAATAGTGTATTGTATAACAATCTAGTAGTTACATTTGGAAATTTGGTTCTAGGACATTTGGTGTGAGCGCAATCCTCAAACTTAGTTAAAAAAAAGTCATTTCAGTCTTTTCACAGTGAGATCTACGCGATATGGCCGAGAAATGTAATTTTGATGTTAACTCCCAAACCGCTGCGCAGAAGTCAACCAAACTTCACCCAATAGTGTATTGTATCACAATCTAGTAGTTACATTTGGACATTGTGTTCTAGGACATTTGGTTTGAGCGCAATCATCAAACTTAGTTAAAAAAAGTCATTTAAGCCTTTTCACAGTGAGATCTACGCGATATGGCCGAGAAATGTAATTTTGATGTTAACTCCCAAACCGCTGCGCAGAAGTCAACCAAACTTCACCCAATAGTGTATTGTATCACAATCTAGTAGTTACATTTGGACATTTGGTTCTTGGACATTTGGTTTGAGCGCAATCATCAAACTTAGTTAAAAAAAGTCATTTAAGCCTTTTAACAGTGAGATCTACGCGATAAGGCCGACAAATGTAATTTTGATGTTAACTCCCAAACCGCTGCGCAGAAGTCAACCAAACTTCACCCAATAGTGTATTGTATCACAATCTAGTAGTTACATTTGGACATTTGGTTCTAGGACATTTGGTTTGAGCGCAATCATCAAACTTAGTTAAAAAAAGTCATTTAAGCCTTTTAACAGTGAGATCTACGCGATATGGCCGACAAATGTAATTTTGATGTTAACTCCCAAACCGCTGCGCAGAAGTCAACCAAACTTCACCCAATAGTGTATTGTATCACAATCTAGTAGTTACATTTTGACATTTGGTTCTAGGACATTTGGTTTGAGCGCAATCATCAAACTTAGTTAAAAAAAGTCATTTAAGCCTTTTCACAGTGAGATCTACGCGATATGGCCGACAAATGTAATTTTGATGTTAACTCCCAAACCGCTGCGCAGAAGTCAACCAAACTTCACCCAATAGTGTATTGTATCACAATCTAGTAGTTACATTTGGAAATTTGGTTCTAGGACATTTGTTTTGAGCGCAATCCTCAAACTTAGTTTAAAAAAGTCATTTAAGCCTTTTCACAGTGAGATCTAGGCGATATGCCCGAGAAATGTAATTTTGATGTTAACTCCCAAACCGCTGCGCAGAAGTCAACCAAACTTCACCCAATAGTGTATTGTATCACAATCTAGTAGTTACATTTGGACATTTGGTTCTAGGACATTTGGTTTGAGCGCAATCATCAAACTTAGTTAAAAAAAAGTCATTTAAGCCTTTTCACAGTGAGATCTACGCGATATGGCCAAGAAATGTAATTTTGATGTTAACTCCCAAACCGCTGCGCAGAAGTCAACCAAACTTCACCCAATAGTGTATTGTATCACAATCTAGTAGTTACATTTGGAAATTTGGTTCTAGGACATTTGGTTTGAGCGCAATCCTCAAACTTAGTTTAAAAAAGTCATTAAGCCTTTTCACAGTGAGATCTACGCGATATGGCCGAGAAATGTAATTTTGATGTTAACTCCCAAACCGCTGCGCAGAAGTCAACCAAACTTCACCCAATAATGTATTGTATCACATTCTAGTAGTTACATTTGGAAATTTGGTTCTAGGACATTTGGTTTGAGCGCAATCCTCAAACTTAGTTAAAAAAAAGTCATTTAAGCCTTTCCACAGTGAGATCTAAGCGATATGGCCGAGAAATGTAATTTTTATGTTAACTCCCAAACCGCTGCGCAGAAGTCAACCAAACTTCACCCAATAGTGTATTGTATCACAATCTAGTAGTTACATGTGGAAATTTGGTTCTTGGACATTTGGTTTGAGCGCAATCATCAAACTTAGTTAAAAAAAGTCATTTAAGCCTTTTCACAGTGAGATCTACGCGATATGGCCGACAAATGTAATTTTGATGTTAACTCCCAAACCGCTGCGCAGAAGTAAACCAAACTTCACCCAATAGTGTATTGTATCACAATCTAGTAGTTACATTTGGACATTTGGTTCTTGGACATTTGGTTTGAGCGCAATCATCAAACTTAGTTAAAAAAAGTCATTTAAGCCTTTTAACAGTGAGATCTACGCGATATGGCCGACAAATGTAATTTTGATGTTAACTCCCAAACCGCTGCGCAGAAGTCAACCAAACTTCACCCAATAGTGTATTGTATCACAATCTAGTAGTTACATTTGGACATTTGGTTCTAGGACATTTGGTTTGAGCGCAATCATCAAACTTAGTTAAAAAAAGTCATTTAAGCCTTTTCACAGTGAGATCTACGCGATATGGCCGAGAAATGTAATTTTGATGTTAACTCCCAAACCGCTGCGCAGAAGTCAACTAAACTTCACCCAATAGTGTATTGTATCACAATCTAGTAGTTACATTTGGAAATTTGGTTCTAGGAATTTGGTTTGAGCGTAATCATCAAACTTAGTTAAAAAGAGTCATTTAAGCCTTTTCACAGTGAGATCTACGCGATATGGCCGAGAAATGTAATTTTGATGTCAACTCCCAAACCGCTGCGCAGAAGTCAACCAAACTTCACCCAATAGTGTATTGTATAACAATCTAGTAGTTACATTTGGAAATTTGGTTCTAGGACATTTGGTTTGAGGCGCAATCCTCAAACTTAGTTAAAAGAAAGTCATTTAAGCCTTTTCACAGTGAGATCTACGCGATATGGGCGAGAAATGTAATTTTGATGTTAACTCCCAAACCGCTGCACAGAAGTCAACCAAACTTCACCCAATAGTGTATTGTATCACAATCTAGTAGTTACATTTGGAAATTTGGTTCTAGGACATTTGGTTTGAGCGCAATCCTCAAACTTAGTTAAAAAAAGTCATTTAAGCCTTTCCAAAGTGAGATCTAAGCGATATGGCCGAGAAATGTAATTTTGATGTTAACTCCCAAATCGCTGCGCAGAAGTCAACCAAACTTCACCCAATAGTGTATTGTATCACAATCTAGTAGTTACATTTGGAAATTTGGTTCTAGGACATTTTATTTGAGCGCAATCCTCAAACTTAGTTAAAAAAAGTCATTTAAGCCTTTTCTCAGTGAGATCTAGGCGATATGCCCGAGAAATGTAATTTTGATGTTAACTCCCAAACCTCTAGGCAGAAGTCAACCCAACTTCACCCAATAGTGTATTGTATCACAATCTAGTAGTTACATTTGGAAATTTGGTTCTAGGACATTTGGTTTGAGCGCAATCCTCAAACTTAGTTTAAAAAAGTCATTTAAGCCTTTTCACAGTGAGATCTAGGCGATATGCCCGAGAAATGTAATTTTGATGTTAACTCCCAAACCGCTAGGCAGAAGTCAACCAAACTTCACCCAATAGTGTATTGTATCACAATCTAGTAGTTACATGTGGAAATTTGGTTCTAGGACATTTGATTTGAGCGCAATCCTCAAACTTAGTTAAAAAAAGTCATTTAAGCCTTTTCACAGTGAGATCTAGGCGATATGGCCGAGATATATAATTTTGATGTTAACTCCCAAACCGCTAGGCAGAAGTCAACCAAACTTCACCCAATAGTGTATTGTATCACAATCTAGTAGTTACATTTGGAAATTTGGTTTTAGGACATTTGGTTTGAGCGCAATCATCAATTTTAGTTAAAAAAAGTCATTTAAGCCTTTTCACAGTGAGATCTATGCGATATGGCCGAGAAATGTAATTTTGATGTTAACTCCCAAACCGCTGCGCAGAAGTCAACCAAACTTCACCCAATAGTGTATTGTATAACAATCTAGTAGTTACATTTGGAAATTTGGTTCTAGGACATTTGGTGTGAGCGCAATCCTCAAACTTAGTTAAAAAAAAGTCATTTCAGTCTTTTCACAGTGAGATCTACGCGATATGGCCGAGAAATGTAATTTTGATGTTAACTCCCAAACCGCTGCGCAGAAGTCAACCAAACTTCACCCAATAGTGTATTGTATCACAATCCAGTAATTACATGTGGAAATTTGGTTCTAGGACATTTGATTTGAGCGCAATCCTCAAACTTAGTTAAAAAAAAGTCATTTAAGCCTTTTCTCAGTGAGATCTAGGCGATATGCCCGAGAAATGTAATTTTGATGTTAACTCCCAAACCGCTGCGCAGAAGGCAAACAAACTTCACCCAATAGTGTATTGTATCACAATCTAGTAGTTACATTTGGAAATTTGGTTCTAGGACATTTGGTCTGAGCGCAATCCTCAAACTTATTTGAAAAAAAAAGTCATTTAAGCCTTTTCACAGTGAGATCTACGCGATATGGCCGAGAAATGTAATTTTGATGTTAACTCCCAAACCGCTGCGCAGAAGTCAACCAAACTTCACCCAATAGTGTATTGTATCACAATCCAGTAGTTACATGTGGAAATTTGGTTCTAGGACATTTGATTTGAGCGCAATCCTCAAACTTAGTTAAAAAAAAGTCATTTAAGCCTTTTCTCAGTGAGATCTAGGCGATATGCCCGAGAAATGTAATTTTGATGTTAACTCCCAAACCGCTGCGCAGAAGTCAAACAAACTTCACCCAATAGTGTATTGTATCACAATCTAGTAGTTACATTTGGAAATTTGGTTCTAGGACATTTGGTCTGAGCGCAATCCTCAAACTTAGTTGAAAAAAAAAGTCATTTAAGCCTTTTCACAGTGAGATCTACGCGATATGGCCGAGAAATGTAATTTTGATGTTAACTCCCAAACCGCTGCGCAGAAGTCAACCAAACTTCACCCAATAGTGTATTGTATAACAATCTAGTAGTTACATTTGGAAATTTGGTTCTAGGACATTTGGTTTGAGCGCAATCCTCAAACTTAGTTAAAAAAAAGTCTTTTAAGCCTTTTCACACTGAGATCTACGCGATATGGCCGAGAAATGTAATTTTGATGTTAACTCCCAAACTGCTGCGCAGAAGTCAACCAAACTTCACCCAATAGTGTATTGTGTCACAATCTAGTAGTTACATGTGGAAATTTGGTTCTAGGACATTTGATTTAAGCGCAATCCTCAAACTTAGTTAAAAAAAGTCATTTAAGCCTTTTCTCAGTGAGATCTAGGCGATATGCCCGAGAAATGTAATTTTGATGTTAACTCCCAAACCGCTAGGCAGAAGTCAACCAAACTTCACCCAATAGTGTATTGTATCACAATCTAGTAGTTACATTTGGAAATTTAGTTCTAGGACATTTGGTTTGAGCGCAATCATCAAACTTAGTTAAAAAAAAGTCATTTAAGCCTTTTCACAGTGAGATCTACGCGATATGGCCGAGAAATGTAATTTTGATGTTAACTCCCAAACCGCTGCGCAGAAGTCAACCAAACTTCACCCAATAGTGTATTGTATCACAATCTAGTAGTTACATTTGGACTTTTGGTTCTAGGACATTTGGTTTGAGCGCAATCATCAAACTTAGTTAAAAAAAGTCATTTAAGCCTTTTCACAGTGAGATCTACGCGATATGGCCGACAAATGTAATTTTGATGTTAACTCCCAAACCGCTGCGCAGAAGTCAACCAAACTTCACCCAATAGTGTATTGTATCACAATCTAGTAGTTACATTTGGACATTTGGTTCTTGGACATTTGGTTTGAGCGCAATCATCAAACTTAGTTAAAAAAAGTCATTTAAGCCTTTTAACAGTGAGATCTACGCGATATGGCCGACAAATGTAATTTTGATGTTAACTCCCAAACCGCTGCGCAGAAGTCAACCAAACTTCACCCAATAGTGTATTGTATCACAATCTAGTAGTTACATTTGGACATTGTGTTCTAGGACATTTGGTTTGAGCGCAATCATCAAACTTAGTTAAAAAAAGTCATTTAAGCCTTTTCACAGTGAGATCTACGCGATATGGCCCAGAAATGTAATTTTGATGTTAACTCCCAAACCGCTGCGCAGAAGTCAACCAAACTTCACCCAATAGTGTATTGTATCACAATCTAGTAGTTACATTTGGACATTTGGTTCTTGGACATTTGGTTTGAGCGCAATCATCAAACTTAGTTAAAAAAAGTCATTTAAGCCTTTTAACAGTGAGATCTACGCGATATGGCCGACAAATGTAATTTTGATGTTAACTCCCAAACCGCTGCGCAGAAGTCAACCAAACTTCACCCAATAGTGTATTGTATCACAATCTAGTAGTTACATTTGGACATTTGGTTCTAGGACATTTGGTTTGAGCGCAATCATCAAACTTAGTTAAAAAAAGTCATTTAAGCCTTTTAACAGTGAGATCTACGCGATATGGCCGACAAATGTAATTTTGATGTTAACTCCCAAACCGCTGCGCAGAAGTCAACCAAACTTCACCCAATAGTGTATTGTATCACAATCTAGTAGTTACATTTTGACATTTGGTTCTAGGACATTTGGTTTGAGCGCAATCATCAAACTTAGTTAAAAAAAGTCATTTAAGCCTTTTCACAGTGAGATCTACGCGATATGGCCGACAAATGTAATTTTGATGTTAACTCCCAAACCGCTGCGCAGAAGTCAACCAAACTTCACCCAATAGTGTATTGTATCACAATCTAGTAGTTACATTTGGAAATTTGGTTCTAGGACATTTGTTTTGAGCGCAATCCTCAAACTTAGTTTAAAAAAGTCATTTAAGCCTTTTCACAGTGAGATCTAGGCGATATGCCCGAGAAATGTAATTTTGATGTTAACTCCCAAACCGCTGCGCAGAAGTCAACCAAACTTCACCCAATAGTGTATTGTATCACAATCTAGTAGTTACATTTGGACATTTGGTTCTAGGACATTTGGTTTGAGCGCAATCATCAAACTTAGTTAAAAAAAAGTCATTTAAGCCTTTTCACAGTGAGATCTACGCGATATGGCCAAGAAATGTAATTTTGATGTTAACTCCCAAACCGCTGCGCAGAAGTCAACCAAACTTCACCCAATAGTGTATTGTATCACAATCTAGTAGTTACATTTGGAAATTTGGTTCTAGGACATTTGGTTTGAGCGCAATCCTCAAACTTAGTTTAAAAAAGTCATTAAGCCTTTTCACAGTGAGATCTACGCGATATGGCCGAGAAATGTAATTTTGATGTTAACTCCCAAACCGCTGCGCAGAAGTCAACCAAACTTCACCCAATAATGTATTGTATCACATTCTAGTAGTTACATTTGGAAATTTGGTTCTAGGACATTTGGTTTGAGCGCAATCCTCAAACTTAGTTAAAAAAAAAGTCATTTAAGCCTTTCCACAGTGAGATCTAAGCGATATGGCCGAGAAATGTAATTTTTATGTTAACTCCCAAACCGCTGCGCAGAAGTCAACCAAACTTCACCCAATAGTGTATTGTATCACAATCTAGTAGTTACATGTGGAAATTTGGTTCTAGGACATTTGATTTGAGCGCAATCCTCAAACTTAGTTAAAAAAAGTCATTTAAGCCTTTTCACAGTGAGATCTACGCGATATGGCCGACAAATGTAATTTTGATGTTAACTCCCAAACCGCTGCGCAGAAGTAAACCAAACTTCACCCAATAGTGTATTGTATCACAATCTAGTAGTTACATTTGGACATTTGGTTCTTGGACATTTGGTTTGAGCGCAATCATCAAACTTAGTTAAAAAAAGTCATTTAAGCCTTTTAACAGTGAGATCTACGCGATATGGCCGACAAATGTAATTTTGATGTTAACTCCCAAACCGCTGCGCAGAAGTCAACCAAACTTCACCCAATAGTGTATTGTATCACAATCTAGTAGTTACATTTGGACATTTGGTTCTAGGACATTTGGTTTGAGCGCAATCATCAAACTTAGTTAAAAAAAGTCATTTAAGCCTTTTCACAGTGAGATCTACGCGATATGGCCGAGAAATGTAATTTTGATGTTAACTCCCAAACCGCTGCGCAGAAGTCAACCAAACTTCACCCAATAGTGTATTGTATCACAATCTAGTAGTTACATTTGGACATTTGGTTCTTGGACATTTGGTTTGAGCGCAATCATCAAACTTAGTTAAAAAAAGTCATTTAAGCCTTTTAACAGTGAGATCTACGCGATATGGCCGACAAATGTAATTTTGATGTTAACTCCCAAACTGCTGCGCAGAAGTCAACCAAACTTCACCCAATAGTGTATTGTGTCACAATCTAGTAGTTACATGTGGAAATTTGGTTCTAGGACATTTGATTTAAGCGCAATCCTCAAACTTAGTTAAAAAAAGTCATTTAAGCCTTTTCTCAGTGAGATCTAGGCGATATGCCCGAGAAATGTAATTTTGATGTTAACTCCCAAACCGCTAGGCAGAAGTCAACCAAACTTCACCCAATAGTGTATTGTATCACAATCTAGTAGTTACATTTGGAAATTTAGTTCTAGGACATTTGGTTTGAGCGCAATCATCAAACTTAGTTAAAAAAAAGTCATTTAAGCCTTTTCACAGTGAGATCTACGCGATATGGCCGAGAAATGTAATTTTGATGTTAACTCCCAAACCGCTGCGCAGAAGTCAACCAAACTTCACCCAATAGTGTATTGTATCACAATCTAGTAGTTACATTTGGACTTTTGGTTCTAGGACATTTGGTTTGAGCGCAATCATCAAACTTAGTTAAAAAAAGTCATTTAAGCCTTTTCACAGTGAGATCTACGCGATATGGCCGACAAATGTAATTTTGATGTTAACTCCCAAACCGCTGCGCAGAAGTCAACCAAACTTCACCCAATAGTGTATTGTATCACAATCTAGTAGTTACATTTGGACATTTGGTTCTTGGACATTTGGTTTGAGCGCAATCATCAAACTTAGTTAAAAAAAGTCATTTAAGCCTTTTAACAGTGAGATCTACGCGATATGGCCGACAAATGTAATTTTGATGTTAACTCCCAAACCGCTGCGCAGAAGTCAACCAAACTTCACCCAATAGTGTATTGTATCACAATCTAGTAGTTACATTTGGACATTTGGTTCTAGGACATTTGGTTTGAGCGCAATCATCAAACTTAGTTAAAAAAAGTCATTTAAGCCTTTTCACAGTGAGATCTACGCGATATGGCCGAGAAATGTAATTTTGATGTTAACTCCCAAACCGCTGCGCAGAAGTCAACTAAACTTCACCCAATAGTGTATTGTATCACAATCTAGTAGTTACATTTGGAAATTTGGTTCTAGGAATTTGGTTTGAGCGCAATCATCAAACTTAGTTAAAAAAAGTCATTTAAGCCTTTTCACAGTGAGATCTACGCGATATGGCCGAGAAATGTAATTTTGATGTCAACTCCCAAACCGCTGCGCAGAAGTCAACCAAACTTCACCCAATAGTGTATTGTATAACAATCTAGTAGTTACATTTGGAAATTTGGTTCTAGGACATTTGGTTTGAGGCGCAATCCTCAAACTTAGTTAAAAGAAAGTCATTTAAGCCTTTTCACAGTGAGATCTACGCGATATGGGCGAGAAATGTAATTTTGATGTTAACTCCCAAACCGCTGCACAGAAGTCAACCAAACTTCACCCAATAGTGTATTGTATCACAATCTAGTAGTTACATTTGGAAATTTGGTTCTAGGACATTTGGTTTGAGCGCAATCCTCAAACTTAGTTAAAAAAAGTCATTTAAGCCTTTCCAAAGTGAGATCTAAGCGATATGGCCGAGAAATGTAATTTTGATGTTAACTCCCAAATCGCTGCGCAGAAGTCAACCAAACTTCACCCAATAGTGTATTGTATCACAATCTAGTAGTTACATTTGGAAATTTGGTTCTAGGACATTTTATTTGAGCGCAATCCTCAAACTTAGTTAAAAAAAGTCATTTAAGCCTTTTCTCAGTGAGATCTAGGCGATATGCCCGAGAAATGTAATTTTGATGTTAACTCCCAAACCTCTAGGCAGAAGTCAACCAAACTTCACCCAATAGTGTATTGTATCACAATCTAGTAGTTACATTTGGAAATTTGGTTCTAGGACATTTGGTTTGAGCGCAATCCTCAAACTTAGTTTAAAAAAGTCATTTAAGCCTTTTCACAGTGAGATCTAGGCGATATGCCCGAGAAATGTAATTTTGATGTTAACTCCCAAACCGCTAGGCAGAAGTCAACCAAACTTCACCCAATAGTGTATTGTATCACAATCTAGTAGTTACATGTGGAAATTTGGTTCTAGGACATTTGATTTGAGCGCAATCCTCAAACTTAGTTAAAAAAAGTCATTTAAGCCTTTTCACAGTGAGATCTAGGCGATATGGCCGAGATATATAATTTTGATGTTAACTCCCAAACCGCTAGGCAGAAGTCAACCAAACTTCACCCAATAGTGTATTGTATCACAATCTAGTAGTTACATTTGGAAATTTGGTTTTAGGACATTTGGTTTGAGCGCAATCATCAATTTTAGTTAAAAAAAGTCATTTAAGCCTTTTCACAGTGAGATCTATGCGATATGGCCGAGAAATGTAATTTTGATGTTAACTCCCAAACCGCTGCGCAGAAGTCAACCAAACTTCACTCAATAGTGTATTGTATAACAATCTAGTAGTTACATTTGGAAATTTGGTTCTAGGACATTTGGTGTGAGCGCAATCCTCAAACTTAGTTAAAAAAAAGTCATTTCAGTCTTTTCACAGTGAGATCTACGCGATATGGCCGAGAAATGTAATTTTGATGTTAACTCCCAAACCGCTGCGCAGAAGTCAACCAAACTTCACCCAATAGTGTATTGTATCACAATCTAGTAGTTACATTTGGACATTGTGTTCTAGGACATTTGGTTTGAGCGCAATCATCAAACTTAGTTAAAAAAAGTCATTTAAGCCTTTTCACAGTGAGATCTACGCGATATGGCCGAGAAATGTAATTTTGATGTTAACTCCCAAACCGCTGCGCAGAAGTCAACCAAACTTCACCCAATAGTGTATTGTATCACAATCTAGTAGTTACATTTGGACATTTGGTTCTTGGACATTTGGTTTGAGCGCAATCATCAAACTTAGTTAAAAAAAGTCATTTAAGCCTTTTAACAGTGAGATCTACGCGATAAGGCCGACAAATGTAATTTTGATGTTAACTCCCAAACCGCTGCGCAGAAGTCAACCAAACTTCACCCAATAGTGTATTGTATCACAATCTAGTAGTTACATTTGGACATTTGGTTCTAGGACATTTGGTTTGAGCGCAATCATCAAACTTAGTTAAAAAAAGTCATTTAAGCCTTTTAACAGTGAGATCTACGCGATATGGCCGACAAATGTAATTTTGATGTTAACTCCCAAACCGCTGCGCAGAAGTCAACCAAACTTCACCCAATAGTGTATTGTATCACAATCTAGTAGTTACATTTTGACATTTGGTTCTAGGACATTTGGTTTGAGCGCAATCATCAAACTTAGTTAAAAAAAGTCTTTTAAGCCTTTTCACAGTGAGATCTACGCGATATGGCCGACAAATGTAATTTTGATGTTAACTCCCAAACCGCTGCGCAGAAGTCAACCAAACTTCACCCAATAGTGTATTGTATCACAATCTAGTAGTTACATTTGGAAATTTGGTTCTAGGACATTTGTTTTGAGCGCAATCCTCAAACTTAGTTTAAAAAAGTCATTTAAGCCTTTTCACAGTGAGATCTAGGCGATATGCCCGAGAAATGTAATTTTGATGTTAACTCCCAAACCGCTGCGCAGAAGTCAACCAAACTTCACCCAATAGTGTATTGTATCACAATCTAGTAGTTACATTTGGACATTTGGTTCTAGGACATTTGGTTTGAGCGCAATCATCAAACTTAGTTAAAAAAAAGTCATTTAAGCCTTTTCACAGTGAGATCTACGCGATATGGCCAAGAAATGTAATTTTGATGTTAACTCCCAAACCGCTGCGCAGAAGTCAACCAAACTTCACCCAATAGTGTATTGTATCACAATCTAGTAGTTACATTTGGAAATTTGGTTCTAGGACATTTGGTTTGAGCGCAATCCTCAAACTTAGTTTAAAAAAGTCATTAAGCCTTTTCACAGTGAGATCTACGCGATATGGCCGAGAAATGTAATTTTGATGTTAACTCCCAAACCGCTGCGCAGAAGTCAACCAAACTTCACCCAATAATGTATTGTATCACATTCTAGTAGTTACATTTGGAAATTTGGTTCTAGGACATTTGGTTTGAGCGCAATCCTCAAACTTAGTTAAAAAAAAGTCATTTAAGCCTTTCCACAGTGAGATCTAAGCGATATGGCCGAGAAATGTAATTTTTATGTTAACTCCCAAACCGCTGCGCAGAAGTCAACCAAACTTCACCCAATAGTGTATTGTATCACAATCTAGTAGTTACATGTGGAAATTTGGTTCTTGGACATTTGGTTTGAGCGCAATCATCAAACTTAGTTAAAAAAAGTCATTTAAGCCTTTTCACAGTGAGATCTACGCGATATGGCCGACAAATGTAATTTTGATGTTAACTCCCAAACCGCTGCGCAGAAGTAAACCAAACTTCACCCAATAGTGTATTGTATCACAATCTAGTAGTTACATTTGGACATTTGGTTCTTGGACATTTGGTTTGAGCGCAATCATCAAACTTAGTTAAAAAAAGTCATTTAAGCCTTTTAACAGTGAGATCTACGCGATATGGCCGACAAATGTAATTTTGATGTTAACTCCCAAACCGCTGCGCAGAAGTCAACCAAACTTCACCCAATAGTGTATTGTATCACAATCTAGTAGTTACATTTGGACATTTGGTTCTAGGACATTTGGTTTGAGCGCAATCATCAAACTTAGTTAAAAAAAGTCATTTAAGCCTTTTCACAGTGAGATCTACGCGATATGGCCGAGAAATGTAATTTTGATGTTAACTCCCAAACCGCTGCGCAGAAGTCAACTAAACTTCACCCAATAGTGTATTGTATCACAATCTAGTAGTTACATTTGGAAATTTGGTTCTAGGAATTTGGTTTGAGCGTAATCATCAAACTTAGTTAAAAAAAGTCATTTAAGCCTTTTCACAGTGAGATCTACGCGATATGGCCGAGAAATGTAATTTTGATGTCAACTCCCAAACCGCTGCGCAGAAGTCAACCAAACTTCACCCAATAGTGTATTGTATAACAATCTAGTAGTTACATTTGGAAATTTGGTTCTAGGACATTTGGTTTGAGGCGCAATCCTCAAACTTAGTTAAAAGAAAGTCATTTAAGCCTTTTCACAGTGAGATCTACGCGATATGGGCGAGAAATGTAATTTTGATGTTAACTCCCAAACCGCTGCACAGAAGTCAACCAAACTTCACCCAATAGTGTATTGTATCACAATCTAGTAGTTACATTTGGAAATTTGGTTCTAGGACATTTGGTTTGAGCGCAATCCTCAAACTTAGTTAAAAAAAGTCATTTAAGCCTTTCCAAAGTGAGATCTAAGCGATATGGCCGAGAAATGTAATTTTGATGTTAACTCCCAAATCGCTGCGCAGAAGTCAACCAAACTTCACCCAATAGTGTATTGTATCACAATCTAGTAGTTACATTTGGAAATTTGGTTCTAGGACATTTTATTTGAGCGCAATCCTCAAACTTAGTTAAAAAAAGTCATTTAAGCCTTTTCTCAGTGAGATCTAGGCGATATGCCCGAGAAATGTAATTTTGATGTTAACTCCCAAACCTCTAGGCAGAAGTCAACCCAACTTCACCCAATAGTGTATTGTATCACAATCTAGTAGTTACATTTGGAAATTTGGTTCTAGGACATTTGGTTTGAGCGCAATCCTCAAACTTAGTTTAAAAAAGTCATTTAAGCCTTTTCACAGTGAGATCTAGGCGATATGCCCGAGAAATGTAATTTTGATGTTAACTCCCAAACCGCTAGGCAGAAGTCAACCAAACTTCACCCAATAGTGTATTGTATCACAATCTAGTAGTTACATGTGGAAATTTGGTTCTAGGACATTTGATTTGAGCGCAATCCTCAAACTTAGTTAAAAAAAGTCATTTAAGCCTTTTCACAGTGAGATCTAGGCGATATGGCCGAGATATATAATTTTGATGTTAACTCCCAAACCGCTAGGCAGAAGTCAACCAAACTTCACCCAATAGTGTATTGTATCACAATCTAGTAGTTACATTTGGAAATTTGGTTTTAGGACATTTGGTTTGAGCGCAATCATCAATTTTAGTTAAAAAAAGTCATTTAAGCCTTTTCACAGTGAGATCTATGCGATATGGCCGAGAAATGTAATTTTGATGTTAACTCCCAAACCGCTGCGCAGAAGTCAACCAAACTTCACCCAATAGTGTATTGTATAACAATCTAGTAGTTACATTTGGAAATTTGGTTCTAGGACATTTGGTGTGAGCGCAATCCTCAAACTTAGTTAAAAAAAAGTCATTTCAGTCTTTTCACAGTGAGATCTACGCGATATGGCCGAGAAATGTAATTTTGATGTTAACTCCCAAACCGCTGCGCAGAAGTCAACCAAACTTCACCCAATAGTGTATTGTATCACAATCCAGTAATTACATGTGGAAATTTGGTTCTAGGACATTTGATTTGAGCGCAATCCTCAAACTTAGTTAAAAAAAAGTCATTTAAGCCTTTTCTCAGTGAGATCTAGGCGATATGCCCGAGAAATGTAATTTTGATGTTAACTCCCAAACCGCTGCGCAGAAGGCAAACAAACTTCACCCAATAGTGTATTGTATCACAATCTAGTAGTTACATTTGGAAATTTGGTTCTAGGACATTTGGTCTGAGCGCAATCCTCAAACTTATTTGAAAAAAAAAGTCATTTAAGCCTTTTCACAGTGAGATCTACGCGATATGGCCGAGAAATGTAATTTTGATGTTAACTCCCAAACCGCTGCGCAGAAGTCAACCAAACTTCACCCAATAGTGTATTGTATCACAATCCAGTAGTTACATGTGGAAATTTGGTTCTAGGACATTTGATTTGAGCGCAATCCTCAAACTTAGTTAAAAAAAAGTCATTTAAGCCTTTTCTCAGTGAGATCTAGGCGATATGCCCGAGAAATGTAATTTTGATGTTAACTCCCAAACCGCTGCGCAGAAGTCAAACAAACTTCACCCAATAGTGTATTGTATCACAATCTAGTAGTTACATTTGGAAATTTGGTTCTAGGACATTTGGTCTGAGCGCAATCCTCAAACTTAGTTGAAAAAAAAAGTCATTTAAGCCTTTTCACAGTGAGATCTACGCGATATGGCCGAGAAATGTAATTTTGATGTTAACTCCCAAACCGCTGCGCAGAAGTCAACCAAACTTCACCCAATAGTGTATTGTATAACAATCTAGTAGTTACATTTGGAAATTTGGTTCTAGGACATTTGGTTTGAGCGCAATCCTCAAACTTAGTTAAAAAAAAGTCTTTTAAGCCTTTTCACACTGAGATCTACGCGATATGGCCGAGAAATGTAATTTTGATGTTAACTCCCAAACTGCTGCGCAGAAGTCAACCAAACTTCACCCAATAGTGTATTGTGTCACAATCTAGTAGTTACATGTGGAAATTTGGTTCTAGGACATTTGATTTAAGCGCAATCCTCAAACTTAGTTAAAAAAAGTCATTTAAGCCTTTTCTCAGTGAGATCTAGGCGATATGCCCGAGAAATGTAATTTTGATGTTAACTCCCAAACCGCTAGGCAGAAGTCAACCAAACTTCACCCAATAGTGTATTGTATCACAATCTAGTAGTTACATTTGGAAATTTAGTTCTAGGACATTTGGTTTGAGCGCAATCATCAAACTTAGTTAAAAAAAAGTCATTTAAGCCTTTTCACAGTGAGATCTACGCGATATGGCCGAGAAATGTAATTTTGATGTTAACTCCCAAACCGCTGCGCAGAAGTCAACCAAACTTCACCCAATAGTGTATTGTATCACAATCTAGTAGTTACATTTGGACTTTTGGTTCTAGGACATTTGGTTTGAGCGCAATCATCAAACTTAGTTAAAAAAAGTCATTTAAGCCTTTTCACAGTGAGATCTACGCGATATGGCCGACAAATGTAATTTTGATGTTAACTCCCAAACCGCTGCGCAGAAGTCAACCAAACTTCACCCAATAGTGTATTGTATCACAATCTAGTAGTTACATTTGGACATTTGGTTCTTGGACATTTGGTTTGAGCGCAATCATCAAACTTAGTTAAAAAAAGTCATTTAAGCCTTTTAACAGTGAGATCTACGCGATATGGCCGACAAATGTAATTTTGATGTTAACTCCCAAACCGCTGCGCAGAAGTCAACCAAACTTCACCCAATAGTGTATTGTATCACAATCTAGTAGTTACATTTGGACATTGTGTTCTAGGACATTTGGTTTGAGCGCAATCATCAAACTTAGTTAAAAAAAGTCATTTAAGCCTTTTCACAGTGAGATCTACGCGATATGGCCCAGAAATGTAATTTTGATGTTAACTCCCAAACCGCTGCGCAGAAGTCAACCAAACTTCACCCAATAGTGTATTGTATCACAATCTAGTAGTTACATTTGGACATTTGGTTCTTGGACATTTGGTTTGAGCGCAATCATCAAACTTAGTTAAAAAAAGTCATTTAAGCCTTTTAACAGTGAGATCTACGCGATATGGCCGACAAATGTAATTTTGATGTTAACTCCCAAACCGCTGCGCAGAAGTCAACCAAACTTCACCCAATAGTGTATTGTATCACAATCTAGTAGTTACATTTGGACATTTGGTTCTAGGACATTTGGTTTGAGCGCAATCATCAAACTTAGTTAAAAAAAGTCATTTAAGCCTTTTAACAGTGAGATCTACGCGATATGGCCGACAAATGTAATTTTGATGTTAACTCCCAAACCGCTGCGCAGAAGTCAACCAAACTTCACCCAATAGTGTATTGTATCACAATCTAGTAGTTACATTTTGACATTTGGTTCTAGGACATTTGGTTTGAGCGCAATCATCAAACTTAGTTAAAAAAAGTCATTTAAGCCTTTTCACAGTGAGATCTACGCGATATGGCCGACAAATGTAATTTTGATGTTAACTCCCAAACCGCTGCGCAGAAGTCAACCAAACTTCACCCAATAGTGTATTGTATCACAATCTAGTAGTTACATTTGGAAATTTGGTTCTAGGACATTTGTTTTGAGCGCAATCCTCAAACTTAGTTTAAAAAAGTCATTTAAGCCTTTTCACAGTGAGATCTAGGCGATATGCCCGAGAAATGTAATTTTGATGTTAACTCCCAAACCGCTGCGCAGAAGTCAACCAAACTTCACCCAATAGTGTATTGTATCACAATCTAGTAGTTACATTTGGACATTTGGTTCTAGGACATTTGGTTTGAGCGCAATCATCAAACTTAGTTAAAAAAAAGTCATTTAAGCCTTTTCACAGTGAGATCTACGCGATATGGCCAAGAAATGTAATTTTGATGTTAACTCCCAAACCGCTGCGCAGAAGTCAACCAAACTTCACCCAATAGTGTATTGTATCACAATCTAGTAGTTACATTTGGAAATTTGGTTCTAGGACATTTGGTTTGAGCGCAATCCTCAAACTTAGTTTAAAAAAGTCATTAAGCCTTTTCACAGTGAGATCTACGCGATATGGCCGAGAAATGTAATTTTGATGTTAACTCCCAAACCGCTGCGCAGAAGTCAACCAAACTTCACCCAATAATGTATTGTATCACATTCTAGTAGTTACATTTGGAAATTTGGTTCTAGGACATTTGGTTTGAGCGCAATCCTCAAACTTAGTTAAAAAAAAAGTCATTTAAGCCTTTCCACAGTGAGATCTAAGCGATATGGCCGAGAAATGTAATTTTTATGTTAACTCCCAAACCGCTGCGCAGAAGTCAACCAAACTTCACCCAATAGTGTATTGTATCACAATCTAGTAGTTACATGTGGAAATTTGGTTCTAGGACATTTGATTTGAGCGCAATCCTCAAACTTAGTTAAAAAAAGTCATTTAAGCCTTTTCACAGTGAGATCTACGCGATATGGCCGACAAATGTAATTTTGATGTTAACTCCCAAACCGCTGCGCAGAAGTAAACCAAACTTCACCCAATAGTGTATTGTATCACAATCTAGTAGTTACATTTGGACATTTGGTTCTTGGACATTTGGTTTGAGCGCAATCATCAAACTTAGTTAAAAAAAGTCATTTAAGCCTTTTAACAGTGAGATCTACGCGATATGGCCGACAAATGTAATTTTGATGTTAACTCCCAAACCGCTGCGCAGAAGTCAACCAAACTTCACCCAATAGTGTATTGTATCACAATCTAGTAGTTACATTTGGACATTTGGTTCTAGGACATTTGGTTTGAGCGCAATCATCAAACTTAGTTAAAAAAAGTCATTTAAGCCTTTTCACAGTGAGATCTACGCGATATGGCCGAGAAATGTAATTTTGATGTTAACTCCCAAACCGCTGCGCAGAAGTCAACCAAACTTCACCCAATAGTGTATTGTATCACAATCTAGTAGTTACATTTGGACATTTGGTTCTTGGACATTTGGTTTGAGCGCAATCATCAAACTTAGTTAAAAAAAGTCATTTAAGCCTTTTAACAGTGAGATCTACGCGATATGGCCGACAAATGTAATTTTGATGTTAACTCCCAAACTGCTGCGCAGAAGTCAACCAAACTTCACCCAATAGTGTATTGTGTCACAATCTAGTAGTTACATGTGGAAATTTGGTTCTAGGACATTTGATTTAAGCGCAATCCTCAAACTTAGTTAAAAAAAGTCATTTAAGCCTTTTCTCAGTGAGATCTAGGCGATATGCCCGAGAAATGTAATTTTGATGTTAACTCCCAAACCGCTAGGCAGAAGTCAACCAAACTTCACCCAATAGTGTATTGTATCACAATCTAGTAGTTACATTTGGAAATTTAGTTCTAGGACATTTGGTTTGAGCGCAATCATCAAACTTAGTTAAAAAAAAGTCATTTAAGCCTTTTCACAGTGAGATCTACGCGATATGGCCGAGAAATGTAATTTTGATGTTAACTCCCAAACCGCTGCGCAGAAGTCAACCAAACTTCACCCAATAGTGTATTGTATCACAATCTAGTAGTTACATTTGGACTTTTGGTTCTAGGACATTTGGTTTGAGCGCAATCATCAAACTTAGTTAAAAAAAGTCATTTAAGCCTTTTCACAGTGAGATCTACGCGATATGGCCGACAAATGTAATTTTGATGTTAACTCCCAAACCGCTGCGCAGAAGTCAACCAAACTTCACCCAATAGTGTATTGTATCACAATCTAGTAGTTACATTTGGACATTTGGTTCTTGGACATTTGGTTTGAGCGCAATCATCAAACTTAGTTAAAAAAAGTCATTTAAGCCTTTTAACAGTGAGATCTACGCGATATGGCCGACAAATGTAATTTTGATGTTAACTCCCAAACCGCTGCGCAGAAGTCAACCAAACTTCACCCAATAGTGTATTGTATCACAATCTAGTAGTTACATTTGGACATTTGGTTCTTGGACATTTGGTTTGAGCGCAATCATCAAACTTAGTTAAAAAAAGTCATTTAAGCCTTTTAACAGTGAGATCTACGCGATATGGCCGAGAAATGTAATTTTGATGTTAACTCCCAAACTGCTGCGCAGAAGTCAACCAAACTTCACCCAATAGTGTATTGTGTCACAATCTAGTAGTTACATGTGGAAATTTGGTTCTAGGACATTTGATTTAAGCGCAATCCTCAAACTTAGTTAAAAAAAGTCATTTAAGCCTTTTCTCAGTGAGATCTAGGCGATATGCCCGAGAAATGTAATTTTGATGTTAACTCCCAAACCGCTAGGCAGAAGTCAACCAAACTTCACCCAATAGTGTATTGTATCACAATATAGTAGTTACATTTGGAAATTTAGTTCTAGGACATTTGGTCTGAGCGCAATCCTCAAACTTAGTTGAAAAAAAAAGTCATTTAAGCCTTTTCACAGTGAGATCTACGCGATATGGCCGAGAAATGTAATTTTGATGTTAACTCCCAAACCGCTGCGCAGAAGTCAACCAAACTTCACCCAATAGTGTATTGTATAACAATCTAGTAGTTACATTTGGAAATTTGGTTCTAGGACATTTGGTTTGAGCGCAATCCTCAAACTTAGTTAAAAAAAAGTCTTTTAAGCCTTTTCACACTGAGATCTACGCGATATGGCCGAGAAATGTAATTTTGATGTTAACTCCCAAACTGCTGCGCAGAAGTCAACCAAACTTCACCCAATAGTGTATTGTGTCACAATCTAGTAGTTACATGTGGAAATTTGGTTCTAGGACATTTGATTTAAGCGCAATCCTCAAACTTAGTTAAAAAAAGTCATTTAAGCCTTTTCTCAGTGAGATCTAGGCGATATGCCCGAGAAATGTAATTTTGATGTTAACTCCCAAACCGCTAGGCAGAAGTCAACCAAACTTCACCCAATAGTGTATTGTATCACAATCTAGTAGTTACATTTGGAAATTTAGTTCTAGGACATTTGGTTTGAGCGCAATCATCAAACTTAGTTAAAAAAAAGTCATTTAAGCCTTTTCACAGTGAGATCTACGCGATATGGCCGAGAAATGTAATTTTGATGTTAACTCCCAAACCGCTGCGCAGAAGTCAACCAAACTTCACCCAATAGTGTATTGTATCACAATCTAGTAGTTACATTTGGACTTTTGGTTCTAGGACATTTGGTTTGAGCGCAATCATCAAACTTAGTTAAAAAAAGTCATTTAAGCCTTTTCACAGTGAGATCTACGCGATATGGCCGACAAATGTAATTTTGATGTTAACTCCCAAACCGCTGCGCAGAAGTCAACCAAACTTCACCCAATAGTGTATTGTATCACAATCTAGTAGTTACATTTGGACATTTGGTTCTTGGACATTTGGTTTGAGCGCAATCATCAAACTTAGTTAAAAAAAGTCATTTAAGCCTTTTAACAGTGAGATCTACGCGATATGGCCGACAAATGTAATTTTGATGTTAACTCCCAAACCGCTGCGCAGAAGTCAACCAAACTTCACCCAATAGTGTATTGTATCACAATCTAGTAGTTACATTTGGACATTGTGTTCTAGGACATTTGGTTTGAGCGCAATCATCAAACTTAGTTAAAAAAAGTCATTTAAGCCTTTTCACAGTGAGATCTACGCGATATGGCCCAGAAATGTAATTTTGATGTTAACTCCCAAACCGCTGCGCAGAAGTCAACCAAACTTCACCCAATAGTGTATTGTATCACAATCTAGTAGTTACATTTGGACATTTGGTTCTTGGACATTTGGTTTGAGCGCAATCATCAAACTTAGTTAAAAAAAGTCATTTAAGCCTTTTAACAGTGAGATCTACGCGATATGGCCGACAAATGTAATTTTGATGTTAACTCCCAAACCGCTGCGCAGAAGTCAACCAAACTTCACCCAATAGTGTATTGTATCACAATCTAGTAGTTACATTTGGACATTTGGTTCTAGGACATTTGGTTTGAGCGCAATCATCAAACTTAGTTAAAAAAAGTCATTTAAGCCTTTTAACAGTGAGATCTACGCGATATGGCCGACAAATGTAATTTTGATGTTAACTCCCAAACCGCTGCGCAGAAGTCAACCAAACTTCACCCAATAGTGTATTGTATCACAATCTAGTAGTTACATTTTGACATTTGGTTCTAGGACATTTGGTTTGAGCGCAATCATCAAACTTAGTTAAAAAAAGTCATTTAAGCCTTTTCACAGTGAGATCTACGCGATATGGCCGACAAATGTAATTTTGATGTTAACTCCCAAACCGCTGCGCAGAAGTCAACCAAACTTCACCCAATAGTGTATTGTATCACAATCTAGTAGTTACATTTGGAAATTTGGTTCTAGGACATTTGTTTTGAGCGCAATCTTCAAACTTAGTTTAAAAAAGTCATTTAAGCCTTTTCACAGTGAGATCTAGGCGATATGCCCGAGAAATGTAATTTTGATGTTAACTCCCAAACCGCTGCGCAGAAGTCAACCAAACTTCACCCAATAGTGTATTGTATCACAATCTAGTAGTTACATTTGGACATTTGGTTCTAGGACATTTGGTTTGAGCGCAATCATCAAACTTAGTTAAAAAAAAGTCATTTAAGCCTTTTCACAGTGAGATCTACGCGATATGGCCAAGAAATGTAATTTTGATGTTAACTCCCAAACCGCTGCGCAGAAGTCAACCAAACTTCACCCAATAGTGTATTGTATCACAATCTAGTAGTTACATTTGGAAATTTGGTTCTAGGACATTTGGTTTGAGCGCAATCCTCAAACTTAGTTTAAAAAAGTCATTAAGCCTTTTCACAGTGAGATCTACGCGATATGGCCGAGAAATGTAATTTTGATGTTAACTCCCAAACCGCTGCGCAGAAGTCAACCAAACTTCACCCAATAATGTATTGTATCACATTCTAGTAGTTACATTTGGAAATTTGGTTCTAGGACATTTGGTTTGAGCGCAATCCTCAAACTTAGTTAAAAAAAAAGTCATTTAAGCCTTTCCACAGTGAGATCTAAGCGATATGGCCGAGAAATGTAATTTTTATGTTAACTCCCAAACCGCTGCGCAGAAGTCAACCAAACTTCACCCAATAGTGTATTGTATCACAATCTAGTAGTTACATGTGGAAATTTGGTTCTAGGACATTTGATTTGAGCGCAATCCTCAAACTTAGTTAAAAAAAGTCATTTAAGCCTTTTCACAGTGAGATCTACGCGATATGGCCGACAAATGTAATTTTGATGTTAACTCCCAAACCGCTGCGCAGAAGTAAACCAAACTTCACCCAATAGTGTATTGTATCACAATCTAGTAGTTACATTTGGACATTTGGTTCTTGGACATTTGGTTTGAGCGCAATCATCAAACTTAGTTAAAAAAAGTCATTTAAGCCTTTTAACAGTGAGATCTACGCGATATGGCCGACAAATGTAATTTTGATGTTAACTCCCAAACCGCTGCGCAGAAGTCAACCAAACTTCACCCAATAGTGTATTGTATCACAATCTAGTAGTTACATTTGGACATTTGGTTCTAGGACATTTGGTTTGAGCGCAATCATCAAACTTAGTTAAAAAAAGTCATTTAAGCCTTTTCACAGTGAGATCTACGCGATATGGCCGAGAAATGTAATTTTGATGTTAACTCCCAAACCGCTGCGCAGAAGTCAACCAAACTTCACCCAATAGTGTATTGTATCACAATCTAGTAGTTACATTTGGACATTTGGTTCTTGGACATTTGGTTTGAGCGCAATCATCAAACTTAGTTAAAAAAAGTCATTTAAGCCTTTTAACAGTGAGATCTACGCGATATGGCCGACAAATGTAATTTTGATGTTAACTCCCAAACTGCTGCGCAGAAGTCAACCAAACTTCACCCAATAGTGTATTGTGTCACAATCTAGTAGTTACATGTGGAAATTTGGTTCTAGGACATTTGATTTAAGCGCAATCCTCAAACTTAGTTAAAAAAAGTCATTTAAGCCTTTTCTCAGTGAGATCTAGGCGATATGCCCGAGAAATGTAATTTTGATGTTAACTCCCAAACCGCTAGGCAGAAGTCAACCAAACTTCACCCAATAGTGTATTGTATCACAATCTAGTAGTTACATTTGGAAATTTAGTTCTAGGACATTTGGTTTGAGCGCAATCATCAAACTTAGTTAAAAAAAAGTCATTTAAGCCTTTTCACAGTGAGATCTACGCGATATGGCCGAGAAATGTAATTTTGATGTTAACTCCCAAACCGCTGCGCAGAAGTCAACCAAACTTCACCCAATAGTGTATTGTATCACAATCTAGTAGTTACATTTGGACTTTTGGTTCTAGGACATTTGGTTTGAGCGCAATCATCAAACTTAGTTAAAAAAAGTCATTTAAGCCTTTTCACAGTGAGATCTACGCGATATGGCCGACAAATGTAATTTTGATGTTAACTCCCAAACCGCTGCGCAGAAGTCAACCAAACTTCACCCAATAGTGTATTGTATCACAATCTAGTAGTTACATTTGGACATTTGGTTCTTGGACATTTGGTTTGAGCGCAATCATCAAACTTAGTTAAAAAAAGTCATTTAAGCCTTTTAACAGTGAGATCTACGCGATATGGCCGACAAATGTAATTTTGATGTTAACTCCCAAACCGCTGCGCAGAAGTCAACCAAACTTCACCCAATAGTGTATTGTATCACAATCTAGTAGTTACATTTGGACATTTGGTTCTTGGACATTTGGTTTGAGCGCAATCATCAAACTTAGTTAAAAAAAGTCATTTAAGCCTTTTAACAGTGAGATCTACGCGATATGGCCGAGAAATGTAATTTTGATGTTAACTCCCAAACTGCTGCGCAGAAGTCAACCAAACTTCACCCAATAGTGTATTGTGTCACAATCTAGTAGTTACATGTGGAAATTTGGTTCTAGGACATTTGATTTAAGCGCAATCCTCAAACTTAGTTAAAAAAAGTCATTTAAGCCTTTTCTCAGTGAGATCTAGGCGATATGCCCGAGAAATGTAATTTTGATGTTAACTCCCAAACCGCTAGGCAGAAGTCAACCAAACTTCACCCAATAGTGTATTGTATCACAATCTAGTAGTTACATTTGGAAATTTAGTTCTAGGACATTTGGTCTGAGCGCAATCCTCAAACTTAGTTGAAAAAAAAAGTCATTTAAGCCTTTTCACAGTGAGATCTACGCGATATGGCCGAGAAATGTAATTTTGATGTTAACTCCCAAACCGCTGCGCAGAAGTCAACCAAACTTCACCCAATAGTGTATTGTATAACAATCTAGTAGTTACATTTGGAAATTTGGTTCTAGGACATTTGGTTTGAGCGCAATCCTCAAACTTAGTTAAAAAAAAGTCTTTTAAGCCTTTTCACACTGAGATCTACGCGATATGGCCGAGAAATGTAATTTTGATGTTAACTCCCAAACTGCTGCGCAGAAGTCAACCAAACTTCACCCAATAGTGTATTGTGTCACAATCTAGTAGTTACATGTGGAAATTTGGTTCTAGGACATTTGATTTAAGCGCAATCCTCAAACTTAGTTAAAAAAAGTCATTTAAGCCTTTTCTCAGTGAGATCTAGGCGATATGCCCGAGAAATGTAATTTTGATGTTAACTCCCAAACCGCTAGGCAGAAGTCAACCAAACTTCACCCAATAGTGTATTGTATCACAATCTAGTAGTTACATTTGGAAATTTAGTTCTAGGACATTTGGTTTGAGCGCAATCATCAAACTTAGTTAAAAAAAAGTCATTTAAGCCTTTTCACAGTGAGATCTACGCGATATGGCCGAGAAATGTAATTTTGATGTTAACTCCCAAACCGCTGCGCAGAAGTCAACCAAACTTCACCCAATAGTGTATTGTATCACAATCTAGTAGTTACATTTGGACTTTTGGTTCTAGGACATTTGGTTTGAGCGCAATCATCAAACTTAGTTAAAAAAAGTCATTTAAGCCTTTTCACAGTGAGATCTACGCGATATGGCCGACAAATGTAATTTTGATGTTAACTCCCAAACCGCTGCGCAGAAGTCAACCAAACTTCACCCAATAGTGTATTGTATCACAATCTAGTAGTTACATTTGGACATTTGGTTCTTGGACATTTGGTTTGAGCGCAATCATCAAACTTAGTTAAAAAAAGTCATTTAAGCCTTTTAACAGTGAGATCTACGCGATATGGCCGACAAATGTAATTTTGATGTTAACTCCCAAACCGCTGCGCAGAAGTCAACCAAACTTCACCCAATAGTGTATTGTATCACAATCTAGTAGTTACATTTGGACATTGTGTTCTAGGACATTTGGTTTGAGCGCAATCATCAAACTTAGTTAAAAAAAGTCATTTAAGCCTTTTCACAGTGAGATCTACGCGATATGGCCCAGAAATGTAATTTTGATGTTAACTCCCAAACCGCTGCGCAGAAGTCAACCAAACTTCACCCAATAGTGTATTGTATCACAATCTAGTAGTTACATTTGGACATTTGGTTCTTGGACATTTGGTTTGAGCGCAATCATCAAACTTAGTTAAAAAAAGTCATTTAAGCCTTTTAACAGTGAGATCTACGCGATATGGCCGACAAATGTAATTTTGATGTTAACTCCCAAACCGCTGCGCAGAAGTCAACCAAACTTCACCCAATAGTGTATTGTATCACAATCTAGTAGTTACATTTGGACATTTGGTTCTAGGACATTTGGTTTGAGCGCAATCATCAAACTTAGTTAAAAAAAGTCATTTAAGCCTTTTAACAGTGAGATCTACGCGATATGGCCGACAAATGTAATTTTGATGTTAACTCCCAAACCGCTGCGCAGAAGTCAACCAAACTTCACCCAATAGTGTATTGTATCACAATCTAGTAGTTACATTTTGACATTTGGTTCTAGGACATTTGGTTTGAGCGCAATCATCAAACTTAGTTAAAAAAAGTCATTTAAGCCTTTTCACAGTGAGATCTACGCGATATGGCCGACAAATGTAATTTTGATGTTAACTCCCAAACCGCTGCGCAGAAGTCAACCAAACTTCACCCAATAGTGTATTGTATCACAATCTAGTAGTTACATTTGGAAATTTGGTTCTAGGACATTTGTTTTGAGCGCAATCCTCAAACTTAGTTTAAAAAAGTCATTTAAGCCTTTTCACAGTGAGATCTAGGCGATATGCCCGAGAAATGTAATTTTGATGTTAACTCCCAAACCGCTGCGCAGAAGTCAACCAAACTTCACCCAATAGTGTATTGTATCACAATCTAGTAGTTACATTTGGACATTTGGTTCTAGGACATTTGGTTTGAGCGCAATCATCAAACTTAGTTAAAAAAAAGTCATTTAAGCCTTTTCACAGTGAGATCTACGCGATATGGCCAAGAAATGTAATTTTGATGTTAACTCCCAAACCGCTGCGCAGAAGTCAACCAAACTTCACCCAATAGTGTATTGTATCACAATCTAGTAGTTACATTTGGAAATTTGGTTCTAGGACATTTGGTTTGAGCGCAATCCTCAAACTTAGTTTAAAAAAGTCATTAAGCCTTTTCACAGTGAGATCTACGCGATATGGCCGAGAAATGTAATTTTGATGTTAACTCCCAAACCGCTGCGCAGAAGTCAACCAAACTTCACCCAATAATGTATTGTATCACATTCTAGTAGTTACATTTGGAAATTTGGTTCTAGGACATTTGGTTTGAGCGCAATCCTCAAACTTAGTTAAAAAAAAAGTCATTTAAGCCTTTCCACAGTGAGATCTAAGCGATATGGCCGAGAAATGTAATTTTTATGTTAACTCCCAAACCGCTGCGCAGAAGTCAACCAAACTTCACCCAATAGTGTATTGTATCACAATCTAGTAGTTACATGTGGAAATTTGGTTCTAGGACATTTGATTTGAGCGCAATCCTCAAACTTAGTTAAAAAAAGTCATTTAAGCCTTTTCACAGTGAGATCTACGCGATATGGCCGACAAATGTAATTTTGATGTTAACTCCCAAACCGCTGCGCAGAAGTAAACCAAACTTCACCCAATAGTGTATTGTATCACAATCTAGTAGTTACATTTGGACATTTGGTTCTTGGACATTTGGTTTGAGCGCAATCATCAAACTTAGTTAAAAAAAGTCATTTAAGCCTTTTAACAGTGAGATCTACGCGATATGGCCGACAAATGTAATTTTGATGTTAACTCCCAAACCGCTGCGCAGAAGTCAACCAAACTTCACCCAATAGTGTATTGTATCACAATCTAGTAGTTACATTTGGACATTTGGTTCTAGGACATTTGGTTTGAGCGCAATCATCAAACTTAGTTAAAAAAAGTCATTTAAGCCTTTTCACAGTGAGATCTACGCGATATGGCCGAGAAATGTAATTTTGATGTTAACTCCCAAACCGCTGCGCAGAAGTCAACCAAACTTCACCCAATAGTGTATTGTATCACAATCTAGTAGTTACATTTGGACATTTGGTTCTTGGACATTTGGTTTGAGCGCAATCATCAAACTTAGTTAAAAAAAGTCATTTAAGCCTTTTAACAGTGAGATCTACGCGATATGGCCGACAAATGTAATTTTGATGTTAACTCCCAAACTGCTGCGCAGAAGTCAACCAAACTTCACCCAATAGTGTATTGTGTCACAATCTAGTAGTTACATGTGGAAATTTGGTTCTAGGACATTTGATTTAAGCGCAATCCTCAAACTTAGTTAAAAAAAGTCATTTAAGCCTTTTCTCAGTGAGATCTAGGCGATATGCCCGAGAAATGTAATTTTGATGTTAACTCCCAAACCGCTAGGCAGAAGTCAACCAAACTTCACCCAATAGTGTATTGTATCACAATCTAGTAGTTACATTTGGAAATTTAGTTCTAGGACATTTGGTTTGAGCGCAATCATCAAACTTAGTTAAAAAAAAGTCATTTAAGCCTTTTCACAGTGAGATCTACGCGATATGGCCGAGAAATGTAATTTTGATGTTAACTCCCAAACCGCTGCGCAGAAGTCAACCAAACTTCACCCAATAGTGTATTGTATCACAATCTAGTAGTTACATTTGGACTTTTGGTTCTAGGACATTTGGTTTGAGCGCAATCATCAAACTTAGTTAAAAAAAGTCATTTAAGCCTTTTCACAGTGAGATCTACGCGATATGGCCGACAAATGTAATTTTGATGTTAACTCCCAAACCGCTGCGCAGAAGTCAACCAAACTTCACCCAATAGTGTATTGTATCACAATCTAGTAGTTACATTTGGACATTTGGTTCTTGGACATTTGGTTTGAGCGCAATCATCAAACTTAGTTAAAAAAAGTCATTTAAGCCTTTTAACAGTGAGATCTACGCGATATGGCCGACAAATGTAATTTTGATGTTAACTCCCAAACCGCTGCGCAGAAGTCAACCAAACTTCACCCAATAGTGTATTGTATCACAATCTAGTAGTTACATTTGGACATTTGGTTCTTGGACATTTGGTTTGAGCGCAATCATCAAACTTAGTTAAAAAAAGTCATTTAAGCCTTTTAACAGTGAGATCTACGCGATATGGCCGAGAAATGTAATTTTGATGTTAACTCCCAAACTGCTGCGCAGAAGTCAACCAAACTTCACCCAATAGTGTATTGTGTCACAATCTAGTAGTTACATGTGGAAATTTGGTTCTAGGACATTTGATTTAAGCGCAATCCTCAAACTTAGTTAAAAAAAGTCATTTAAGCCTTTTCTCAGTGAGATCTAGGCGATATGCCCGAGAAATGTAATTTTGATGTTAACTCCCAAACCGCTAGGCAGAAGTCAACCAAACTTCACCCAATAGTGTATTGTATCACAATCTAGTAGTTATATTTGGAAATTTAGTTCTAGGACATTTGGTTTGAGCGCAATCATCAAACTTAGTTAAAAAAAAGTCATTTAAGCCTTTTCACAGTGAGATCTACGCGATATGGCCGAGAAATGTAATTTTGATGTTAACTCCCAAACCGCTGCGCAGAAGTCAACCAAACTTCACCCAATAGTGTATTGTATCACAATCTAGTAGTTACATTTGGACTTTTGGTTCTAGGACATTTGGTTTGAGCGCAATCATCAAACTTAGTTAAAAAAAGTCATTTAAGCCTTTTCACAGTGAGATCTACGCGATATGGCCGACAAATGTAATTTTGATGTTAACTCCCAAACCGCTGCGCAGAAGTCAACCAAACTTCACCCAATAGTGTATTGTATCACAATCTAGTAGTTACATTTGGACATTTGGTTCTTGGACATTTGGTTTGAGCGCAATCATCAAACTTAGTTAAAAAAAGTCATTTAAGCCTTTTAACAGTGAGATCTACGCGATATGGCCGACAAATGTAATTTTGATGTTAACTCCCAAACCGCTGCGCAGAAGTCAACCAAACTTCACCCAATAGTGTATTGTATCACAATCTAGTAGTTACATTTGGACATTGTGTTCTAGGACATTTGGTTTGAGCGCAATCATCAAACTTAGTTAAAAAAAGTCATTTAAGCCTTTTCACAGTGAGATCTACGCGATATGGCCCAGAAATGTAATTTTGATGTTAACTCCCAAACCGCTGCGCAGAAGTCAACCAAACTTCACCCAATAGTGTATTGTATCACAATCTAGTAGTTACATTTGGACATTTGGTTCTTGGACATTTGGTTTGAGCGCAATCATCAAACTTAGTTAAAAAAAGTCATTTAAGCCTTTTAACAGTGAGATCTACGCGATATGGCCGACAAATGTAATTTTGATGTTAACTCCCAAACCGCTGCGCAGAAGTCAACCAAACTTCACCCAATAGTGTATTGTATCACAATCTAGTAGTTACATTTGGACATTTGGTTCTAGGACATTTGGTTTGAGCGCAATCATCAAACTTAGTTAAAAAAAGTCATTTAAGCCTTTTAACAGTGAGATCTACGCGATATGGCCGACAAATGTAATTTTGATGTTAACTCCCAAACCGCTGCGCAGAAGTCAACCAAACTTCACCCAATAGTGTATTGTATCACAATCTAGTAGTTACATTTTGACATTTGGTTCTAGGACATTTGGTTTGAGCGCAATCATCAAACTTAGTTAAAAAAAGTCATTTAAGCCTTTTCACAGTGAGATCTACGCGATATGGCCGACAAATGTAATTTTGATGTTAACTCCCAAACCGCTGCGCAGAAGTCAACCAAACTTCACCCAATAGTGTATTGTATCACAATCTAGTAGTTACATTTGGAAATTTTGTTCTAGGACATTTTGTTTGAGCGCAATCATCAAACTTAATTAAAAAAGTCATTTAAGCCTTTTCACAGTGAGATCTACGCGATATGGCCGAGAAATGTAATTTTGATGTTAACTCCCAAACCGCTGCGCAGAAGTCAACCAAACTTCACCCAATAATGTATTGTATCACATTCTAGTAGTTACATTTGGAAATTTGGTTCTAGGACATTTGGTTTGAGCGCAATCCTCAAACTTAGTTAAAAAAAAAGTCATTTAAGCCTTTCCACAGTGAGATCTAAGCGATATGGCCGAGAAATGTAATTTTTATGTTAACTCCCAAACCGCTGCGCAGAAGTCAACCAAACTTCACCCAATAGTGTATTGTATCACAATCTAGTAGTTACATGTGGAAATTTGGTTCTAGGACATTTGATTTGAGCGCAATCCTCAAACTTAGTTAAAAAAAGTCATTTAAGCCTTTTCACAGTGAGATCTACGCGATATGGCCGACAAATGTAATTTTGATGTTAACTCCCAAACCGCTGCGCAGAAGTAAACCAAACTTCACCCAATAGTGTATTGTATCACAATCTAGTAGTTACATTTGGACATTTGGTTCTTGGACATTTGGTTTGAGCGCAATCATCAAACTTAGTTAAAAAAAGTCATTTAAGCCTTTTAACAGTGAGATCTACGCGATATGGCCGACAAATGTAATTTTGATGTTAACTCCCAAACCGCTGCGCAGAAGTCAACCAAACTTCACCCAATAGTGTATTGTATCACAATCTAGTAGTTACATTTGGACATTTGGTTCTAGGACATTTGGTTTGAGCGCAATCATCAAACTTAGTTAAAAAAAGTCATTTAAGCCTTTTCACAGTGAGATCTACGCGATATGGCCGAGAAATGTAATTTTGATGTTAACTCCCAAACCGCTGCGCAGAAGTCAACCAAACTTCACCCAATAGTGTATTGTATCACAATCTAGTAGTTACATTTGGACATTTGGTTCTTGGACATTTGGTTTGAGCGCAATCATCAAACTTAGTTAAAAAAAGTCATTTAAGCCTTTTAACAGTGAGATCTACGCGATATGGCCGACAAATGTAATTTTGATGTTAACTCCCAAACTGCTGCGCAGAAGTCAACCAAACTTCACCCAATAGTGTATTGTGTCACAATCTAGTAGTTACATGTGGAAATTTGGTTCTAGGACATTTGATTTAAGCGCAATCCTCAAACTTAGTTAAAAAAAGTCATTTAAGCCTTTTCTCAGTGAGATCTAGGCGATATGCCCGAGAAATGTAATTTTGATGTTAACTCCCAAACCGCTAGGCAGAAGTCAACCAAACTTCACCCAATAGTGTATTGTATCACAATCTAGTAGTTACATTTGGAAATTTAGTTCTAGGACATTTGGTTTGAGCGCAATCATCAAACTTAGTTAAAAAAAAGTCATTTAAGCCTTTTCACAGTGAGATCTACGCGATATGGCCGAGAAATGTAATTTTGATGTTAACTCCCAAACCGCTGCGCAGAAGTCAACCAAACTTCACCCAATAGTGTATTGTATCACAATCTAGTAGTTACATTTGGACTTTTGGTTCTAGGACATTTGGTTTGAGCGCAATCATCAAACTTAGTTAAAAAAAGTCATTTAAGCCTTTTCACAGTGAGATCTACGCGATATGGCCGACAAATGTAATTTTGATGTTAACTCCCAAACCGCTGCGCAGAAGTCAACCAAACTTCACCCAATAGTGTATTGTATCACAATCTAGTAGTTACATTTGGACATTTGGTTCTTGGACATTTGGTTTGAGCGCAATCATCAAACTTAGTTAAAAAAAGTCATTTAAGCCTTTTAACAGTGAGATCTACGCGATATGGCCGACAAATGTAATTTTGATGTTAACTCCCAAACCGCTGCGCAGAAGTCAACCAAACTTCACCCAATAGTGTATTGTATCACAATCTAGTAGTTACATTTGGACATTTGGTTCTTGGACATTTGGTTTGAGCGCAATCATCAAACTTAGTTAAAAAAAGTCATTTAAGCCTTTTAACAGTGAGATCTACGCGATATGGCCGAGAAATGTAATTTTGATGTTAACTCCCAAACTGCTGCGCAGAAGTCAACCAAACTTCACCCAATAGTGTATTGTGTCACAATCTAGTAGTTACATGTGGAAATTTGGTTCTAGGACATTTGATTTAAGCGCAATCCTCAAACTTAGTTAAAAAAAGTCATTTAAGCCTTTTCTCAGTGAGATCTAGGCGATATGCCCGAGAAATGTAATTTTGATGTTAACTCCCAAACCGCTAGGCAGAAGTCAACCAAACTTCACCCAATAGTGTATTGTATCACAATCTAGTAGTTACATTTGGAAATTTAGTTCTAGGACATTTGGTTTGAGCGCAATCATCAAACTTAGTTAAAAAAAAGTCATTTAAGCCTTTTCACAGTGAGATCTACGCGATATGGCCGAGAAATGTAATTTTGATGTTAACTCCCAAACCGCTGCGCAGAAGTCAACCAAACTTCACCCAATAGTGTATTGTATCACAATCTAGTAGTTACATTTGGACTTTTGGTTCTAGGACATTTGGTTTGAGCGCAATCATCAAACTTAGTTAAAAAAAGTCATTTAAGCCTTTTCACAGTGAGATCTACGCGATATGGCCGACAAATGTAATTTTGATGTTAACTCCCAAACCGCTGCGCAGAAGTCAACCAAACTTCACCCAATAGTGTATTGTATCACAATCTAGTAGTTACATTTGGACATTTGGTTCTTGGACATTTGGTTTGAGCGCAATCATCAAACTTAGTTAAAAAAAGTCATTTAAGCCTTTTAACAGTGAGATCTACGCGATATGGCCGACAAATGTAATTTTGATGTTAACTCCCAAACCGCTGCGCAGAAGTCAACCAAACTTCACCCAATAGTGTATTGTATCACAATCTAGTAGTTACATTTGGACATTGTGTTCTAGGACATTTGGTTTGAGCGCAATCATCAAACTTAGTTAAAAAAAGTCATTTAAGCCTTTTCACAGTGAGATCTACGCGATATGGCCCAGAAATGTAATTTTGATGTTAACTCCCAAACCGCTGCGCAGAAGTCAACCAAACTTCACCCAATAGTGTATTGTATCACAATCTAGTAGTTACATTTGGACATTTGGTTCTTGGACATTTGGTTTGAGCGCAATCATCAAACTTAGTTAAAAAAAGTCATTTAAGCCTTTTAACAGTGAGATCTACGCGATATGGCCGACAAATGTAATTTTGATGTTAACTCCCAAACCGCTGCGCAGAAGTCAACCAAACTTCACCCAATAGTGTATTGTATCACAATCTAGTAGTTACATTTGGACATTTGGTTCTAGGACATTTGGTTTGAGCGCAATCATCAAACTTAGTTAAAAAAAGTCATTTAAGCCTTTTAACAGTGAGATCTACGCGATATGGCCGACAAATGTAATTTTGATGTTAACTCCCAAACCGCTGCGCAGAAGTCAACCAAACTTCACCCAATAGTGTATTGTATCACAATCTAGTAGTTACATTTTGACATTTGGTTCTAGGACATTTGGTTTGAGCGCAATCATCAAACTTAGTTAAAAAAAGTCATTTAAGCCTTTTCACAGTGAGATCTACGCGATATGGCCGACAAATGTAATTTTGATGTTAACTCCCAAACCGCTGCGCAGAAGTCAACCAAACTTCACCCAATAGTGTATTGTATCACAATCTAGTAGTTACATTTGGAAATTTGGTTCTAGGACATTTGTTTTGAGCGCAATCCTCAAACTTAGTTTAAAAAAGTCATTTAAGCCTTTTCACAGTGAGATCTAGGCGATATGCCCGAGAAATGTAATTTTGATGTTAACTCCCAAACCGCTGCGCAGAAGTCAACCAAACTTCACCCAATAGTGTATTGTATCACAATCTAGTAGTTACATTTGGACATTTGGTTCTAGGACATTTGGTTTGAGCGCAATCATCAAACTTAGTTAAAAAAAAGTCATTTAAGCCTTTTCACAGTGAGATCTACGCGATATGGCCAAGAAATGTAATTTTGATGTTAACTCCCAAACCGCTGCGCAGAAGTCAACCAAACTTCACCCAATAGTGTATTGTATCACAATCTAGTAGTTACATTTGGAAATTTGGTTCTAGGACATTTGGTTTGAGCGCAATCCTCAAACTTAGTTTAAAAAAGTCATTAAGCCTTTTCACAGTGAGATCTACGCGATATGGCCGAGAAATGTAATTTTGATGTTAACTCCCAAACCGCTGCGCAGAAGTCAACCAAACTTCACCCAATAATGTATTGTATCACATTCTAGTAGTTACATTTGGAAATTTGGTTCTAGGACATTTGGTTTGAGCGCAATCCTCAAACTTAGTTAAAAAAAAAGTCATTTAAGCCTTTCCACAGTGAGATCTAAGCGATATGGCCGAGAAATGTAATTTTTATGTTAACTCCCAAACCGCTGCGCAGAAGTCAACCAAACTTCACCCAATAGTGTATTGTATCACAATCTAGTAGTTACATGTGGAAATTTGGTTCTAGGACATTTGATTTGAGCGCAATCCTCAAACTTAGTTAAAAAAAGTCATTTAAGCCTTTTCACAGTGAGATCTACGCGATATGGCCGACAAATGTAATTTTGATGTTAACTCCCAAACCGCTGCGCAGAAGTAAACCAAACTTCACCCAATAGTGTATTGTATCACAATCTAGTAGTTACATTTGGACATTTGGTTCTTGGACATTTGGTTTGAGCGCAATCATCAAACTTAGTTAAAAAAAGTCATTTAAGCCTTTTAACAGTGAGATCTACGCGATATGGCCGACAAATGTAATTTTGATGTTAACTCCCAAACCGCTGCGCAGAAGTCAACCAAACTTCACCCAATAGTGTATTGTATCACAATCTAGTAGTTACATTTGGACATTTGGTTCTAGGACATTTGGTTTGAGCGCAATCATCAAACTTAGTTAAAAAAAGTCATTTAAGCCTTTTCACAGTGAGATCTACGCGATATGGCCGAGAAATGTAATTTTGATGTTAACTCCCAAACCGCTGCGCAGAAGTCAACCAAACTTCACCCAATAGTGTATTGTATCACAATCTAGTAGTTACATTTGGACATTTGGTTCTTGGACATTTGGTTTGAGCGCAATCATCAAACTTAGTTAAAAAAAGTCATTTAAGCCTTTTAACAGTGAGATCTACGCGATATGGCCGACAAATGTAATTTTGATGTTAACTCCCAAACCGCTGCGCAGAAGTCAACCAAACTTCACCCAATAGTGTATTGTATCACAATCTAGTAGTTACATTTGGACATTTGGTTCTAGGACATTTGGTTTGAGCGCAATCATCAAACTTAGTTAAAAAAAAGTCATTTAAGCCTTTTCACAGTGAGATCTACGCGATATGGCCGACAAATGTAATTTTGATGTTAACTCCCAAACCGCTGCGCAGAAGTCAACCAAACTTCACCCAATAGTGTATTGTATCACAATCTAGTAGTTACATTTGGACATTTGGTTCTTGGACATTTGGTTTGAGCGCAATCATCAAACTTAGTTAAAAAAAGTCATTTAAGCCTTTTCACAGTGAGATCTACGCGATATGGCCGAGAAATGTAATTTTGATGTTAACTCCCAAACCGATGCGCAGAAGTCAACCAAACTTCACCCAATAATGTATTGTATCACATTCTAGTAGTTAAATTTGGAAATTTGGTTCTAGGACATTTGGTTTGAGCGCAATCCTCAAACTTAGTTAAAAAAAAGTCATTTAAGCCTTTCCACAGTGAGATCTAAGCGATATGGCCGAGAAATGTAATTTTGATGTTAACTCCCAAACCGCTGCGCAGAAGTCAACCAAACTTCACCCAATAGTGTATTGTATCACAATCTAGTAGTTAAATGTGGAAATTTGGTTCTAGGACATTTGATTTGAGCGCAATCCTCAAACTTAGTTAAAAAAAGTCATTTAAGCCTTTTCACAGTGAAATCTATGCGATATGGCCGAGAAATGTAATTTTGATGTTAACTCCCAAACCGCTGCGCAGAAGTCAACCAAACTTCACCCAATAGTGTATTGTATCTCAATCTAGTAGTTACATTTGGACATTTGGTTCTCGGACATTTGGTTTGAGCGCAATCATCAAACTTAGTTAAAAAAAGTCATTTAAGCCTTTTCACAGTGAGATCTACGCGATATGGCCGACAAATGTAATTTTGATGTTAACTCCCAAACCGCTGCGCAGAAGTCAACCAAACTTCACCCAATAGTGTATTGTATCACAATCTAGTAGTTACATTTGGACATTTGGTTCTTGGACATTTGGTTTGAGCGCAATCATCAAACTTAGTTAAAAAAAGTCATTTAAGCCTTTTAACAGTGAGATCTACGCGATATGGCCGACAAATGTAATTTTGATGTTAACTCCCAAACCGCTGCGCAGAAGTCAACCAAACTTCACCCAATAGTGTATTGTATCACAATCTAGTAGTTACATTTGGAAATTTGGTTCTAGGACATTTGGTTTGAGCGCAATCATCAAACTTAGTTAAAAAAAGTCATTTAAGCCTTTTCACAGTGAGATCTACGCGATATGGCCGAGAAATGTAATTTTGATGTTAACTCCCAAACCGCTGCGCAGAAGTCAACCAAACTTCACCCAATAGTGTATTGTATCACAATCTAGTAGTTACATTTGGACATTTGGTTCTAGGACATTTGGTTTGAGCGCAATCATCAAACTTAGTTAAAAAAAGTCTTTTAAGCCTTTTCACAGTGAGATCTACGCGATATGGCCGAGAAATGTAATTTTGATGTTAACTCCCAAACCGCTGCGCAGAAGTCAACCAAACTTCACCCAATAGTGTATTGTATCACAATCTAGTAGTTACATTTGGACATTTGGTTCTAGGACATTTGGTTTGAGCGCAATCATCAAACTTAGTTAAAAAAAGTCATTTAAGCCTTTTAACAGTGAGATCTACGCGATATGGCCGACAAATGTAATTTTGATGTTAACTCCCAAACCGCTGCGCAGAAGTCAACCAAACTTCACCCAATAGTGTATTGTATCACAATCTAGTAGTTACATTTGGACATTTGGTTCTAGGACATTTGGTTTGAGCGCAATCATCAAACTTAGTTAAAAAAAGTCATTTAAGCCTTTTCACAGTGAGATCTACGCGATATGGCCGACAAATGTAATTTTGATGTTAACTCCCAAACCGCTGCGCAGAAGTAAACCAAACTTCACCCAATAGTGTATTGTATCACAATCTAGTAGTTACATTTGGAAATTTGGTTCTAGGACATTTGGTTTGAGCGCAATCCTCAAACTTAGTTAAAAAAAAGTCATTTAAGCCTTTCCACAGTGAGATCTAAGCGATATGGCCGAGAAATGTAATTTTGATGTTAACTCCCAAACCGCTGCGCAGAAGTCAACCAAACTTCACCCAATAGTGTATTGTATCACAATCTAGTAGTTAAATGTGGAAATTTGGTTCTAGGACATTTGATTTGAGCGCAATCCTCAAACTTAGTTAAAAAAAGTCATTTAAGCCTTTTCACAGTGAAATCTATGCGATATGGCCGAGAAATGTAATTTTGATGTTAACTCCCAAACCGCTGCGCAGAAGTCAACCAAACTTCACCCAATAGTGTATTGTATCTCAATCTAGTAGTTACATTTGGACATTTGGTTCTAGGACATTTGGTTTGAGCGCAATCATCAAACTTAGTTAAAAAAAGTCATTTAAGCCTTTTCACAGTGAGATCTACGCGATATGGCCGACAAATGTAATTTTGATGTTAACTCCCAAACCGCTGCGCAGAAGTCAACCAAACTTCACCCAATAGTGTATTGTATCACAATCTAGTAGTTACATTTGGACATTTGGTTCTTGGACATTTGGTTTGAGCGCAATCATCAAACTTAGTTAAAAAAAGTCATTTAAGCCTTTTAACAGTGAGATCTACGCGATATGGCCGACAAATGTAATTTTGATGTTAACTCCCAAACCGCTGCGCAGAAGTCAACCAAACTTCACCCAATAGTGTATTGTATCACAATCTAGTAGTTACATTTGGAAATTTGGTTCTAGGACATTTGGTTTGAGCGCAATCATCAAACTTAGTTAAAAAAAGTCATTTAAGCCTTTTCACAGTGAGATCTACGCGATATGGCCGAGAAATGTAATTTTGATGTTAACTCCCAAACCGCTGCGCAGAAGTCAACCAAACTTCACCCAATAGTGTATTGTATCACAATCTAGTAGTTACATTTGGACATTTGGTTCTAGGACATTTGGTTTGAGCGCAATCATCAAACTTAGTTAAAAAAAGTCTTTTAAGCCTTTTCACAGTGAGATCTACGCGATATGGCCGAGAAATGTAATTTTGATGTTAACTCCCAAACCGCTGCGCAGAAGTCAACCAAACTTCACCCAATAGTGTATTGTATCACAATCTAGTAGTTACATTTGGACATTTGGTTCTAGGACATTTGGTTTGAGCGCAATCATCAAACTTAGTTAAAAAAAGTCATTTAAGCCTTTTAACAGTGAGATCTACGCGATATGGCCGACAAATGTAATTTTGATGTTAACTCCCAAACCGCTGCGCAGAAGTCAACCAAACTTCACCCAATAGTGTATTGTATCACAATCTAGTAGTTACATTTGGACATTTGGTTCTAGGACATTTGGTTTGAGCGCAATCATCAAACTTAGTTAAAAAAAGTCATTTAAGCCTTTTCACAGTGAGATCTACGCGATATGGCCGACAAATGTAATTTTGATGTTAACTCCCAAACCGCTGCGCAGAAGTAAACCAAACTTCACCCAATAGTGTATTGTATCACAATCTAGTAGTTACATTTGGACATTTGGTTCTTGGACATTTGGTTTGAGCGCAATCATCAAACTTAGTTAAAAAAAGTCATTTAAGCCTTTTAACAGTGAGATCTACGCGATATGGCCGACAAATGTAATTTTGATGTTAACTCCCAAACCGCTGCGCAGAAGTCAACCAAACTTCACCCAATAGTGTATTGTATCACAATCTAGTAGTTACATTTGGACATTTGGTTCTAGGACATTTGGTTTGAGCGCAATCATCAAACTTAGTTAAAAAAAAGTCATTTAAGCCTTTTAACAGTGAGATCTACGCGATATGGCCGAGAAATGTAATTTTGATGTTAACTCCCAAACCGCTGCGCAGAAGTCAACCAAACTTCACCCAATAGTGTATTGTATCACAATCTAGTAGTTACATTTGGAAATTTGGTTCTAGGACATTTGGTTTGAGCGCAATCCTCAAACTTAGTTTAAAAAAGTCATTTAAGCCTTTTCACAGTGAGATCTACGCGATATGGCCGAGAAATGTAATTTTGATGTTAACTCCCAAACCGCTGCGCAGAAGTCAACCAAACTTCACCCAATAGTGTATTGTATCACAATCTAGTAGTTACATTTGGAAATTTGGTTCTAGGACATTTGGTTTGAGCGCAATCCTCAAACTTAGTTAAAAAAAGTCATTTAAGCCTTTTCACAGTGAGATCTACGCGATATGGCCGAGAAATGTAATTTTGATGTTAACTCCCAAACCGCTGCGCAGAAGTCAACCAAACTTCACCCAATAATGTATTGTATCACATTCTAGTAGTTACATTTGGAAATTTGGTTCTAGGACATTTGGTTTGAGCGCAATCCTCAAACTTAGTTAAAAAAAGTCATTTAAGCATTTTCACAGTGAGATCTACGCAATATGGCCGAGAAATGTAATTTTGATGTTAACTCCCAAACCGCTAGGCAGAAGTCAACCAAACTTCACCCAATAGTGTATTGTATCACAATCTAGTAGTTACATTTGGAAATTTGGTTCTAGGACATTTGGTTTGAGCGCAATCCTCAAACTTAGTTAAAAAAAGGCATTTAAGCATTTTCACAGTGAGATCTACGCGATATGGCCGAGAAATGTAATTTTGATGTTAACTCCCAAACCGCTAGGCAGAAGTCAACCAAACTTCACCCAATAGTGTATTGTATCACAATCTAGTAGTTACATTTGGAAATTTGGTTCTAGGACATTTGGTTTGAGCGCAATCCTCAAACTTAGTTAAAAAAAGTCATTTAAGCCTTTTCACAGTGAGATCTACGCGATATGGCCGAGAAATGTAATTTTGATGTTAACTCCCAAACCGCTGCGCAGAAGTCAACCAAACTTCACCCAATAATGTATTGTATCACAATCTAGTAGTTACATTTGGACATTTGGTTCTAGGACATTTGGTTTGAGCGCAATCATCAAACTTAGTTAAAAAAAAGTCATTTAAGCCTTTTCACAGTGAGATCTACGCGATATGGCCGACAAATGTAATTTTGATGTTAACTCCCAAACCGCTGCGCAGAAGTCAACCAAACTTCACCCAATAGTGTATTGTATCACAATCTAGTAGTTACATTTGGACATTTGGTTCTTGGACATTTGGTTTGAGCGCAATCATCAAACTTAGTTAAAAAAAGTCATTTAAGCCTTTTCACAGTGAGATCTACGCGATATGGCCGACAAATGTAATTTTGATGTTAACTCCCAAACCGCTGCGCAGAAGTCAACCAAACTTTACCCAATAGTGTATTGTATCACAATCTAGTAGTTACATTTGGACATTTGGTTCTAGGACATTTGGTTTGAGCGCAATCATCAAACTTAGTTAAAAAAAGTCATTTAAGCCTTTTCACAGTGAGATCTACGCGATATGGCCGACAAATGTAATTTTGATGTTAACTCCCAAACCGCTGCGCAGAAGTCAACCAAACTTCACCCAATAGTGTATTGTATCACAATCTAGTAGTTACATTTGGAAATTTGGTTCTAGGACTTTTGTTTTGAGCGCAATCCTCAAACTTAGTTTAAAAAAGTCATTTAAGCCTTTTCACAGTGAGATCTAGGCGATATGCCCGAGAAATGTAATTTTGATGTTAACTCCCAAACCGCTGCGCAGAAGTCAACCAAACTTCACCCAATAGTGTATTGTATCACAATCTAGTAGTTACATTTGGACATTTGGTTCTTGGACATTTGGTTTGAGCGCAATCATCAAACTTAGTTAAAAAAAGTCATTTAAGCCTTTTCACAGTGAGATCTAGGCGATATGGCCGAGATATGTAATTTTGATGTTAACTCCCAAACCGCTAGGCAGAAGTCAACCAAACTTCACCCAATAGTGTATTGTATCACAATCTAGTAGTTACATTTGGAAATTTGTTTCTAGGACATTTGGTTTGAGCGCAATCATTAAACTTAGTTAAAAAAAAGTCATTTAAGCCTTTTCACACTGAGATCTACGCGATATGGCGGAGAAATGTAATTTTGAATTTAACTCCCAAACCGCTGCGCAGAAGTCAACCAAACTTCACCCAATAATGTATTGTATCACATTCTAGTAGTTACATTTGGAAATTTGGTTCTAGGACATTAGGTTTGAGATCAATCCTCAAACTTAGTTAAAAAAAAAGTCATTTAAGCCTTTTCACAGTGAGATCTATGCGATATGGCCGAGAAATGTAATTTTGATGTTAACTCCCAAACCGCTGCGCAGAAGTCAACCAAACTTCACCCAATAGTGTATTGTATCACAATCTAGTAGTTACATGTGGAAATTTGGTTCTAGGAAATTTGATTTGAGCGCAATCCTCAAACTTAGTTAAAAAAAGTCATTTAAGCCTTTTCACAGTGAGATCTATGCGATATGGCCGAGAAATGTAATTTTGATGTTAACTCCCAAACCGCTGCGCAGAAGTCAACCAAACTTCACCCAATAGTGTATTGTATCACAATCTAGTAGTTACATTTGGAAATTTGGTTCTAGGACATTTGGTTTGAGCGCAATCCTCAAACTTAGTTAAAAAAAGGCATTTAAGCATTTTCACAGTGAGATCTACGCGATATGGCCGAGAAATGTAATTTTGATGTTAACTCCCAAACCGCTAGGCAGAAGTCAACCAAACTTCACCCAATAGTGTATTGTATCACAATCTAGTAGTTACATTTGGAAATTTGGTTCTAGGACATTTGGTTTGAGCGCAATCCTCAAACTTAGTTAAAAAAAGTCATTTAAGCCTTTTCACAGTGAGATCTACGCGATATGGCCGAGAAATGTAATTTTGATGTTAACTCCCAAACCGCTGCGCAGAAGTCAACCAAACTTCACCCAATAATGTATTGTATCACAATCTAGTAGTTACATTTGGACATTTGGTTCTAGGACATTTGGTTTGAGCGCAATCATCAAACTTAGTTAAAAAAAAGTCATTTAAGCCTTTTCACAGTGAGATCTACGCGATATGGCCGACAAATGTAATTTTGATGTTAACTCCCAAACCGCTGCGCAGAAGTCAACCAAACTTCACCCAATAGTGTATTGTATCACAATCTAGTAGTTACATTTGGACATTTGGTTCTTGGACATTTGGTTTGAGCGCAATCATCAAACTTAGTTAAAAAAAGTCATTTAAGCCTTTTCACAGTGAGATCTACGCGATATGGCCGACAAATGTAATTTTGATGTTAACTCCCAAACCGCTGCGCAGAAGTCAACCAAACTTTACCCAATAGTGTATTGTATCACAATCTAGTAGTTACATTTGGACATTTGGTTCTAGGACATTTGGTTTGAGCGCAATCATCAAACTTAGTTAAAAAAAGTCATTTAAGCCTTTTCACAGTGAGATCTACGCGATATGGCCGACAAATGTAATTTTGATGTTAACTCCCAAACCGCTGCGCAGAAGTCAACCAAACTTCACCCAATAGTGTATTGTATCACAATCTAGTAGTTACATTTGGAAATTTGGTTCTAGGACTTTTGTTTTGAGCGCAATCCTCAAACTTAGTTTAAAAAAGTCATTTAAGCCTTTTCACAGTGAGATCTAGGCGATATGCCCGAGAAATGTAATTTTGATGTTAACTCCCAAACCGCTGCGCAGAAGTCAACCAAACTTCACCCAATAGTGTATTGTATCACAATCTAGTAGTTACATTTGGACATTTGGTTCTTGGACATTTGGTTTGAGCGCAATCATCAAACTTAGTTAAAAAAAGTCATTTAAGCCTTTTCACAGTGAGATCTAGGCGATATGGCCGAGATATGTAATTTTGATGTTAACTCCCAAACCGCTAGGCAGAAGTCAACCAAACTTCACCCAATAGTGTATTGTATCACAATCTAGTAGTTACATTTGGAAATTTGTTTCTAGGACATTTGGTTTGAGCGCAATCATTAAACTTAGTTAAAAAAAAGTCATTTAAGCCTTTTCACACTGAGATCTACGCGATATGGCGGAGAAATGTAATTTTGAATTTAACTCCCAAACCGCTGCGCAGAAGTCAACCAAACTTCACCCAATAATGTATTGTATCACATTCTAGTAGTTACATTTGGAAATTTGGTTCTAGGACATTAGGTTTGAGATCAATCCTCAAACTTAGTTAAAAAAAAAGTCATTTAAGCCTTTTCACAGTGAGATCTATGCGATATGGCCGAGAAATGTAATTTTGATGTTAACTCCCAAACCGCTGCGCAGAAGTCAACCAAACTTCACCCAATAGTGTATTGTATCACAATCTAGTAGTTACATGTGGAAATTTGGTTCTAGGAAATTTGATTTGAGCGCAATCCTCAAACTTAGTTAAAAAAAGTCATTTAAGCCTTTTCACAGTGAGATCTATGCGATATGGCCGAGAAATGTAATTTTGATGTTAACTCCCAAACCGCTGCGCAGAAGTCAACCAAACTTCACCCAATAGTGTATTGTATCACAATCTAGTAGTTACATTTGGAAATTTGGTTCTAGGACATTTGGTTTGAGCGCAATCCTCAAACTTAGTTAAAAAAAGGCATTTAAGCATTTTCACAGTGAGATCTACGCGATATGGCCGAGAAATGTAATTTTGATGTTAACTCCCAAACCGCTAGGCAGAAGTCAACCAAACTTCACCCAATAGTGTATTGTATCACAATCTAGTAGTTACATTTGGAAATTTGGTTCTAGGACATTTGGTTTGAGCGCAATCCTCAAACTTAGTTAAAAAAAGTCATTTAAGCCTTTTCACAGTGAGATCTACGCGATATGGCCGAGAAATGTAATTTTGATGTTAACTCCCAAACCGCTGCGCAGAAGTCAACCAAACTTCACCCAATAATGTATTGTATCACAATCTAGTAGTTACATTTGGACATTTGGTTCTAGGACATTTGGTTTGAGCGCAATCATCAAACTTAGTTAAAAAAAAGTCATTTAAGCCTTTTCACAGTGAGATCTACGCGATATGGCCGACAAATGTAATTTTGATGTTAACTCCCAAACCGCTGCGCAGAAGTCAACCAAACTTCACCCAATAGTGTATTGTATCACAATCTAGTAGTTACATTTGGACATTTGGTTCTTGGACATTTGGTTTGAGCGCAATCATCAAACTTAGTTAAAAAAAGTCATTTAAGCCTTTTCACAGTGAGATCTACGCGATATGGCCGACAAATGTAATTTTGATGTTAACTCCCAAACCGCTGCGCAGAAGTCAACCAAACTTTACCCAATAGTGTATTGTATCACAATCTAGTAGTTACATTTGGACATTTGGTTCTAGGACATTTGGTTTGAGCGCAATCATCAAACTTAGTTAAAAAAAGTCATTTAAGCCTTTTCACAGTGAGATCTACGCGATATGGCCGACAAATGTAATTTTGATGTTAACTCCCAAACCGCTGCGCAGAAGTCAACCAAACTTCACCCAATAGTGTATTGTATCACAATCTAGTAGTTACATTTGGAAATTTGGTTCTAGGACTTTTGTTTTGAGCGCAATCCTCAAACTTAGTTTAAAAAAGTCATTTAAGCCTTTTCACAGTGAGATCTAGGCGATATGCCCGAGAAATGTAATTTTGATGTTAACTCCCAAACCGCTGCGCAGAAGTCAACCAAACTTCACCCAATAGTGTATTGTATCACAATCTAGTAGTTACATTTGGACATTTGGTTCTTGGACATTTGGTTTGAGCGCAATCATCAAACTTAGTTAAAAAAAGTCATTTAAGCCTTTTCACAGTGAGATCTAGGCGATATGGCCGAGATATGTAATTTTGATGTTAACTCCCAAACCGCTAGGCAGAAGTCAACCAAACTTCACCCAATAGTGTATTGTATCACAATCTAGTAGTTACATTTGGAAATTTGTTTCTAGGACATTTGGTTTGAGCGCAATCATTAAACTTAGTTAAAAAAAAGTCATTTAAGCCTTTTCACACTGAGATCTACGCGATATGGCGGAGAAATGTAATTTTGAATTTAACTCCCAAACCGCTGCGCAGAAGTCAACCAAACTTCACCCAATAATGTATTGTATCACATTCTAGTAGTTACATTTGGAAATTTGGTTCTAGGACATTAGGTTTGAGATCAATCCTCAAACTTAGTTAAAAAAAAAGTCATTTAAGCCTTTTCACAGTGAGATCTATGCGATATGGCCGAGAAATGTAATTTTGATGTTAACTCCCAAACCGCTGCGCAGAAGTCAACCAAACTTCACCCAATAGTGTATTGTATCACAATCTAGTAGTTACATGTGGAAATTTGGTTCTAGGAAATTTGATTTGAGCGCAATCCTCAAACTTAGTTAAAAAAAGTCATTTAAGCCTTTTCACAGTGAGATCTATGCGATATGGCCGAGAAATGTAATTTTGATGTTAACTCCCAAACCGCTGCGCAGAAGTCAACCAAACTTCACCCAATAGTGTATTGTATCACAATCTAGTAGTTACATTTGGAAATTTGGTTCTAGGACATTTGGTTTGAGCGCAATCCTCAAACTTAGTTAAAAAAAAGTTATTTAAGCCTTTTCACAGTGAGATCTACGCGATATGGCCGAGAAATGTAATTTTGATGTTAACTCCCAAACCGCTAGGCAGAAGTCAACCAAACTTCACCCAATAGTGTATTGTATCACAATCTAGTAGTTACATTTGGAAATTTGGTTCTAGGACATTTGGTTTTAGGCGCAATCCTCAAACTTAGTTAAAAGAAAGTCATTTAAGCCTTTTCACAGTGAGATCTACGCGATATGGGCGAGAAATGTAATTTTGATGTTAACTCCCAAACCGCTAGGCAGAAGTCAACCAAACTTCACCCAATAGTGTATTGTATCACAATCTAGTAGTTACATTTGGAAATTTGGTTCTAGGACATTTGGTTTGAGCGCAATCCTCAAACTTAGTTAAAAAAAGTCATTTAAGCCTTTCCACAGTGAGATCTAAGCGATATGGCCGAGAAATGTAATTTTTATGTTAACTCCCAAACCGCTGCGCAGAAGTCAACCAAACTTCACCCAATAGTGTATTGTATCACAATCTAGTAGTTACATGTGGAAATTTGGTTCTAGGACATTTGATTTGAGCGCAATCCTCAAACCTAGTTAAAAAAAGTCATTTAAGCCTTTTCACAGTGAGATCTATGTGATATGGCCGAGAAATGTAATTTTGATGTTAACTCCCAAATCGCTGCGCAGAAGTCAACCAAACTTCACCCAATAGTGTATTGTATCACAATCTAGTAGTTACATTTGGAAATTTGGTTCTAGGACATTTGGTTTGAGCGCAATCCTCAAACTTAGTTAAAAAAAGTCATTTAAGCATTTTCACAGTGAGATCTAAGCGATATGGCCGAGAAATGTAATTTTGATTTTAACTCCCAAACCGCTAGGCAGAAGTCAACCAAACTTCACCCAATAGTGTATTGTATCACAATCTAGTAGTTACATTTGGAAATTTGGTTCTAGGACATTTGGTTTGAGCGCAATCATCAAACTTAGTTGAAAAAAGTCATTTAAGCCTTTTCACAGTGAGATCTACGCGATATGGCCGAGAAATGTAATTTTGATGTTAACTCCCAAACCGCTGTGCAGAAGTCAAACAAACTTCACCCAATAGTGTATTGTATCACAATTTAGTAGTTACATTTGGACATTTGGTTCTAGGACATTTGGTTTGATCGCAATCATCAAACTTAGTTAAAAAAAGTCATTTAAGCCTTTTCACAGTGAGATCTATGCGATATGGCCGAGAAATGTAATTTTGATGTTAACTCCCAAACCGCTGCGCAGAAGTCAACCAAACTTCACCCAATAGTGTATTGTATCACAATCTAGTAGTTACATGTGGAAATTTGGTTCTAGGACATTTGATTTGAGCGCAATCCTCAAACTTAGTTAAAAAAAGTCATTTAAGCATTTTCACAGTGAGATCTACGCCATATGGCCGAGAAATGTAATTTTGATGTTAACTCCCAAACCGCTAGGCAGAAGTCAACCAAACTTCACCCAATAGTGTATTGTATCACAATCTAGTAGTTACATTTGGAAATTTGGTTCTAGGACATTTGGTTTGAGCGCAATCCTCAAACTTAGTTAAAAAAAGTCATTTAAGCATTTTCACAGTGAGATCTACGCGATATGGCCGAGAAATGTAATTTTGATGTTAACTCCCAAACCGCTAGGCAGAAGTCAACCAAACTTCACCCAATAGTGTATTGTATCACAATCTAGTAGTTACATTTGGAAATTTGGTTCTAGGACATTTGGTTTGAGCGCAATCATCAAACTTAGTTAAAAAAAGTCATTTAAGCCTTTTCACAGTGAGATCTACGCGATATGGCCGAGAAATGTAATTTTGATGTTAACTCCCAAACCGCTGCGCAGAAGTCAACCAAACTTCACCCAATAATGTATTGTATCACATTCTAGTAGTTACATTTGGAAATTTGGTTCTAGGACATTTGGTTTGAGCGCAATCCTCAAACTTAGTTAAAAAAAGTCATTTAAGCCTTTCCACAGTGATATCTAAGCGATATGGCCGAGAAATGTAATTTTTATGTTAACTCCCAAACCGCTGCGCAGAAGTCAACCAAACTTCACCCAATAGTGTATTGTATCACAATCTAGTAGTTACATGTGGAAATTTGGTTCTAGGACATTTGATTTGAGCGCAATCCTCAAACCTAGTTAAAAAAAGTCATTTAAGCCTTTTCACAGTGAGATCTATGTGATATGGCCGAGAAATGTAATTTTGATGTTAACTCCCAAATCGCTGCGCAGAAGTCAACCAAACTTCACCCAATAGTGTATTGTATCACAATCTAGTAGTTACATTTGGAAATTTGGTTCTAGGATATTTGGTTTGAGCGCAATCCTCAAACTTAGTTAAAAAAAGTCATTTAAGCATTTTCACAGTGAGATCTACGCGATATGGCCGAGAAATGTAATTTTGATGTTAACTCCCAAACCGCTAGGCAGACGTCAACCAAACTTCACCCAATAGTGTATTGTATCACAATCTAGTAGTTACATTTGGAAATTTGGTTCTAGGACATTTGGTTTGAGCGCAATCATCAAACTTAGTTAAAAAAAAGTCATTTAAGCCTTTTCACAGTGAGATCTACGCGATATGGCCGAGAAATGTAATTTTGATGTTAACTCCCAAACCGCTGCGCAGAAGTCAACCAAACTTCACCCAATAGTGTATTGTATCACAATCTAGTAGTTACATTTGGAAATTTGGTTCTAGGACATTTGGTTTGAGCGCAATCCTCAAACTTAGTTTAAAAAAGTCATTTAAGCCTTTTCACAGTGAGATCTACGCGATATGGCCGAGAAATGTAATTTTGATGTTAACTCCCAAACCGCTGCGCAGAAGTCAACCAAACTTCACCCAATAGTGTATTGTATCACAATCTAGTAGTTACATTTGGAAATTTGGTTCTAGGACATTTGGTTTGAGCGCAATCCTCAAACTTAGTTAAAAAAAGTCATTTAAGCCTTTTCACAGTGAGATCTACGCGATATGGCCGAGAAATGTAATTTTGATGTTAACTCCCAAACCGCTGCGCAGAAGTCAACCAAACTTCACCCAATAATGTATTGTATCACATTCTAGTAGTTACATTTGGAAATTTGGTTCTAGGACATTTGGTTTGAGCGCAATCCTCAAACTTAGTTAAAAAAAAGTCATTTAAACCTTTCCACAGTGAGATCTAAGCGATATGGCCGAGAAATGTAATTTTTATGTTAACTCCCAAACCGCTGCGCAGAAGTCAACCAAACTTCACCCAATAGTGTATTGTATCACAATCTAGTAGTTACATGTGGAAATTTGGTTCTAGGACATTTGATTTGAGCGCAATCCTCAAACTTAGTTAAAAAAAGTCATTTAAGCATTTTCACAGTGAGATCTACGCCATATGGCCGAGAAATGTAATTTTGATGTTAACTCCCAAACCGCTAGGCAGAAGTCAACCAAACTTCACCCAATAGTGTATTGTATCACAATCTAGTAGTTACATTTGGAAATTTGGTTCTAGGACATTTGGTTTGAGCGCAATCCTCAAACTTAGTTAAAAAAAGTCATTTAAGCATTTTCACAGTGAGATCTACGCGATATGGCCGAGAAATGTAATTTTGATGTTAACTCCCAAACCGCTAGGCAGAAGTCAACCAAACTTCACCCAATAGTGTATTGTATCACAATCTAGTAGTTACATTTGGAAATTTGGTTCTAGGACATTTGGTTTGAGCGCAATCATCAAACTTAGTTAAAAAAAGTCATTTAAGCCTTTCCACAGTGATATCTAAGCGATATGGCCGAGAAATGTAATTTTTATGTTAACTCCCAAACCGCTGCGCAGAAGTCAACCAAACTTCACCCAATAGTGTATTGTATCACAATCTAGTAGTTACATGTGGAAATTTGGTTCTAGGACATTTGATTTGAGCGCAATCCTCAAACCTAGTTAAAAAAAGTCATTTAAGCCTTTTCATAGTGAGATCTATGTGATATGGCCGAGAAATGTAATTTTGATGTTAACTCCCAAATCGCTGCGCAGAAGTCAACCAAACTTCACCCAATAGTGTATTGTATCACAATCTAGTAGTTACATTTGGAAATTTGGTTCTAGGACATTTGGTTTGAGCGCAATCCTCAAACTTAGTTAAAAAAAGTCATTTAAGCATTTTCACAGTGAGATCTACGCGATATGGCCGAGAAATGTAATTTTGATGTTAACTCCCAAACCGCTAGGCAGAAGTCAACCAAACTTCACCCAATAGTGTATTGTATCACAATCTAGTAGTTACATTTGGAAATTTGGTTCTAGGACATTTGGTTTGAGCGCAATCATCAAACTTAGTTGAAAAAAGTCATTTAAGCCTTTCCACAGTGAGATCTAAGCGATATGGCCGAGAAATGTAATTTTGATGTTAACTCCCAAACCGCTGTGCAGAAGTCAAACAAACTTCACCCAATAGTGTATTGTATCACAATCTAGTAGTTACATTTGGACATTTGGTTCCAGGACATTTGGTTTGAGCGCAATCATCAAACTTAGTTAAAAAAAGTCATTTAAGCCTTTTCACAGTGAGATCTATGCGATATGGCCGAGAAATGTAATTTTGAGGTTAACTCCCAAACCGCTGCGCAGAAGTCAACCAAACTTCACCCAATAGTGTATTGTATCACAATCTAGTAGTTACATTTGGAAATTTGGTTCTAGGACATTTGGTTTGAGCGCAATCATCAAACTTAGTTAAAAAAAAGTCATTTAAGCATTTTCACAGTGAGATCTACGCGATATGGCCGAGAAATGTAATTTTGATGTTAACTCCCAAACCGCTAGGCAGAAGTCAACCAAACTTCACCCAATAGTGTATTGTATCACAATCTAGTAGTTACATTTGGAAATTTGGTTCTAGGACATTTGGTTTGAGCGCAATCCTCAAACTTAGTTAAAAAAAAGTCATTTAAGCCTTTCCACAGTGAGATCTAAGCGATATGGCTGAGAAATGTAATTTTTATGTTAACTCCCAAACCGCTGCGCAGAAGTCAACCAAACTTCACCCAATAGTGTATTGTATCACAATCTAGTAGTTACATGTGGAAATTTGGTTCTAGGACATTTGATTTGAGCGCAATCCTCAAACTTAGTTAAAAAAAGTCATTTAAGCATTTTCACAGTGAGATCTACGCGATATGGCCGAGAAATGTAATTTTGATGTTAACTCCAAAACCGCTAGGCAGAAGTCAACCAAACTTCACCCAATAGTGTATTGTATCACAATCTAGTAGTTACATTTGGAAATTTGGTTCTAGGACATTTGGTTTGAGCGCAATCCTCAAACTTAGTTAAAAAAAGTCATTTAAGCATTTTCACAGTGAGATCTACGCGATATGGCCGAGAAATGTAATTTTGATGTTAACTCCCAAACCGCTAGGCAGAAGTCAACCAAACTTCACCCAATAGTGTATTGTATCACAATCTAGTAGTTACATTTGGAAATTTGGTTCTAGGACATTTGGTTTGAGCGCAATCATCAAACTTAGTTAAAAAAAGTCATTTAAGCCTTTTCACAGTGAGATCTACGCGATATGGCCGAGAAATGTAATTTTGATGTTAACTCCCAAACCGCTGCGCAGAAGTCAACCAAACTTCACCCAATAATGTATTGTATCACATTCTAGTAGTTACATGTGGAAATTTGGTTCTAGGACATTTGATTTGAGCGCAATCCTCAAACCTAGTTAAAAAAAGTCATTTAAGCCTTTTCATAGTGAGATCTATGTGATATGGCCGAGAAATGTAATTTTGATGTTAACTCCCAAATCGCTGCGCAGAAGTCAACCAAACTTCACCCAATAGTGTATTGTATCACAATCTAGTAGTTACATTTGGAAATTTGGTTCTAGGACATTTGGTTTGAGCGCAATCCTCAAACTTAGTTAAAAAAAGTCATTTAAGCATTTTCACAGTGAGATCTACGCGATATGGCCGAGAAATGTAATTTTGATGTTAACTCCCAAACCGCTAGGCAGAAGTCAACCAAACTTCACCCAATAGTGTATTGTATCACAATCTAGTAGTTACATTTGGAAATTTGGTTCTAGGACATTTGGTTTGAGCGCAATCATCAAACTTAGTTGAAAAATGTCATTTAAGCCTTTCCACAGTGAGATCTAAGCGATATGGCCGAGAAATGTAATTTTGATGTTAACTCCCAAACCGCTGTGCAGAAGTCAAACAAACTTCACCCAATAGTGTATTGTATCACAATCTAGTAGTTACATTTGGACATTTGGTTCCAGGACATTTGGTTTGAGCGCAATCATCAAACTTAGTTAAAAAAAGTCATTTAAGCCTTTTCACAGTGAGATCTATGCGATATGGCCGAGAAATGTAATTTTGAGGTTAACTCCCAAACCGCTGCGCAGAAGTCAACCAAACTTCACCCAATAGTGTATTGTATCACAATCTAGTAGTTACATTTGGAAATTTGGTTCTAGGACATTTGGTTTGAGCGCAATCATCAAACTTAGTTAAAAAAAAGTCATTTAAGCATTTTCACAGTGAGATCTACGCGATATGGCCGAGAAATGTAATTTTGATGTTAACTCCCAAACCGCTAGGCAGAAGTCAACCAAACTTCACCCAATAGTGTATTGTATCACAATCTAGTAGTTACATTTGGAAATTTGGTTCTAGGACATTTGGTTTGAGCGCAATCCTCAAACTTAGTTAAAAAAAAGTCATTTAAGCCTTTCCACAGTGAGATCTAAGCGATATGGCTGAGAAATGTAATTTTTATGTTAACTCCCAAACCGCTGCGCAGAAGTCAACCAAACTTCACCCAATAGTGTATTGTATCACAATCTAGTAGTTACATGTGGAAATTTGGTTCTAGGACATTTGATTTGAGCGCAATCCTCAAACTTAGTTAAAAAAAGTCATTTAAGCATTTTCACAGTGAGATCTACGCGATATGGCCGAGAAATGTAATTTTGATGTTAACTCCCAAACCGCTAGGCAGAAGTCAACCAAACTTCACCCAATAGTGTATTGTATCACAATCTAGTAGTTACATTTGGAAATTTGGTTCTAGGACATTTGGTTTGAGCGCAATCCTCAAACTTAGTTAAAAAAAGTCATTTAAGCATTTTCACAGTGAGATCTACGCGATATGGCCGAGAAATGTAATTTTGATGTTAACTCCCAAACCGCTAGGCAGAAGTCAACCAAACTTCACCCAATAGTGTATTGTATCACAATCTAGTAGTTACATTTGGAAATTTGGTTCTAGGACATTTGGTTTGAGCGCAATCATCAAACTTAGTTAAAAAAAGTCATTTAAGCCTTTTCACAGTGAGATCTACGCGATATGGCCGAGAAATGTAATTTTGATGTTAACTCCCAAACCGCTGTGCAGAAGTCAACCAAACTTCACCCAATAATGTATTGTATCACATTCTAGTAGTTACATGTGGAAATTTGGTTCTAGGACATTTGATTTGAGCGCAATCCTCAAACCTAGTTAAAAAAAGTCATTTAAGCCTTTTCATAGTGAGATCTATGTGATATGGCCGAGAAATGTAATTTTGATGTTAACTCCCAAATCGCTGCGCAGAAGTCAACCAAACTTCACCCAATAGTGTATTGTATCACAATCTAGTAGTTACATTTGGAAATTTGGTTCTAGGACATTTGGTTTGAGCGCAATCCTCAAACTTAGTTAAAAAAAGTCATTTAAGCATTTTCACAGTGAGATCTACGCGATATGGCCGAGAAATGTAATTTTGATGTTAACTCCCAAACCGCTAGGCAGAAGTCAACCAAACTTCACCCAATAGTGTATTGTATCACAATCTAGTAGTTACATTTGGAAATTTGGTTCTAGGACATTTGGTTTGAGCGCAATCATCAAACTTAGTTGAAAAAAGTCATTTAAGCCTTTCCACAGTGAGATCTAAGCGATATGGCCGAGAAATGTAATTTTGATGTTAACTCCCAAACCGCTGTGCAGAAGTCAAACAAACTTCACCCAATAGTGTATTGTATCACAATCTAGTAGTTACATTTGGACATTTGGTTCCAGGACATTTGGTTTGAGCGCAATCATCAAACTTAGTTAAAAAAAGTCATTTAAGCCTTTTCACAGTGAGATCTATGCGATATGGCCGAGAAATGTAATTTTGAGGTTAACTCCCAAACCGCTGCGCAGAAGTCAACCAAACTTCACCCAATAGTGTATTGTATCACAATCTAGTAGTTACATTTGGAAATTTGGTTCTAGGACATTTGGTTTGAGCGCAATCATCAAACTTAGTTAAAAAAAAGTCATTTAAGCATTTTCACAGTGAGATCTACGCGATATGGCCGAGAAATGTAATTTTGATGTTAACTCCCAAACCGCTAGGCAGAAGTCAACCAAACTTCACCCAATAGTGTATTGTATCACAATCTAGTAGTTACATTTGGAAATTTGGTTCTAGGACATTTGGTTTGAGCGCAATCATCAAACTTAGTTGAAAAAAGTCATTTAAGCCTTTCCACAGTGAGATCTAAGCGATATGGCCGAGAAATGTAATTTTGATGTTAACTCCCAAACCGCTGTGCAGAAGTCAAACAAACTTCACCCAATAGTGTATTGTATCACAATCTAGTAGTTACATTTGGACATTTGGTTCCAGGACATTTGGTTTGAGCGCAATCATCAAACTTAGTTAAAAAAAGTCATTTAAGCCTTTTCACAGTGAGATCTATGCGATATGGCCGAGAAATGTAATTTTGATGTTAACTCCCAAACCGCTGCGCAGAAGTCAACCAAACTTCACCCAATAGTGTATTGTATCACAATCTAGTAGTTACATGTGGAAATTTGGTTCTAGGACATTTGATTTGAGCGCAATCCTCAAACTTAGTTAAAAAAAGTCATTTAAGCCTTTTCACAGTGAGATCTATGCGATATGGCCGAGAAATGTAATTTTGATGTTAACTCCCAAACCGCTGTGCAGAAGTCAACCAAACTTCACCCAATAGTGTATTGTATCACAATCTAGTAGTTACATTTGGAAATTTGGTTCTAGGACATTTGGTTTGAGCGCAATCATCAAACTTAGTTAAAAAAAAGTCATTTAAGCATTTTCACAGTGAGATCTACGCGATATGGCCGAGAAATGTAATTTTGATGTTAACTCCCAAACCGCTAGGCAGAAGTCAACCAAACTTCACCCAATAGTGTATTGTATCACAATCTAGTAGTTACATTTGGAAATTTGGTTCTAGGACATTTGGTTTGAGCGCAATCCTCAAACTTAGTTAAAAAAAGTCATTTAAGCATTTTCACAGTGAGATCTACGCGATATGGCCGAGAAATGTAATTTGATGTTAACTCCCAAACCGCTAGGCAGAAGTCAACCAAACTTCACCCAATAGTGTATTGTATCACAATCTAGTAGTTACATTTGGAAATTTGGTTCTAGGACATTTGGTTTGAGCGCAATCCTCAAACTTAGTTAAAAAAAGTCATTTAAGCCTTTCCACAGTGATATCTAAGCGATATGGCCGAGAAATGTAATTTTTATGTTAACTCCCAAACCGCTGCGCAGAAGTCAACCAAACTTCACCCAATAGTGTATTGTATCACAATCTAGTAGTTACATTTGGAAATTTGGTTCTAGAACATTTGGTTTGAGCGCAATCATCAAACTTAGTTGAAAAAAGTCATTTAAGCCTTTTCACAGTGAGATCTACGCGATATGGCCGAGAAATGTAATTTTGATGTTAACTCCCAAACCGCTGTGCAGAAGTCAAACAAACTTCACCCAATAGTGTATTGTATCACAATCTAGTAGTTACATTTGGACATTTGGTTCTAGGACATTTGGTTTGAGCGCAATCATCAAACTTAGTTAAAAAAAGTCATTTAAGCCTTTTCACAGTGAGATCTATGCGATATGGCCGAGAAATGTAATTTTGATGTTAACTCCCAAACCGCTGCGCAGAAGTCAACCAAACTTCACCCAATAGTGTATTGTATCACAATCTAGTAGTTACATTTGGAAATTTGGTTCTAGGACATTTGGTTTGAGCGCAATCATCAAACTTAGTTAAAAAAAGTCATTTAAGCCTTTTCACAGTGAGATCTACGCGATATGGCCGAGAAATGTAATTTTGATGTTAACTCCCAAACCGCTGCGCAGAAGTCAACCAAACTTCACCCAATAGTGTATTGTATCACAATCTAGTAGTTACATTTGGACATTTGGTTCTAGGACATTTGGTTTGAGCGCAATCATCAAACTTAGTTAAAAAAAAGTCATTTAAGCCTTTTCACAGTGAGATCTACGCGATATGGCCGAGAAATGTTATTTTGATGTTAACTCCCAAACCGCTGCGCAGAAGTCAACCAAACTTCACCCAATAGTGTATTGTATCACAATCTAGTAGTTACATTTGGAAATTTGGTTCTAGGACATTTGGTTTGAGCGCAATCCTCAAACTTAATTTAAAAAAGTCATTTAAGCCTTTTCACAGTGAGATCTACGCGATATGGCCGAGAAATGTAATTTTGATGTTAACTCCCAAACCGCTGCGCAGAAGTCAACCAAACTTCACCCAATAGTGTATTGTATCACAATCTAGTAGTTACATTTGGAAATTTGGTTCTAGGACATTTGGTTTGAGCGCAATCCTCAAACTTAGTTAAAAAAAGTCATTTAAGCCTTTTCACAGTGAGATCTACGCGATATGGCCGAGAAATGTAATTTTGATGTTAACTCCCAAACCGCTGCGCAGAAGTCAACCAAACTTCACCCAATAATGTATTGTATCACATTCTAGTAGTTACATTTGGAAATTTGGTTCTAGGACATTTGGTTTGAGCGCAATCCTCAAACTTAGTTAAAAAAAAGTCATTTAAGCCTTTCCACAGTGAGATCTAAGCGATATGGCCGAGAAATGTAATTTTTATGTTAACTCCCAAACCGCTGCGCAGAAGTCAACCAAACTTCACCCAATAGTGTATTGTATCACAATCTAGTAGTTACATGTGGAAATTTGGTTCTAGGACATTTGATTTGAGCGCAATCCTCAAACTTAGTTAAAAAAAGTCATTTAAGCATTTTCACAGTGAGATCTACGCGATATGGCCGAGAAATGTAATTTTGATGTTAACTCCCAAACCGCTAGGCAGAAGTCAACCAAACTTCACCCAATAGTGTATTGTATCACAATCTAGTAGTTACATTTGGAAATTTGGTTCTAGGACATTTGGTTTGAGCGCAATCCTCAAACTTAGTTAAAAAAAGTCATTTAAGCATTTTCACAGTGAGATCTACGCGATATGGCCGAGAAATGTAATTTTGATGTTAACTCCCAAACCGCTAGGCAGAAGTCAACCAAACTTCACCCAATAGTGTATTGTATCACAATCTAGTAGTTACATTTGGAAATTTGGTTCTAGGACATTTGGTTTGAGCGCAATCCTCAAACTTAGTTAAAAAAAAGTCATTTAAGCTTTTCCACAGTGAGATCTAAGCGATATGGCTGAGAAATGTAATTTTTATGTTAACTCCCAAACCGCTGCGCAGAAGTCAACCAAACTTCACCCAATAGTGTATTGTATCACAATCTAGTAGTTACATGTGGAAATTTGGTTCTAGGACATTTGATTTGAGCGCAATCCTCAAACTTAGTTAAAAAAAGTCATTTAAGCATTTTCACAGTGAGATCTACGCGATATGGCCGAGAAATGTAATTTTGATGTTAACTCCCAAACCGCTAGGCAGAAGTCAACCAAACTTCACCCAATAGTGTATTGTATCACAATCTAGTAGTTACATTTGGAAATTTGGTTCTAGGACATTTGGTTTGAGCGCAATCCTCAAACTTAGTTAAAAAAAGTCATTTAAGCCTTTCCACAGTGATATCTAAGCGATATGGCAGAGAAATGTAAATTTATGTTAACTCCCAAACCGCTGCGCAGAAGTCAACCAAACTTCACCCAATAGTGTATTGTATCACAATCTAGTAGTTACATGTGGAAATTTGGTTCTAGGACATTTGATTTGAGCGCAATCCTCAAACCTAGTTAAAAAAAGTCATTTAAGCATTTTCACAGTGAGATCTACGCGATATGGCCGAGAAATGTAATTTTGATGTTAACTCCCAAACCGCTAGGCAGAAGTCAACCAAACTTCACCCAATAGTGTATTGTATCACAATCTAGTAGTTACATTTGGACATTTGGTTCTAGGACATTTGGTTTGAGCGCAATCATCAAACTTAGTTAAAAAAAGTCATTTAAGCCTTTTCACAGTGAGATCTATGCGATATGGCCGAGAAATGTAATTTTGATGTTAACTCCCAAACCGCTGCGCAGAAGTCAACCAAACTTCACCCAATAGTGTATTGTATCACAATCTAGTAGTTACATTTGGAAATTTGGTTCTAGGACATTTGGTTTGAGCGCAATCATCAAACTTAGTTAAAAAAAGTCATTTAAGCCTTTTCACAGTGAGATCTACGCGATATGGCCGAGAAATGTAATTTTGATGTTAACTCCCAAACCGCTGCGCAGAAGTCAACCAAACTTCACCCAATAGTGTATTGTATCACAATCTAGTAGTTACATTTGGACATTTGGTTCTAGGACATTTGGTTTGAGCGCAATCATCAAACTTAGTTAAAAAAAAAGTCATTTAAGCCTTTTCACAGTGAGATCTACGCGATATGGCCGAGAAATGTAATTTTGATGTTAACTCCCAAACCGCTGCGCAGAAGTCAACCAAACTTCACCCAATAGTGTATTGTATCACAATCTAGTAGTTACATTTGGAAATTTGGTTCTAGGACATTTGGTTTGAGCGCAATCCTCAAACTTAGTTAAAAAAAAGTCATTTAAGCCTTTTCACAGTGAGATCTACGCGATATGGCCGAGAAATGTAATTTTGATGTTAACTCCCAAACCGCTGCGCAGAAGTCAACCAAACTTCACCCAATAATGTATTGTATCACATTCTAGTAGTTACATTTGGAAATTTGGTTCTAGGACATTTGGTTTGAGCGCAATCCTCAAACTTAGTTAAAAAAAAGTCATTTAAGCCTTTCCACAGTGAGATCTAAGCGATATGGCCGAGAAATGTAATTTTTATGTTAACTCCCAAACCGCTGCGCAGAAGTCAACCAAACTTCACCCAATAGTGTATTGTATCACAATCTAGTAGTTACATGTGGAAATTTGGTTCTAGGACATTTGATTTGAGCGCAATCCTCAAACTTAGTTAAAAAAAGTCATTTAAGCATTTTCACAGTGAGATCTACGCGATATGGCCGAGAAATGTAATTTTGATGTTAACTCCCAAACCGCTAGGCAGAAGTCAACCAAACTTCACCCAATAGTGTATTGTATCACAATCTAGTAGTTACATTTGGAAATTTGGTTCTAGGACATTTGGTTTGAGCGCAATCCTCAAACTTAGTTAAAAAAAGTCATTTAAGCATTTTCACAGTGAGATCTACGCGATATGGCCGAGAAATGTAATTTTGATGTTAACTCCCAAACCGCTAGGCAGAAGTCAACCAAACTTCACCCAATAGTGTATTGTATCACAATCTAGTAGTTACATTTGGAAATTTGGTTCTAGGACATTTGGTTTGAGCGCAATCATCAAACTTAGTTAAAAAAAGTCATTTAAGCCTTTTCACAGTGAGATCTACGCGATATGGCCGAGAAATGTAATTTTGATGTTAACTCCCAAACCGCTGCACAGAAGTCAACCAAACTTCACCCAATAATGTATTGTATCACATTCTAGTAGTTACATTTGGAAATTTGGTTCTAGGACATTTGGTTTGAGCGCAATCCTCAAACTTAGTTAAAAAAAGTCATTTAAGCCTTTTCACAGTGAGATCTACGCGATATGGCCGAGAAAGGTAATTTTGATGTTAACTCCCAAACCGCTGTGCAGAAGTCAACCAAACTTCACCCAATAGTGTATTGTATCACAATCTAGTAGTTACATTTGGAAATTTGGTTCTAGAACATTTGGTTTGAGCGCAATCATCAAACTTAGTTGAAAAAAGTCATTTAAGCCTTTTCACAGTGAGATCTACGCGATATGGCCGAGAAATGTAATTTTGATGTTAACTCCCAAACCGCTGTGCAGAAGTCAAACAAACTTCACCCAATAGTGTATTGTATCACAATCTAGTAGTTACATTTGGACATTTGGTTCTAGGACATTTGGTTTGAGCGCAATCATCAAACTTAGTTGAAAAAAGTCATTTAAGCCTTTTCACAGTGAGATCTACGCGATATGGCCGAGAAATGTAATTTTGATGTTAACTCCCAAACCGCTGTGCAGAAGTCAAACAAACTTCACCCAATAGTGTATTGTATCACAATCTAGTAGTTACATTTGGACATTTGGTTCTAGGACATTTGGTTTGAGCGCAATCATCAAACTTAGTTAAAAAAAGTCATTTAAGCCTTTTCACAGTGAGATCTATGCGATATGGCCGAGAAATGTAATTTTGATGTTAACTCCCAAACCGCTGCGCAGAAGTCAACCAAACTTCACCCAATAGTGTATTGTATCACAATCTAGTAGTTACATTTGGAAATTTGGTTCTAGGACATTTGGTTTGAGCGCAATCATCAAACTTAGTTAAAAAAAGTCATTTAAGCCTTTTCACAGTGAGATCTACGCGATATGGCCGAGAAATGTAATTTTGATGTTAACTCCCAAACCGCTGCGCAGAAGTCAACCAAACTTCACCCAATAGTGTATTGTATCACAATCTAGTAGTTACATTTGGACATTTGGTTCTAGGACATTTGGTTTGAGCGCAATCATCAAACTTAGTTAAAAAAAAGTCATTTAAGCCTTTTCACAGTGAGATCTACGCGATATGGCCGAGAAATGTTATTTTGATGTTAACTCCCAAACCGCTGCGCAGAAGTCAACCAAACTTCACCCAATAGTGTATTGTATCACAATCTAGTAGTTACATTTGGAAATTTGGTTCTAGGACATTTGGTTTGAGCGCAATCCTCAAACTTAATTTAAAAAAGTCATTTAAGCCTTTTCACAGTGAGATCTACGCGATATGGCCGAGAAATGTAATTTTGATGTTAACTCCCAAACCGCTGCGCAGAAGTCAACCAAACTTCACCCAATAGTGTATTGTATCACAATCTAGTAGTTACATTTGGAAATTTGGTTCTAGGACATTTGGTTTGAGCGCAATCCTCAAACTTAGTTAAAAAAAGTCATTTAAGCCTTTTCACAGTGAGATCTACGCGATATGGCCGAGAAATGTAATTTTGATGTTAACTCCCAAACCGCTGCGCAGAAGTCAACCAAACTTCACCCAATAATGTATTGTATCACATTCTAGTAGTTACATTTGGAAATTTGGTTCTAGGACATTTGGTTTGAGCGCAATCATCAAACTTAGTTAAAAAAAGTCATTTAAGCCTTTCCACAGTGAGATCTAAGCGATATGGCCGAGAAATGTAATTTTGATGTTAACTCCCAAACCGCTGCGCAGAAGTCAACCAAACTTCACCCAATAGTGTATTGTATCACAATCTAGTAGTTACATGTGGAAATTTGGTTCTAGGACATTTGATTTGAGCGCAATCCTCAAACTTAGTTAAAAAAAGTCATTTAAGCATTTTCACAGTGAGATCTACGCGATATGGCCGAGAAATGTAATTTTGATGTTAACTCCCAAACCGCTAGGCAGAAGTCAACCAAACTTCACCCAATAGTGTATTGTATCACAATCTAGTAGTTACATTTGGAAATTTGGTTCTAGGACATTTGGTTTGAGCGCAATCCTCAAACTTAGTTAAAAAAAGTCATTTAAGCATTTTCACAGTGAGATCTACGCGATATGGCCGAGAAATGTAATTTTGATGTTAACTCCCAAACCGCTAGGCAGAAGTCAACCAAACTTCACCCAATAGTGTATTGTATCACAATCTAGTAGTTACATTTGGAAATTTGGTTCTAGGACATTTGGTTTGAGCGCAATCCTCAAACTTAGTTAAAAAAAAGTCATTTAAGCCTTTCCACAGTGAGATCTAAGCGATATGGCTGAGAAATGTAATTTTTATGTTAACTCCCAAACCGCTGCGCAGAAGTCAACCAAACTTCACCCAATAGTGTATTGTATCACAATCTAGTAGTTACATGTGGAAATTTGGTTCTAGGACATTTGATTTGAGCGCAATCCTCAAACTTAGTTAAAAAAAGTCATTTAAGCATTTTCACAGTGAGATCTACGCGATATGGCCGAGAAATGTAATTTTGATGTTAACTCCCAAACCGCTAGGCAGAAGTCAACCAAACTTCACCCAATAGTGTATTGTATCACAATCTAGTAGTTACATTTGGAAATTTGGTTCTAGGACATTTGGTTTGAGCGCAATCCTCAAACTTAGTTAAAAAAAGTCATTTAAGCATTTTCACAGTGAGATCTACGCGATATGGCCGAGAAATGTAATTTGATGTTAACTCCCAAACCGCTAGGCAGAAGTCAACCAAACTTCACCCAATAGTGTATTGTATCACAATCTAGTAGTTACATTTGGAAATTTGGTTCTAGGACATTTGGTTTGAGCGCAATCCTCAAACTTAGTTAAAAAAAGTCATTTAAGCCTTTCCACAGTGATATCTAAGCGATATGGCCGAGAAATGTAAATTTATGTTAACTCCCAAACCGCTGCGCAGAAGTCAACCAAACTTCACCCAATAGTGTATTGTATCACAATCTAGTAGTTACATGTGGAAATTTGGTTCTAGGACATTTGGTTTGAGCGCAATCCTCAAACTTAGTTAAAAAAAGTCATTTAAGCATTTTCACAGTGAGATCTACGCGATATGGCCGAGAAATGTAATTTTGATGTTAACTCCCAAACCGCTAGGCAGAAGTCAACCAAACTTCACCCAATAGTGTATTGTATCACAATCTAGTAGTTACATTTGGAAATTTGGTTCTAGGACATTTGGTTTGAGCGCAATCATCAAACTTAGTTAAAAAAAGTCATTTAAGCCTTTTCACAGTGAGATCTACGCGATATGGCCGAGAAATGTAATTTTGATGTTAACTCCCAAACCGCTGCGCAGAAGTCAACCAAACTTCACCCAATAATGTATTGTATCACATTCTAGTAGTTACATTTGGAAATTTGGTTCTAGGACATTTGGTTTGAGCGCAATCCTCAAACTTAGTTAAAAAAAGTCATTTAAGCCTTTTCACAGTGAGATCTACGCGATATGGCCGAGAAATGTAATTTTGATGTTAACTCCCAAACCGCTGTGCAGAAGTCAACCAAACTTCACCCAATAGTGTATTGTATCACAATCTAGTAGTTACATTTGGAAATTTGGTTCTAGAACATTTGGTTTGAGCGCAATCATCAAACTTAGTTGAAAAAAGTCATTTAAGCCTTTTCACAGTGAGATCTACGCGATATGGCCGAGAAATGTAATTTTGATGTTAACTCCCAAACCGCTGTGCAGAAGTCAAACAAACTTCACCCAATAGTGTATTGTATCACAATCTAGTAGTTACATTTGGACATTTGGTTCTAGGACATTTGGTTTGAGCGCAATCATCAAACTTAGTTGAAAAAAGTCATTTAAGCCTTTTCACAGTGAGATCTACGCGATATGGCCGAGAAATGTAATTTTGATGTTAACTCCCAAACCGCTGTGCAGAAGTCAAACAAACTTCACCCAATAGTGTATTGTATCACAATCTAGTAGTTACATTTGGACATTTGGTTCTAGGACATTTGGTTTGAGCGCAATCATCAAACTTAGTTAAAAAAAGTCATTTAAGCCTTTTCACAGTGAGATCTATGCGATATGGCCGAGAAATGTAATTTTGATGTTAACTCCCAAACCGCTGCGCAGAAGTCAACCAAACTTCACCCAATAGTGTATTGTATCACAATCTAGTAGTTACATTTGGAAATTTGGTTCTAGGACATTTGGTTTGAGCGCAATCATCAAACTTAGTTAAAAAAAGTCATTTAAGCCTTTTCACAGTGAGATCTACGCGATATGGCCGAGAAATGTAATTTTGATGTTAACTCCCAAACCGCTGCGCAGAAGTCAACCAAACTTCACCCAATAGTGTATTGTATCACAATCTAGTAGTTACATTTGGACATTTGGTTCTAGGACATTTGGTTTGAGCGCAATCATCAAACTTAGTTAAAAAAAAGTCATTTAAGCCTTTTCACAGTGAGATCTACGCGATATGGCCGAGAAATGTTATTTTGATGTTAACTCCCAAACCGCTGCGCAGAAGTCAACCAAACTTCACCCAATAGTGTATTGTATCACAATCTAGTAGTTACATTTGGAAATTTGGTTCTAGGACATTTGGTTTGAGCGCAATCCTCAAACTTAATTTAAAAAAGTCATTTAAGCCTTTTCACAGTGAGATCTACGCGATATGGCCGAGAAATGTAATTTTGATGTTAACTCCCAAACCGCTGCGCAGAAGTCAACCAAACTTCACCCAATAGTGTATTGTATCACAATCTAGTAGTTACATTTGGAAATTTGGTTCTAGGATATTTGGTTTGAGCGCAATCCTCAAACTTAGTTAAAAAAAGTCATTTAAGCCTTTTCACAGTGAGATCTACGCGATATGGCCGAGAAATGTAATTTTGATGTTAACTCCCAAACCGCTGCGCAGAAGTCAACCAAACTTCACCCAATAATGTATTGTATCACATTCTAGTAGTTACATTTGGAAATTTGGTTCTAGGACATTTGGTTTGAGCGCAATCATCAAACTTAGTTAAAAAAAGTCATTTAAGCCTTTCCACAGTGAGATCTAAGCGATATGGCCGAGAAATGTAATTTTGATGTTAACTCCCAAACCGCTGCGCAGAAGTCAACCAAACTTCACCCAATAGTGTATTGTATCACAATCTAGTAGTTACATTTGGAAATTTGGTTCTAGGACATTTGGTTTGAGCGCAATCCTCAAACTTAGTTAAAAAAAAGTCATTTAAGCCTTTCCACAGTGAGATCTAAGCGATATGGCTGAGAAATGTAATTTTTATGTTAACTCCCAAACCGCTGCGCAGAAGTCAACCAAACTTCACCCAATAGTGTATTGTATCACAATCTAGTAGTTACATGTGGAAATTTGGTTCTAGGACATTTGATTTGAGCGCAATCCTCAAACTTAGTTAAAAAAAGTCATTTAAGCATTTTCACAGTGAGATCTACGCGATATGGCCGAGAAATGTAATTTTGATGTTAACTCCCAAACCGCTAGGCAGAAGTCAACCAAACTTCACCCAATAGTGTATTGTATCACAATCTAGTAGTTACATTTGGAAATTTGGTTCTAGGACATTTGGTTTGAGCGCAATCCTCAAACTTAGTTAAAAAAAGTCATTTAAGCATTTTCACAATGAGATCTACGCGATATGGCCGAGAAATGTAATTTGATGTTAACTCCCAAACCGCTAGGCAGAAGTCAACCAAACTTCACCCAATAGTGTATTGTATCACAATCTAGTAGTTACATTTGGAAATTTGGTTCTAGGACATTTGGTTTGAGCGCAATCCTCAAACTTAGTTAAAAAAAGTCATTTAAGCCTTTCCACAGTGATATCTAAGCGATATGGCCGAGAAATGTAAATTTATGTTAACTCCCAAACCGCTGCGCAGAAGTCAACCAAACTTCACCCAATAGTGTATTGTATCACAATCTAGTAGTTACATGTGGAAATTTGGTTCTAGGACATTTGGTTTGAGCGCAATCCTCAAACTTAGTTAAAAAAAGTCATTTAAGCATTTTCACAGTGAGATCTACGCGATATGGCCGAGAAATGTAATTTTGATGTTAACTCCCAAACCGCTAGGCAGAAGTCAACCAAACTTCACCCAATAGTGTATTGTATCACAATCTAGTAGTTACATTTGGAAATTTGGTTCTAGGACATTTGGTTTGAGCGCAATCATCAAACTTAGTTAAAAAAAGTCATTTAAGCCTTTTCACAGTGAGATCTACGCGATATGGCCGAGAAATGTAATTTTGATGTTAACTCCCAAACCGCTGCGCAGAAGTCAACCAAACTTCACCCAATAATGTATTGTATCACATTCTAGTAGTTACATTTGGAAATTTGGTTCTAGGACATTTGGTTTGAGCGCAATCCTCAAACTTAGTTAAAAAAAGTCATTTAAGCCTTTTCACAGTGAGATCTACGCGATATGGCCGAGAAATGTAATTTTGATGTTAACTCCCAAACCGCTGTGCAGAAGTCAACCAAACTTCACCCAATAGTGTATTGTATCACAATCTAGTAGTTACATTTGGAAATTTGGTTCTAGAACATTTGGTTTGAGCGCAATCATCAAACTTAGTTGAAAAAAGTCATTTAAGCCTTTTCACAGTGAGATCTACGCGATATGGCCGAGAAATGTAATTTTGATGTTAACTCCCAAACCGCTGTGCAGAAGTCAAACAAACTTCACCCAATAGTGTATTGTATCACAATCTAGTAGTTACATTTGGACATTTGGTTCTAGGACATTTGGTTTGAGCGCAATCATCAAACTTAGTTGAAAAAAGTCATTTAAGCCTTTTCACAGTGAGATCTACGCGATATGGCCGAGAAATGTAATTTTGATGTTAACTCCCAAACCGCTGTGCAGAAGTCAAACAAACTTCACCCAATAGTGTATTGTATCACAATCTAGTAGTTACATTTGGACATTTGGTTCTAGGACATTTGGTTTGAGCGCAATCATCAAACTTAGTTAAAAAAAGTCATTTAAGCCTTTTCACAGTGAGATCTATGCGATATGGCCGAGAAATGTAATTTTGATGTTAACTCCCAAACCGCTGCGCAGAAGTCAACCAAACTTCACCCAATAGTGTATTGTATCACAATCTAGTAGTTACATTTGGAAATTTGGTTCTAGGACATTTGGTTTGAGCGCAATCATCAAACTTAGTTAAAAAAAGTCATTTAAGCCTTTTCACAGTGAGATCTACGCGATATGGCCGAGAAATGTAATTTTGATGTTAACTCCCAAACCGCTGCGCAGAAGTCAACCAAACTTCACCCAATAGTGTATTGTATCACAATCTAGTAGTTACATTTGGACATTTGGTTCTAGGACATTTGGTTTGAGCGCAATCATCAAACTTAGTTAAAAAAAAGTCATTTAAGCCTTTTCACAGTGAGATCTACGCGATATGGCCGAGAAATGTTATTTTGATGTTAACTCCCAAACCGCTGCGCAGAAGTCAACCAAACTTCACCCAATAGTGTATTGTATCACAATCTAGTAGTTACATTTGGAAATTTGGTTCTAGGACATTTGGTTTGAGCGCAATCCTCAAACTTAATTTAAAAAAGTCATTTAAGCCTTTTCACAGTGAGATCTACGCGATATGGCCGAGAAATGTAATTTTGATGTTAACTCCCAAACCGCTGCGCAGAAGTCAACCAAACTTCACCCAATAGTGTATTGTATCACAATCTAGTAGTTACATTTGGAAATTTGGTTCTAGGACATTTGGTTTGAGCGCAATCCTCAAACTTAGTTAAAAAAAGTCATTTAAGCCTTTTCACAGTGAGATCTACGCGATATGGCCGAGAAATGTAATTTTGATGTTAACTCCCAAACCGCTGCGCAGAAGTCAACCAAACTTCACCCAATAATGTATTGTATCACATTCTAGTAGTTACATTTGGAAATTTGGTTCTAGGACATTTGGTTTGAGCGCAATCATCAAACTTAGTTAAAAAAAGTCATTTAAGCCTTTCCACAGTGAGATCTAAGCGATATGGCCGAGAAATGTAATTTTGATGTTAACTCCCAAACCGCTGCGCAGAAGTCAACCAAACTTCACCCAATAGTGTATTGTATCACAATCTAGTAGTTACATGTGGAAATTTGGTTCTAGGACATTTGATTTGAGCGCAATCCTCAAACTTAGTTAAAAAAAGTCATTTAAGCATTTTCACAGTGAGATCTACGCGATATGGCCGAGAAATGTAATTTTGATGTTAACTCCCAAACCGCTAGGCAGAAGTCAACCAAACTTCACCCAATAGTGTATTGTATCACAATCTAGTAGTTACATTTGGAAATTTGGTTCTAGGACATTTGGTTTGAGCGCAATCCTCAAACTTAGTTAAAAAAAGTCATTTAAGCATTTTCACAGTGAGATCTACGCGATATGGCCGAGAAATGTAATTTTGATGTTAACTCCCAAACCGCTAGGCAGAAGTCAACCAAACTTCACCCAATAGTGTATTGTATCACAATCTAGTAGTTACATTTGGAAATTTGGTTCTAGGACATTTGGTTTGAGCGCAATCCTCAAACTTAGTTAAAAAAAAGTCATTTAAGCCTTTCCACAGTGAGATCTAAGCGATATGGCTGAGAAATGTAATTTTTATGTTAACTCCCAAACCGCTGCGCAGAAGTCAACCAAACTTCACCCAATAGTGTATTGTATCACAATCTAGTAGTTACATGTGGAAATTTGGTTCTAGGACATTTGATTTGAGCGCAATCCTCAAACTTAGTTAAAAAAAGTCATTTAAGCATTTTCACAGTGAGATCTACGCGATATGGCCGAGAAATGTAATTTTGATGTTAACTCCCAAACCGCTAGGCAGAAGTCAACCAAACTTCACCCAATAGTGTATTGTATCACAATCTAGTAGTTACATTTGGAAATTTGGTTCTAGGACATTTGGTTTGAGCGCAATCCTCAAACTTAGTTAAAAAAAGTCATTTAAGCATTTTCACAGTGAGATCTACGCGATATGGCCGAGAAATGTAATTTGATGTTAACTCCCAAACCGCTAGGCAGAAGTCAACCAAACTTCACCCAATAGTGTATTGTATCACAATCTAGTAGTTACATTTGGAAATTTGGTTCTAGGACATTTGGTTTGAGCGCAATCCTCAAACTTAGTTAAAAAAAGTCATTTAAGCCTTTCCACAGTGATATCTAAGCGATATGGCCGAGAAATGTAAATTTATGTTAACTCCCAAACCGCTGCGCAGAAGTCAACCAAACTTCACCCAATAGTGTATTGTATCACAATCTAGTAGTTACATGTGGAAATTTGGTTCTAGGACATTTGATTTGAGCGCAATCCTCAAACCTAGTTAAAAAAAGTCATTTAAGCCTTTTCACAGTGAGATCTATGTGATATGGCCGAGAAATGTAATTTTGATGTTAACTTCCAAATCGCTGCGCAGAAGTCAACCAAACTTCACCCAATAGTGTATTGTATCACAATCTAGTAGTTACATTTGGAAATTTGGTTCTAGGACATTTGGTTTGAGCGCAATCCTCAAACTTAGTTAAAAAAAGTCATTTAAGCATTTTCACAGTGAGATCTACGCGATATGGCCGAGAAATGTAATTTTGATGTTAACTCCCAAACCGCTAGGCAGAAGTCAACCAAACTTCACCCAATAGTGTATTGTATCACAATCTAGTAGTTACATTTGGAAATTTGGTTCTAGGACATTTGGTTTGAGCGCAATCATCAAACTTAGTTTAAAAAAGTCATTTAAGCCTTTTCACAGTGAGATCTACGCGATATGGCCGAGAAATGTAATTTTGATGTTAACTCCCAAACCGCTAGGCAGAAGTCAACCAAACTTCACCCAATAGTGTATTGTATCACAATCTAGTAGTTACATTTGGAAATTTGGTTCTAGGACATTTGGTTTGAGCGCAATCCTCAAACTTAGTTAAAAAAAGTCATTTAAGCATTTTCACAGTGAGATCTACGCGATATGGCCGAGAAATGTAATTTTGATGTTAACTCCCAAACCGCTAGGCAGAAGTCAACCAAACTTCACCCAATAGTGTATTGTATCACAATCTAGTAGTTACATTTGGAAATTTGGTTCTAGGACATTTGGTTTGAGCGCAATCATCAAACTTAGTTAAAAAAAGTCATTTAAGCCTTTTCACAGTGAGATCTACGCGATATGGCCGAGAAATGTAATTTTGATGTTAACTCCCAAACCGCTGCGCAGAAGTCAACCAAACTTCACCCAATAATGTATTGTATCACATTCTAGTAGTTACATTTGGAAATTTGGTTCTAGGACATTTGGTTTGAGCGCAATCCTCAAACTTAGTTAAAAAAAGTCATTTAAGCCTTTCCACAGTGATATCTAAGCGATATGGCCGAGAAATGTAATTTTTATGTTAACTCCCAAACCGCTGCGCAGAAGTCAACCAAACTTCACCCAATAGTGTATTGTATCACAATCTAGTAGTTACATGTGGAAATTTGGTTCTAGGACATTTGATTTGAGCGCAATCCTCAAACTTAGTTAAAAAAAGTCATTTAAGCATTTTCACAGTGAGATCTACGCGATATGGCCGAGAAATGTAATTTTGATGTTAACTCCCAAACCGCTAGGCAGAAGTCAACCAAACTTCACCCAATAGTGTATTGTATCACAATCTAGTAGTTACATTTGGACATTTGGTTCTAGGACATTTGGTTTGAGCGCAATCATCAAACTTAGTTAAAAAAAGTCATTTAAGCCTTTTCACAGTGAGATCTATGTGATATGGCCGAGAAATGTAATTTTGATGTTAACTCCCAAACCGCTGTGCAGAAGTCAACCAAACTTCACCCAATAGTGTATTGTATCACAATCTAGTAGTTACATTTGGAAATTTGGTTCTAGGACATTTGGTTTGAGCGCAATCATCAAACTTAGTTAAAAAAAAGTCATTTAAGCATTTTCACAGTGAGATCTACGCGATATGGCCGAGAAATGTAATTTTGATGTTAACTCCCAAACCGCTAGGCAGAAGTCAACCAAACTTCACCCAATAGTGTATTGTATCACAATCTAGTAGTTACATTTGGAAATTTGGTTCTAGGACATTTGGTTTGAGCGCAATCCTCAAACTTAGTTAAAAAAAGTCATTTAAGCCTTTCCACAGTGATATCTAAGCGATATGGCCGAGAAATGTAATTTTTATGTTAACTCCCAAACCACTGCGCAGAAGTCAACCAAACTTCACCCAATAGTGTATTGTATCACAATCTAGTAGTTACATGTGGAAATTTGGTTCTAGGACATTTGATTTGAGCGCAATCCTCAAACCTAGTTAAAAAAAGTCATTTAAGCCTTTTCACAGTGAGATCTATGTGATATGGCCGAGAAATGTAATTTTGATGTTAACTTCCAAATCGCTGCGCAGAAGTCAACCAAACTTCACCCAATAGTGTATTGTATCACAATCTCGTAGTTACATTTGGAAATTTGGTTCTAGGACATTTGGTTTGAGCGCAATCCTCAAACTTAGTTAAAAAAAGTCATTTAAGCATTTTCACAGTGAGATCTACGCGATATGGCCGAGAAATGTAATTTTGATGTTAACTCCCAAACCGCTAGGCAGAAGTCAACCAAACTTCACCCAATAGTGTATTGTATCACAATCTAGTAGTTACATTTGGAAATTTGGTTCTAGGACATTTGGTTTGAGCGCAATCATCAAACTTAGTTTAAAAAAGTCATTTAAGCCTTTTCACAGTGAGATCTACGCGATATGGCCGAGAAATGTAATTTTGATGTTAACTCCCAAACCGCTGTGCAGAAGTCAACCAAACTTCACCCAATAGTGTATTGTATCACAATCTAGTAGTTACATTTGGACATTTGGTTCTAGGACATTTGGTTTGAGCGCAATCATCAAACTTAGTTAAAAAAAGTCATTTAAGCCTTTTCACAGTGAGATCTACGCGATATGGCCGAGAAATGTAATTTTGATGTTAACTCCCAAACCGCTGCGCAGAAGTCAACCAAACTTCACCCAATAGTGTATTGTATCACAATCTAGTAGTTACATTTGGACATTTGGTTCTAGGACATTTGGTTTGAGCGCAATCATCAAACTTAGTTAAAAAAAAAGTCATTTAAGCCTTTTCACAGTGAGATCTACGCGATATGGCCGAGAAATGTAATTTTGATATTAACTCCCAAACCGCTGCGCAGAAGTCAACCAAACTTCACCCAATAATGTATTGTATCACATTCTAGTAGTTACATTTGGAAATTTGGTTCTAGGACATTTGGTTTGAGCGCAATCCTCAAACTTAGTTAAAAAAAGTCATTTAAGCCTTTTCACAGTGAGATCTACGCGATATGGCCGAGAAATGTAATTTTGATGTTAACTCCCAAACCGCTGCGCAGAAGTCAACCAAACTTCACCCAATAGTGTATTGTATCACAATCTAGTAGTTACATTTGGAAATTTGGTTCTAGGACATTTGGTTTGAGCGCAATCCTCAAACTTAGTTAAAAAAAAGTCATTTAAGCCTTTTCACAGTGAGATCTACGCGATATGGCCGAGAAATGTAATTTTGATGTTAACTCCCAAACCGCTGCGCAGAAGTCAACCAAACTTCACCCAATAATGTATTGTATCACATTCTAGTAGTTACATTTGGAAATTTGGTTCTAGGACATTTGGTTTGAGCGCAATCCTCAAACTTAGTTAAAAAAAAGTCATTTAAGCCTTTCCACAGTGAGATCTAAGCGATATGGCCGAGAAATGTAATTTTTATGTTAACTCCCAAACCGCTGCGCAGAAGTCAACCAAACTTCACCCAATAGTGTATTGTATCACAATCTAGTAGTTACATGTGGAAATTTGGTTCTAGGACATTTGATTTGAGCGCAATCCTCAAACTTAGTTAAAAAAAGTCATTTAAGCATTTTCACAGTGAGATCTACGCGATATGGCCGAGAAATGTAATTTTGATGTTAACTCCCAAACCGCTAGGCAGAAGTCAACCAAACTTCACCCAATAGTGTATTGTATCACAATCTAGTAGTTACATTTGGAAATTTGGTTCTAGGACATTTGGTTTGAGCGCAATCCTCAAACTTAGTTAAAAAAAGTCATTTAAGCATTTTCACAGTGAGATCTACGCGATATGGCCGAGAAATGTAATTTTGATGTTAACTCCCAAACCGCTAGGCAGAAGTCAACCAAACTTCACCCAATAGTGTATTGTATCACAATCTAGTAGTTACATTTGGAAATTTGGTTCTAGGACATTTGGTTTGAGCGCAATCATCAAACTTAGTTAAAAAAAGTCATTTAAGCCTTTTCACAGTGAGATCTACGCGATATGGCCGAGAAATGTAATTTTGATGTTAACTCCCAAACCGCTGCGCAGAAGTCAACCAAACTTCACCCAATAATGTATTGTATCACATTCTAGTAGTTACATTTGGAAATTTGGTTCTAGGACATTTGGTTTGAGCGCAATCCTCAAACTTAGTTAAAAAAAGTCATTTAAGCCTTTCCACAGTGATATCTAAGCGATATGGCCGAGAAATGTAATTTTTATGTTAACTCCCAAACCGCTGCGCAGAAGTCAACCAAACTTCACCCAATAGTGTATTGTATCACAATCTAGTAGTTACATGTGGAAATTTGGTTCTAGGACATTTGATTTGAGCGCAATCCTCAAACTTAGTTAAAAAAAGTCATTTAAGCATTTTCACAGTGAGATCTACGCGATATGGCCGAGAAATGTAATTTTGATGTTAACTCCCAAACCGCTAGGCAGAAGTCAACCAAACTTCACCCAATAGTGTATTCTATCACAATCTAGTAGTTACATTTGGAAATTTGGTTCTAGGACATTTGGTTTGAGCGCAATCATCAAACTTAGTTAAAAAAAGTCATTTAAGCCTTTTCACAGTGAGATCTATGTGATATGGCCGAGAAATGTAATTTTGATGTTAACTCCCAAACCGCTGTGCAGAAGTCAACCAAACTTCACCCAATAGTGTATTGTATCACAATCTAGTAGTTACATTTGGAAATTTGGTTCTAGGACATTTGGTTTGAGCGCAATCATCAAACTTAGTTAAAAAAAAGTCATTTAAGCATTTTCACAGTGAGATCTACGCGATATGGCCGAGAAATGTAATTTTGATGTTAACTCCCAAACCGCTAGGCAGAAGTCAACCAAACTTCAACCAATAGTGTATTGTATCACAATCTAGTAGTTACATTTGGAAATTTGGTTCTAGGACATTTGGTTTGAGCGCAATCCTCAAACTTAGTTAAAAAAAGTCATTTAAGCCTTTCCACAGTGATATCTAAGCGATATGGCCGAGAAATGTAATTTTTATGTTAACTCCCAAACCACTGCGCAGAAGTCAACCAAACTTCACCCAATAGTGTATTGTATCACAATCTAGTAGTTACATGTGGAAATTTGGTTCTAGGACATTTGATTTGAGCGCAATCCTCAAACCTAGTTAAAAAAAGTCATTTAAGCCTTTTCACAGTGAGATCTATGTGATATGGCCGAGAAATGTAATTTTGATGTTAACTTCCAAATCTCTGCGCAGAAGTCAACCAAACTTCACCCAATAGTGTATTGTATCACAATCTCGTAGTTACATTTGGAAATTTGGTTCTAGGACATTTGGTTTGAGCGCAATCCTCAAACTTAGTTAAAAAAAGTCATTTAAGCATTTTCACAGTGAGATCTACGCGATATGGCCGAGAAATGTAATTTTGATGTTAACTCCCAAACCGCTAGGCAGAAGTCAACCAAACTTCACCCAATAGTGTATTGTATCACAATCTAGTAGTTACATTTGGAAATTTGGTTCTAGGACATTTGGTTTGAGCGCAATCATCAAACTTAGTTTAAAAAAGTCATTTAAGCCTTTTCACAGTGAGATCTACGCGATATGGCCGAGAAATGTAATTTTGATGTTAACTCCCAAACCGCTGTGCAGAAGTCAACCAAACTTCACCCAATAGTGTATTGTATCACAATCTAGTAGTTACATTTGGACATTTGGTTCTAGGACATTTGGTTTGAGCGCAATCATCAAACTTAGTTAAAAAAAGTCATTTAAGCCTTTTCACAGTGAGATCTATGCGATATGGCCGAGAAATGTAATTTTGATGTTAACTCCCAAACCGCTGCGCAGAAGTCAACCAAACTTCACCCAATAGTGTATTGTATCACAATCTAGTAGTTACATTTGGAAATTTGGTTCTAGGACATTTGGTTTGAGCGCAATCATCAAACTTAGTTAAAAAAAGTCATTTAAGCCTTTTCACAGTGAGATCTACGCGATATGGCCGAGAAATGTAATTTTAATGTTAACTCCCAAACCGCTGCGCAGAAGTCAACCAAACTTCACCCAATAGTGTATTGTATCACAATCTAGTAGTTACATTTGGAAATTTGGTTCTAGGACATTTGTTTTGAGCGCAATCCTCAAACTTAATTTAAAAAAGTCATTTAAGCCTTTTCACAGTGAGATCTACGCGATATGGCCGAGAAATGTAATTTTGATGTTAACTCCCAAACCGCTGCGCAGAAGTCAACCAAACTTCACCCAATAGTGTATTGTATCACAATCTAGTAGTTACATTTGGAAATTTGGTTCTAGGACATTTGGTTTGAGCGCAATCCTCAAACTTAGTTAAAAAAAAGTCATTTAAGCCTTTTCACAGTGAGATCTACGCGATATGGCCGAGAAATGTAATTTTGATGTTAACTCCCAAACCGCTGCGCAGAAGTCAACCAAACTTCACCCAATAATGTATTGTATCACATTCTAGTAGTTACATTTGGAAATTTGGTTCTAGGACATTTGGTTTGAGCGCAATCCTCAAACTTAGTTAAAAAAAAGTCATTTAAGCCTTTCCACAGTGAGATCTAAGCGATATGGCCGAGAAATGTAATTTTTATGTTAACTCCCAAACCGCTGCGCAGAAGTCAACCAAACTTCACCCAATAGTGTATTGTATCACAATCTAGTAGTTACATGTGGAAATTTGGTTCTAGGACATTTGATTTGAGCGCAATCCTCAAACTTAGTTAAAAAAAGTCATTTAAGCATTTTCACAGTGAGATCTACGCGATATGGCCGAGAAATGTAATTTTGATGTTAACTCCCAAACCGCTAGGCAGAAGTCAACCAAACTTCACCCAATAGTGTATTGTATCACAATCTAGTAGTTACATTTGGAAATTTGGTTCTAGGACATTTGGTTTGAGCGCAATCCTCAAACTTAGTTAAAAAAAGTCATTTAAGCATTTTCACAGTGAGATCTACGCGATATGGCCGAGAAATGTAATTTTGATGTTAACTCCCAAACCGCTAGGCAGAAGTCAACCAAACTTCACCCAATAGTGTATTGTATCACAATCTAGTAGTTACATTTGGAAATTTGGTTCTAGGACATTTGGTTTGAGCGCAATCCTCAAACTTAGTTAAAAAAAGTCATTTAAGCATTTTCACAGTGAGATCTACGCGATATGGCCGAGAAATGTAATTTTGATGTTAACTCCCAAACCGCTAGGCAGAAGTCAACCAAACTTCACCCAATAGTGTATTGTATCACAATCTAGTAGTTACATTTGGAAATTTGGTTCTAGGACATTTGGTTTGAGCGCAATCATCAAACTTAGTTAAAAAAAGTCATTTAAGCCTTTTCACAGTGAGATCTACGCGATATGGCCGAGAAATGTAATTTTGATGTTAACTCCCAAACCGCTGTGCAGAAGTCAACCAAACTTCACCCAATAGTGTATTGTATCACAATCTAGTAGTTACATTTGGACATTTGGTTCTAGGACATTTGGTTTGAGCGCAATCATCAAACTTAGTTAAAAAAAGTCATTTAAGCCTTTTCACAGTGAGATCTATGCGATATGGCCGAGAAATGTAATTTTGATGTTAACTCCCAAACCGCTGCGCAGAAGTCAACCAAACTTCACCCAATAGTGTATTGTATCACAATCTAGTAGTTACATTTGGAAATTTGGTTCTAGGACATTTGGTTTGAGCGCAATCATCAAACTTAGTTAAAAAAAGTCATTTAAGCCTTTTCACAGTGAGATCTACGCGATATGGCCGAGAAATGTAATTTTGATGTTAACTCCCAAACCGCTGCGCAGAAGTCAACCAAACTTCACCCAATAGTGTATTGTATCACAATCTAGTAGTTACATTTGGACATTTGGTTCTAGGACATTTGGTTTGAGCGCAATCATCAAACTTAGTTAAAAAAAAAAGTCATTTAAGCCTTTTCACAGTGAGATCTACGCGATATGGCCGAGAAATGTAATTTTGATGTTAACTCCCAAACCGCTGCGCAGAAGTCAACCAAACTTCACCCAATAATGTATTGTATCACATTCTAGTAGTTACATTTGGAAATTTGGTTCTAGGACATTTTGTTTGAGCGCAATCCTCAAACTTAGTTAAAAAAAGTCATTTAAGCCTTTCCACAGTGATATCTAAGCGATATGGCCGAGAAATGTAATTTTTATGTTAACTCCCAAACCGCTGCGCAGAAGTCAACCAAACTTCACCCAATAGTGTATTGTATCACAATCTAGTAGTTACATGTGGAAATTTGGTTCTAGGACATTTGATTTGAGCGCAATCCTCAAACTTAGTTAAAAAAAGTCATTTAAGCCTTTTCACAGTGAGATCTATGCGATATGGCCGAGAAATGTAATTTTGATGTTAACTCCCAAACCGCTGTGCAGAAGTCAACCAAACTTCACCCAATAGTGTATTGTATCACAATCTAGTAGTTACATTTGGAAATTTGGTTCTAGGACATTTGGTTTGAGCGCAATCATCAAACTTAGTTAAAAAAAGTCATTTAAGCATTTTCACAGTGAGATCTACGCGATATGGCAGAGAAATGTAATTTTGATGTTAACTCCCAAACCGCTAGGCAGAAGTCAACCAAACTTCACCAATAGTGTATTGTATCACAATCTAGTAGTTACATTTGGAAATTTGGTTCTAGGACATTTGGTTTGAGCGCAATCCTCAAACTTAGTTAAAAAAAGTCATTTAAGCATTTTCACAGTGAGATCTACGCGATATGGCCGAGAAATGTAATTTTGATGTTGACTCCCAAACCGCTAGGCAGAAGTCAACCAAACTTCACCCAATAGTGTATTGTATCACAATCTAGTAGTTACATTTGGAAATTTGGTTCTAGGACATTTGGTTTGAGCGCAATCCTCAAACTTAGTTAAAAAAAGTCATTTAAGCCTTTCCACAGTGATATCTAAGCGATATGGCCGAGAAATGTAATTTTTATGTTAACTCCCAAACCGCTGCGCAGAAGTCAACCAAACTTCACCCAATAGTGTATTGTATCACAATCTAGTAGTTACATGTGGAAATTTGGTTCTAGGACATTTGATTTGAGCGCAATCCTCAAACCTAGTTAAAAAAAGTCATTTAAGCATTTTCACAGTGAGATCTACGCGATATGGCCGAGAAATGTAATTTTGATGTTAACTCCCAAACCGCTAGGCAGAAGTCAACCAAACTTCACCCAATAGTGTATTGTATCACAATCTAGTAGTTACATTTGGAAATTTGGTTCTAGGACATTTGGTTTGAGCGCAATCCTCAAACTTAGTTAAAAAAAGTCATTTAAGCATTTTCACAGTGAGATCTACGCGATATGGCCGAGAAATGTAATTTTGATGTTAACTCCCAAACCGCTAGGCAGAAGTCAACCAAACTTCACCCAATAGTGTATTGTATCACAATCTAGTAGTTACATTTGGAAATTTGGTTCTAGGACATTTGGTTTGAGCGCAATCATCAAACTTAGTTAAAAAAAGTCATTTAAGCCTTTTCACAGTGAGATCTACGCGATATGGCCGAGAAATGTAATTTTGATGTTAACTCCCAAACCGCTGCGCAGAAGTCAACCAAACTTCACCCAATAATGTATTGTATCACATTCTAGTAGTTACATTTGGAAATTTGGTTCTAGGACATTTGGTTTGAGCGCAATCCTCAAACTTAGTTAAAAAAAGTCATTTAAGCCTTTCCACAGTGATATCTAAGCGATATGGCCGAGAAATGTAATTTTTATGTTAACTCCCAAACCGCTGCGCAGAAGTCAACCAAACTTCACCCAATAGTGTATTGTATCACAATCTAGTAGTTACATGTGGAAATTTGGTTCTAGGACATTTGATTTGAGCGCAATCCTCAAACTTAGTTAAAAAAAGTCATTTAAGCATTTTCACAGTGAGATCTACGCGATATGGCCGAGAAATGTAATTTTGATGTTAACTCCCAAACCGCTAGGCAGAAGTCAACCAAACTTCACCCAATAGTGTATTGTATCACAATCTAGTAGTTACATTTGGAAATTTGGTTCTAGGACATTTGGTTTGAGCGCAATCATCAAACTTAGTTAAAAAAAGTCATTTAAGCCTTTTCACAGTGAGATCTATGTGATATGGCCGAGAAATGTAATTTTGATGTTAACTCCCAAACCGCTGTGCAGAAGTCAACCAAACTTCACCCAATAGTGTATTGTATCACAATCTAGTAGTTACATTTGGAAATTTGGTTCTAGGACATTTGGTTTGAGCGCAATCATCAAACTTAGTTAAAAAAAAGTCATTTAAGCATTTTCACAGTGAGATCTACGCGATATGGCCGAGAAATGTAATTTTGATGTTAACTCCCAAACCGCTAGGCAGAAGTCAACCAAACTTCACCCAATAGTGAATTGTATCACAATCTAGTAGTTACATTTGGAAATTTGGTTCTAGGACATTTGGTTTGAGCGCAATCCTCAAACTTAGTTAAAAAAAGTCATTTAAGCCTTTTCACAGTGAGATCTACGCGATATGGCCGAGAAATGTAATTTTGATGTTAACTCCCAAACCGCTGCGCAGAAGTCAACCAAACTTCACCCAATAGTGTATTGTATCACAATCTAGTAGTTACATTTGGACATTTGGTTCTAGGACATTTGGTTTGAGCGCAATCATCAAACTTAGTTAAAAAAAGTCATTTAAGCCTTTTAACAGTGAGATCTACGCGATATGGCCGACAAATGTAATTTTGATGTTAACTCCCAAACCGCTGCGCAGAAGTCAACCAAACTTCACCCAATAGTGTATTGTATCACAATCTAGTAGTTACATTTGGACATTTGGTTCTAGGACATTTGGTTTGAGCGCAATCATCAAACTTAGTTTAAAAAAGTCATTTAAGCCTTTTCACAGTGAGATCTACGCGATATGGCCGACAAATGTAATTTTGATGTTAACTCCCAAACCGCTGTGCAGAAGTCAACCAAACTTCACCCAATAGTGTATTGTATCACAATCTAGTAGTTACATTTGGACATTTGGTTCTAGGACATTTGGTTTGAGCGCAATCATCAAACTTAGTTAAAAAAAGTCATTTAAGCCTTTTCACAGTGAGATCTATGCGATATGGCCGAGAAATGTAATTTTGATGTTAACTCCCAAACCGCTGCGCAGAAGTCAACCAAACTTCACCCAATAGTGTATTGTATCACAATCTAGTAGTTACATTTGGAAATTTGGTTCTAGGACATTTGGTTTGAGCGCAATCATCAAACTTAGTTAAAAAAAGTCATTTAAGCCTTTTCACAGTGAGATCTACGCGATATGGCCGAGAAATGTAATTTTGATGTTAACTCCCAAACCGCTGCGCAGAAGTCAACCAAACTTCACCCAATAGTGTATTGTATCACAATCTAGTAGTTACATTTGGACATTTGGTTCTAGGACATTTGGTTTGAGCGCAATCATCAAACTTAGTTAAAAAAAAAGTCATTTAAGCCTTTTCACAGTGAGATCTACGCGATATGGCCGAGAAATGTAATTTTGATGTTAACTCCCAAACCGCTGCGCAGAAGTCAACCAAACTTCACCCAATAGTGTATTGTATCACAATCTAGTAGTTACATTTGGAAATTTGGTTCTAGGACATTTGGTTTGAGCGCAATCCTCAAACTTAGTTAAAAAAAAGTCATTTAAGCCTTTCCACAGTGAGATCTAAGCGATATGGCCGAGAAATGTAATTTTTATGTTAACTCCCAAACCGCTGCGCAGAAGTCAACCAAACTTCACCCAATAGTGTATTGTATCACAATCTAGTAGTTACATGTGGAAATTTGGTTCTAGGACATTTGATTTGAGCGCAATCCTCAAACTTAGTTAAAAAAAGTCATTTAAGCATTTTCACAGTGAGATCTACGCGATATGGCCGAGAAATGTAATTTTGATGTTAACTCCCAAACCGCTAGGCAGAAGTCAACCAAACTTCACCCAATAGTGTATTGTATCACAATCTAGTAGTTACATTTGGAAATTTGGTTCTAGGACATTTGGTTTGAGCGCAATCATCAAACTTAGTTTAAAAAAGTCATTTAAGCCTTTTCACAGTGAGATCTACGCGATATGGCCGAGAAATGTAATTTTGATGTTAACTCCCAAACCGCTGTGCAGAAGTCAACCAAACTTCACCCAATAGTGTATTGTATCACAATCTAGTAGTTACATTTGGACATTTGGTTCTAGGACATTTGGTTTGAGCGCAATCATCAAACTTAGTTAAAAAAAGTCATTTAAGCCTTTTCACAGTGAGATCTATGCGATATGGCCGAGAAATGTAATTTTGATGTTAACTCCCAAACCGCTGCGCAGAAGTCAACCAAACTTCACCCAATAGTGTATTGTATCACAATCTAGTAGTTACATTTGGAAATTTGGTTCTAGGACATTTGGTTTGAGCGCAATCATCAAACTTAGTTAAAAAAAGTCATTTAAGCCTTTTCACAGTGAGATCTACGCGATATGGCCGAGAAATGTAATTTTAATGTTAACTCCCAAACCGCTGCGCAGAAGTCAACCAAACTTCACCCAATAGTGTATTGTATCACAATCTAGTAGTTACATTTGGAAATTTGGTTCTAGGACATTTGTTTTGAGCGCAATCCTCAAACTTAATTTAAAAAAGTCATTTAAGCCTTTTCACAGTGAGATCTACGCGATATGGCCGAGAAATGTAATTTTGATGTTAACTCCCAAACCGCTGCGCAGAAGTCAACCAAACTTCACCCAATAGTGTATTGTATCACAATCTAGTAGTTACATTTGGAAATTTGGTTCTAGGACATTTGGTTTGAGCGCAATCCTCAAACTTAGTTAAAAAAAAGTCATTTAAGCCTTTTCACTGTGAGATCTACGCGATATGGCCGAGAAATGTAATTTTGATGTTAACTCCCAAACCGCTGCGCAGAAGTCAACCAAACTTCACCCAATAATGTATTGTATCACATTCTAGTAGTTACATTTGGAAATTTGGTTCTAGGACATTTGGTTTGAGCGCAATCCTCAAACTTAGTTAAAAAAAAGTCATTTAAGCCTTTCCACAGTGAGATCTAAGCGATATGGCCGAGAAATGTAATTTTTATGTTAACTCCCAAACCGCTGCGCAGAAGTCAACCAAACTTCACCCAATAGTGTATTGTATCACAATCTAGTAGTTACATGTGGAAATTTGGTTCTAGGACATTTGATTTGAGCGCAATCCTCAAACTTAGTTAAAAAAAGTCATTTAAGCATTTTCACAGTGAGATCTACGCGATATGGCCGAGAAATGTAATTTTGATGTTAACTCCCAAACCGCTAGGCAGAAGTCAACCAAACTTCACCCAATAGTGTATTGTATCACAATCTAGTAGTTACATTTGGAAATTTGGTTCTAGGACATTTGGTTTGAGCGCAATCCTCAAACTTAGTTAAAAAAAGTCATTTAAGCATTTTCACAGTGAGATCTACGCGATATGGCCGAGAAATGTAATTTTGATGTTAACTCCCAAACCGCTAGGCAGAAGTCAACCAAACTTCACCCAATAGTGTATTGTATCACAATCTAGTAGTTACATTTGGAAATTTGGTTCTAGGACATTTGGTTTGAGCGCAATCATCAAACTTAGTTAAAAAAAGTCATTTAAGCCTTTTCACAGTGAGATCTACGCGATATGGCCGAGAAATGTAATTTTGATGTTAACTCCCAAACCGCTGTGCAGAAGTCAACCAAACTTCACCCAATAGTGTATTGTATCACAATCTAGTAGTTACATTTGGACATTTGGTTCTAGGACATTTGGTTTGAGCGCAATCATCAAACTTAGTTAAAAAAAGTCATTTAAGCCTTTTCACAGTGAGATCTATGCGATATGGCCGAGAAATGTAATTTTGATGTTAACTCCCAAACCGCTGCGCAGAAGTCAACCAAACTTCACCCAATAGTGTATTGTATCACAATCTAGTAGTTACATTTGGAAATTTGGTTCTAGGACATTTGGTTTGAGCGCAATCATCAAACTTAGTTAAAAAAAGTAATTTAAGCCTTTTCACAGTGAGATCTACGCGATATGGCCGAGAAATGTAATTTTGATGTTAACTCCCAAACCGCTGCGCAGAAGTCAACCAAACTTCACCCAATAGTGTATTGTATCACAATCTAGTAGTTACATTTGGACATTTGGTTCTAGGACATTTGGTTTGAGCGCAATCATCAAACTTAGTTAAAAAAAGTCATTTAAGCCTTTTCACAGTGAGATCTATGTGATATGGCCGAGAAATGTAATTTTGATGTTAACTCCCAAACCGCTGTGCAGAAGTCAACCAAACTTCACCCAATAGTGTATTGTATCACAATCTAGTAGTTACATTTGGAAATTTGGTTCTAGGACATTTGGTTTGAGCGCAATCATCAAACTTAGTTAAAAAAAAGTCATTTAAGCATTTTCACAGTGAGATCTACGCGATATGGCCGAGAAATGTAATTTTGATGTTAACTCCCAAACCGCTAGGCAGAAGTCAACCAAACTTCACCCAATAGTGAATTGTATCACAATCTAGTAGTTACATTTGGAAATTTGGTTCTAGGACATTTGGTTTGAGCGCAATCCTCAAACTTAGTTAAAAAAAGTCATTTAAGCCTTTTCACAGTGAGATCTACGCGATATGGCCGAGAAATGTAATTTTGATGTTAACTCCCAAACCGCTGCGCAGAAGTCAACCAAACTTCACCCAATAGTGTATTGTATCACAATCTAGTAGTTACATTTGGACATTTGGTTCTAGGACATTTGGTTTGAGCGCAATCATCAAACTTAGTTAAAAAAAGTCATTTAAGCCTTTTAACAGTGAGATCTACGCGATATGGCCGACAAATGTAATTTTGATGTTAACTCCCAAACCGCTGCGCAGAAGTCAACCAAACTTCACCCAATAGTGTATTGTATCACAATCTAGTAGTTACATTTGGAAATTTGGTTCTAGGACATTTGGTTTGAGCGCAATCATCAAACTTAGTTAAAAAAAGTCATTTAAGCCTTTTCACAGTGAGATCTACGCGATATGGCCGAGAAATGTAATTTTGATGTTAACTCCCAAACCGCTGCGCAGAAGTCAACCAAACTTCACCCAATAGTGTATTGTATCACAATCTAGTAGTTACATTTGGACATTTGGTTCTAGGACATTTGGTTTGAGCGCAATCATCAAACTTAGTTAAAAAAAAAAGTCATTTAAGCCTTTTCACAGTGAGATCTACGCGATATGGCCGAGAAATGTAATTTTGATGTTAACTCCCAAACCGCTGCGCAGAAGTCAACCAAACTTCACCCAATAGTGTATTGTATCACAATCTAGTAGTTACATTTGGAAATTTGGTTCTAGGACATTTGGTTTGAGCGCAATCCTCAAACTTAGTTAAAAAAAAGTCATTTAAGCCTTTCCACAGTGAGATCTAAGCGATATGGCCGAGAAATGTAATTTTTATGTTAACTCCCAAACCGCTGCGCAGAAGTCAACCAAACTTCACCCAATAGTGTATTGTATCACAATCTAGTAGTTACATGTGGAAATTTGGTTCTAGGACATTTGATTTGAGCGCAATCCTCAAACTTAGTTAAAAAAAGTCATTTAAGCATTTTCACAGTGAGATCTACGCGATATGGCCGAGAAATGTAATTTTGATGTTAACTCCCAAACCGCTAGGCAGAAGTCAACCAAACTTCACCCAATAGTGTATTGTATCACAATCTAGTAGTTACATTTGGAAATTTGGTTCTAGGACATTTGGTTTGAGCGCAATCATCAAACTTAGTTTAAAAAAGTCATTTAAGCCTTTTCACAGTGAGATCTACGCGATATGGCCGAGAAATGTAATTTTGATGTTAACTCCCAAACCGCTGTGCAGAAGTCAACCAAACTTCACCCAATAGTGTATTGTATCACAATCTAGTAGTTACATTTGGACATTTGGTTCTAGGACATTTGGTTTGAGCGCAATCATCAAACTTAGTTAAAAAAAGTCATTTAAGCCTTTTCACAGTGAGATCTATGCGATATGGCCGAGAAATGTAATTTTGATGTTAACTCCCAAACCGCTGCGCAGAAGTCAACCAAACTTCACCCAATAGTGTATTGTATCACAATCTAGTAGTTACATTTGGAAATTTGGTTCTAGGACATTTGGTTTGAGCGCAATCATCAAACTTAGTTAAAAAAAGTCATTTAAGCCTTTTCACAGTGAGATCTACGCGATATGGCCGAGAAATGTAATTTTAATGTTAACTCCCAAACCGCTGCGCAGAAGTCAACCAAACTTCACCCAATAGTGTATTGTATCACAATCTAGTAGTTACATTTGGAAATTTGGTTCTAGGACATTTGTTTTGAGCGCAATCCTCAAACTTAATTTAAAAAAGTCATTTAAGCCTTTTCACAGTGAGATCTACGCGATATGGCCGAGAAATGTAATTTTGATGTTAACTCCCAAACCGCTGCGCAGAAGTCAACCAAACTTCACCCAATAGTGTATTGTATCACAATCTAGTAGTTACATTTGGAAATTTGGTTCTAGGACATTTGGTTTGAGCGCAATCCTCAAACTTAGTTAAAAAAAAGTCATTTAAGCCTTTTCACAGTGAGATCTACGCGATATGGCCGAGAAATGTAATTTTGATGTTAACTCCCAAACCGCTGCGCAGAAGTCAACCAAACTTCACCCAATAATGTATTGTATCACATTCTAGTAGTTACATTTGGAAATTTGGTTCTAGGACATTTGGTTTGAGCGCAATCCTCAAACTTAGTTAAAAAAAAGTCATTTAAGCCTTTCCACAGTGAGATCTAAGCGATATGGCCGAGAAATGTAATTTTTATGTTAACTCCCAAACCGCTGCGCAGAAGTCAACCAAACTTCACCCAATAGTGTATTGTATCACAATCTAGTAGTTACATGTGGAAATTTGGTTCTAGGACATTTGATTTGAGCGCAATCCTCAAACTTAGTTAAAAAAAGTCATTTAAGCATTTTCACAGTGAGATCTACGCGATATGGCCGAGAAATGTAATTTTGATGTTAACTCCCAAACCGCTAGGCAGAAGTCAACCAAACTTCACCCAATAGTGTATTGTATCACAATCTAGTAGTTACATTTGGAAATTTGGTTCTAGGACATTTGGTTTGAGCGCAATCCTCAAACTTAGTTAAAAAAAGTCATTTAAGCATTTTCACAGTGAGATCTACGCGATATGGCCGAGAAATGTAATTTTGATGTTAACTCCCAAACCGCTAGGCAGAAGTCAACCAAACTTCACCCAATAGTGTATTGTATCACAATCTAGTAGTTACATTTGGAAATTTGGTTCTAGGACATTTGGTTTGAGCGCAATCATCAAACTTAGTTAAAAAAAGTCATTTAAGCCTTTTCACAGTGAGATCTACGCGATATGGCCGAGAAATGTAATTTTGATGTTAACTCCCAAACCGCTGTGCAGAAGTCAACCAAACTTCACCCAATAGTGTATTGTATCACAATCTAGTAGTTACATTTGGACATTTGGTTCTAGGACATTTGGTTTGAGCGCAATCATCAAACTTAGTTAAAAAAAGTCATTTAAGCCTTTTCACAGTGAGATCTATGCGATATGGCCGAGAAATGTAATTTTGATGTTAACTCCCAAACCGCTGCGCAGAAGTCAACCAAACTTCACCCAATAGTGTATTGTATCACAATCTAGTAGTTACATTTGGAAATTTGGTTCTAGGACATTTGGTTTGAGCGCAATCATCAAACTTAGTTAAAAAAAGTCATTTAAGCCTTTTCACAGTGAGATCTACGCGATATGGCCGAGAAATGTAATTTTGATGTTAACTCCCAAACCGCTGCGCAGAAGTCAACCAAACTTCACCCAATAGTGTATTGTATCACAATCTAGTAGTTACATTTGGACATTTGGTTCTAGGACATTTGGTTTGAGCGCAATCATCAAACTTAGTTAAAAAAAAAAGTCATTTAAGCCTTTTCACAGTGAGATCTACGCGATATGGCCGAGAAATGTAATTTTGATGTTAACTCCCAAACCGCTGCGCAGAAGTCAACCAAACTTCACCCAATAATGTATTGTATCACATTCTAGTAGTTACATTTGGAAATTTGGTTCTAGGACATTTTGTTTGAGCGCAATCCTCAAACTTAGTTAAAAAAAGTCATTTAAGCCTTTCCACAGTGATATCTAAGCGATATGGCCGAGAAATGTAATTTTTATGTTAACTCCCAAACCGCTGCGCAGAAGTCAACCAAACTTCACCCAATAGTGTATTGTATCACAATCTAGTAGTTACATGTGGAAATTTGGTTCTAGGACATTTGATTTGAGCGCAATCCTCAAACTTAGTTAAAAAAAGTCATTTAAGCCTTTTCACAGTGAGATCTATGCGATATGGCCGAGAAATGTAATTTTGATGTTAACTCCCAAACCGCTGTGCAGAAGTCAACCAAACTTCACCCAATAGTGTATTGTATCACAATCTAGTAGTTACATTTGGAAATTTGGTTCTAGGACATTTGGTTTGAGCGCAATCATCAAACTTAGTTAAAAAAAGTCATTTAAGCATTTTCACAGTGAGATCTACGCGATATGGCAGAGAAATGTAATTTTGATGTTAACTCCCAAACCGCTAGGCAGAAGTCAACCAAACTTCACCAATAGTGTATTGTATCACAATCTAGTAGTTACATTTGGAAATTTGGTTCTAGGACATTTGGTTTGAGCGCAATCCTCAAACTTAGTTAAAAAAAGTCATTTAAGCATTTTCACAGTGAGATCTACGCGATATGGCCGAGAAATGTAATTTTGATGTTGACTCCCAAACCGCTAGGCAGAAGTCAACCAAACTTCACCCAATAGTGTATTGTATCACAATCTAGTAGTTACATTTGGAAATTTGGTTCTAGGACATTTGGTTTGAGCGCAATCCTCAAACTTAGTTAAAAAAAGTCATTTAAGCCTTTCCACAGTGATATCTAAGCGATATGGCCGAGAAATGTAATTTTTATGTTAACTCCCAAACCGCTGCGCAGAAGTCAACCAAACTTCACCCAATAGTGTATTGTATCACAATCTAGTAGTTACATGTGGAAATTTGGTTCTAGGACATTTGATTTGAGCGCAATCCTCAAACCTAGTTAAAAAAAGTCATTTAAGCATTTTCACAGTGAGATCTACGCGATATGGCCGAGAAATGTAATTTTGATGTTAACTCCCAAACCGCTAGGCAGAAGTCAACCAAACTTCACCCAATAGTGTATTGTATCACAATCTAGTAGTTACATTTGGAAATTTGGTTCTAGGACATTTGGTTTGAGCGCAATCCTCAAACTTAGTTAAAAAAAGTCATTTAAGCATTTTCACAGTGAGATCTACGCGATATGGCCGAGAAATGTAATTTTGATGTTAACTCCCAAACCGCTAGGCAGAAGTCAACCAAACTTCACCCAATAGTGTATTGTATCACAATCTAGTAGTTACATTTGGAAATTTGGTTCTAGGACATTTGGTTTGAGCGCAATCATCAAACTTAGTTAAAAAAAGACATTTAAGCCTTTTCACAGTGAGATCTACGCGATATGGCCGAGAAATGTAATTTTGATGTTAACTCCCAAACCGCTGCGCAGAAGTCAACCAAACTTCACCCAATAATGTATTGTATCACATTCTAGTAGTTACATTTGGAAATTTGGTTCTAGGACATTTGGTTTGAGCGCAATCCTCAAACTTAGTTAAAAAAAGTCATTTAAGCCTTTCCACAGTGATATCTAAGCGATATGGCCGAGAAATGTAATTTTTATGTTAACTCCCAAACCGCTGCGCAGAAGTCAACCAAACTTCACCCAATAGTGTATTGTATCACAATCTAGTAGTTACATGTGGAAATTTGGTTCTAGGACATTTGATTTGAGCGCAATCCTCAAACTTAGTTAAAAAAAGTCATTTAAGCATTTTCACAGTGAGATCTACGCGATATGGCCGAGAAATGTAATTTTGATGTTAACTCCCAAACCGCTAGGCAGAAGTCAACCAAACTTCACCCAATAGTGTATTGTATCACAATCTAGTAGTTACATTTGGAAATTTGGTTCTAGGACATTTGGTTTGAGCGCAATCATCAAACTTAGTTAAAAAAAGTCATTTAAGCCTTTTCACAGTGAGATCTATGTGATATGGCCGAGAAATGTAATTTTGATGTTAACTCCCAAACCGCTGTGCAGAAGTCAACCAAACTTCACCCAATAGTGTATTGTATCACAATCTAGTAGTTACATTTGGAAATTTGGTTCTAGGACATTTGGTTTGAGCGCAATCATCAAACTTAGTTAAAAAAAAGTCATTTAAGCATTTTCACAGTGAGATCTACGCGATATGGCCGAGAAATGTAATTTTGATGTTAACTCCCAAACCGCTAGGCAGAAGTCAACCAAACTTCACCCAATAGTGAATTGTATCACAATCTAGTAGTTACATTTGGAAATTTGGTTCTAGGACATTTGGTTTGAGCGCAATCCTCAAACTTAGTTAAAAAAAGTCATTTAAGCCTTTTCACAGTGAGATCTACGCGATATGGCCGAGAAATGTAATTTTGATGTTAACTCCCAAACCGCTGCGCAGAAGTCAACCAAACTTCACCCAATAGTGTATTGTATCACAATCTAGTAGTTACATTTGGACATTTGGTTCTAGGACATTTGGTTTGAGCGCAATCATCAAACTTAGTTAAAAAAAGTCATTTAAGCCTTTTAACAGTGAGATCTACGCGATATGGCCGACAAATGTAATTTTGATGTTAACTCCCAAACCGCTGCGCAGAAGTCAACCAAACTTCACCCAATAGTGTATTGTATCACAATCTAGTAGTTACATTTGGACATTTGGTTCTAGGACATTTGGTTTGAGCGCAATCATCAAACTTAGTTTAAAAAAGTCATTTAAGCCTTTTCACAGTGAGATCTACGCGATATGGCCGACAAATGTAATTTTGATGTTAACTCCCAAACCGCTGCGCAGAAGTCAACCAAACTTCACCCAATAGTGTATTGTATCACAATCTAGTAGTTACATGTGGAAATTTGGTTCTAGGACATTTGATTTGAGCGCAATCCTCAAACCTAGTTAAAAAAAGTCATTTAAGCCTTTTCACAGTGAGATCTATGTGATATGGCCGAGAAATGTAATTTTGATGTTAACTTCCAAATCGCTGCGCAGAAGTCAACCAAACTTCACCCAATAGTGTATTGTATCACAATCTAGTAGTTACATTTGGAAATTTGGTTCTAGGACATTTGGTTTGAGCGCAATCCTCAAACTTAGTTAAAAAAAGTCATTTAAGCATTTTCACAGTGAGATCTACGCGATATGGCCGAGAAATGTAATTTTGATGTTAACTCCCAAACCGCTAGGCAGAAGTCAACCAAACTTCACCCAATAGTGTATTGTATCACAATCTAGTAGTTACATTTGGAAATTTGGTTCTAGGACATTTGGTTTGAGCGCAATCATCAAACTTAGTTTAAAAAAGTCATTTAAGCCTTTTCACAGTGAGATCTACGCGATATGGCCGAGAAATGTAATTTTGATGTTAACTCCCAAACCGCTGTGCAGAAGTCAACCAAACTTCACCCAATAGTGTATTGTATCACAATCTAGTAGTTACATTTGGACATTTGGTTCTAGGACATTTGGTTTGAGCGCAATCATCAAACTTAGTTAAAAAAAGTCATTTAAGCCTTTTCACAGTGAGATCTATGCGATATGGCCGAGAAATGTAATTTTGATGTTAACTCCCAAACCGCTGCGCAGAAGTCAACCAAACTTCACCCAATAGTGTATTGTATCACAATCTAGTAGTTACATTTGGAAATTTGGTTCTAGGACATTTGGTTTGAGCGCAATCATCAAACTTAGTTAAAAAAAGTCATTTAAGCCTTTTCACAGTGAGATCTACGCGATATGGCCGAGAAATGTAATTTTGATGTTAACTCCCAAACCGCTGCGCAGAAGTCAACCAAACTTCACCCAATAGTGTATTGTATCACAATCTAGTAGTTACATTTGGACATTTGGTTCTAGGACATTTGGTTTGAGCGCAATCATCAAACTTAGTTAAAAAAAAAGTCATTTAAGCCTTTTCACAGTGAGATCTACGCGATATGGCCGAGAAATGTAATTTTGATGTTAACTCCCAAACCGCTGCGCAGAAGTCAACCAAACTTCACCCAATAGTGTATTGTATCACAATCTAGTAGTTACATTTGGAAATTTGGTTCTAGGACATTTGGTTTGAGCGCAATCCTCAAACTTAGTTAAAAAAAAGTCATTTAAGCCTTTCCACAGTGAGATCTAAGCGATATGGCCGAGAAATGTAATTTTTATGTTAACTCCCAAACCGCTGCACAGAAGTCAACCAAACTTCACCCAATAGTGTATTGTATCACAATCTAGTAGTTACATGTGGAAATTTGGTTCTAGGACATTTGATTTGAGCGCAATCCTCAAACTTAGTTAAAAAAAGTCATTTAAGCATTTTCACAGTGAGATCTACGCGATATGGCCGAGAAATGTAATTTTGATGTTAACTCCCAAACCGCTAGGCAGAAGTCAACCAAACTTCACCCAATAGTGTATTGTATCACAATCTAGTAGTTACATTTGGAAATTTGGTTCTAGGACATTTGGTTTGAGCGCAATCCTCAAACTTAGTTAAAAAAAGTCATTTAAGCATTTTCACAGTGAGATCTACGCGATATGGCCGAGAAATGTAATTTTGATGTTAACTCCCAAACCTCTAGGCAGAAGTCAACCAAACTTCACCCAATAGTGTATTGTATCACAATCTAGTAGTTACATTTGGAAATTTGGTTCTAGGACATTTGGTTTGAGCGCAATCATCAAACTTAGTTAAAAAAAGTCATTTAAGCCTTTTCACAGTGAGATCTACGCGATATGGCCGAGAAATGTAATTTTGATGTTAACTCCCAAACCGCTGCGCAGAAGTCAACCAAACTTCACCCAATAATGTATTGTATCACATTCTAGTAGTTACATTTGGAAATTTGGTTCTAGGACACTTGGTTTGAGCGCAATCCTCAAACTTAGTTAAAAAAAGTCATTTAAGCCTTTCCACAGTGATATCTAAGCGATATGGCCGAGAAATGTAATTTTTATGTTAACTCCCAAACCGCTGCGCAGAAGTCAACCAAACTTCACCCAATAGTGTATTGTATCACAATCTAGTAGTTACATGTGGAAATTTGGTTCTAGGACATTTGATTTGAGCGCAATCCTCAAACTTAGTTAAAAAAAGTCATTTAAGCCTTTTCACAGTGAGATCTATGCGATATGGCCGAGAAATGTAATTTTGATGTTAACTCCCAAACCGCTAGGCAGAAGTCAACCAAACTTCACCCAATAGTGTATTGTATCACAATCTAGTAGTTACATTTGGAAATTTGGTTCTAGGACATTTGGTTTGAGCGCAATCATCAAACTTAGTTAAAAAAAGTCATTTAAGCCTTTTCACAGTGAGATCTATGTGATATGGCCGAGAAATGTAATTTTGATGTTAACTCCCAAACCGCTGTGCAGAAGTCAACCAAACTTCACCCAATAGTGTATTGTATCACAATCTAGTAGTTACATTTGGAAATTTGGTTCTAGGACATTTGGTTTGAGCGCAATCATCAAACTTAGTTAAAAAAAAGTCATTTAAGCATTTTCACAGTGAGATCTACGCGATATGGCCGAGAAATGTAATTTTGATGTTAACTCCCAAACCGCTAGGCAGAAGTCAACCAAACTTCACCCAATAGTGAATTGTATCACAATCTAGTAGTTACATTTGGAAATTTGGTTCTAGGACATTTGGTTTGAGCGCAATCCTCAAACTTAGTTAAAAAAAGTCATTTAAGCCTTTTCACAGTGAGATCTACGCGATATGGCAGAGAAATGTAATTTTGATGTTAACTCCCAAACCGCTGCGCAGAAGTCAACCAAACTTCACCCAATAGTGTATTGTATCACAATCTAGTAGTTACATTTGGACATTTGGTTCTAGGACATTTGGTTTGAGCGCAATCATCAAACTTAGTTAAAAAAAGTCATTTAAGCCTTTTAACAGTGAGATCTACGCGATATGGCCGACAAATGTAATTTTGATGTTAACTCCCAAACCGCTGCGCAGAAGTCAACCAAACTTCACCCAATAGTGTATTGTATCACAATCTAGTAGTTACATTTGGACATTTGGTTCTAGGACATTTGGTTTGAGCGCAATCATCAAACTTAGTTTAAAAAAGTCATTTAAGCCTTTTCACAGTGAGATCTACGCGATATTGCCGACAAATGTAATTTTGATGTTAACTCCCAAACCGCTGCGCAGAAGTCAACCAAACTTCACCCAATAGTGTATTGTATCACAATCTAGTAGTTACATGTGGAAATTTGGTTCTAGGACATTTGATTTGAGCGCAATCCTCAAACCTAGTTAAAAAAAGTCATTTAAGCCTTTTCACAGTGAGATCTATGTGATATGGCCGAGAAATGTAATTTTGATGTTAACTTCCAAATCGCTGCGCAGAAGTCAACCAAACTTCACCCAATAGTGTATTGTATCACAATCTAGTAGTTACATTTGGAAATTTGGTTCTAGGACATTTGGTTTGAGCGCAATCCTCAAACTTAGTTAAAAAAAGTCATTTAAGCATTTTCACAGTGAGATCGACGCGATATGGCCGAGAAATGTAATTTTGATGTTAACTCCCAAACCGCTAGGCAGAAGTCAACCAAACTTCACCCAATAGTGTATTGTATCACAATCTAGTAGTTACATTTGGAAATTTGGTTCTAGGACATTTGGTTTGAGCGCAATCATCAAACTTAGTTTAAAAAAGTCATTTAAGCCTTTTCACAGTGAGATCTACGCGATATGGCCGAGAAATGTAATTTTGATGTTAACTCCCAAACCGCTGTGCAGAAGTCAACCAAACTTCACCCAATAGTGTATTGTATCACAATCTAGTAGTTACATTTGGACATTTGGTTCTAGGACATTTGGTTTGAGCGCAATCATCAAACTTAGTTAAAAAAAGTCATTTAAGCCTTTTCACAGTGAGATCTATGCGATATGGCCGAGAAATGTAATTTTGATGTTAACTCCCAAACCGCTGCGCAGAAGTCAACCAAACTTCACCCAATAGTGTATTGTATCACAATCTAGTAGTTACATTTGGAAATTTGGTTCTAGGACATTTGGTTTGAGCGCAATCATCAAACTTAGTTAAAAAAAGTCATTTAAGCCTTTTCACAGTGAGATCTACGCGATATGGCCGAGAAATGTAATTTTGATGTTAACTCCCAAACCGCTGCGCAGAAGTCAACCCAACTTCACCCAATAGTGTATTGTATCACAATCTAGTAGTTACATTTGGACATTTGGTTCTAGGACATTTGGTTTGAGCGCAATCATCAAACTTAGTTAAAAAAAAAGTCATTTAAGCCTTTTCACAGTGAGATCTACGCGATATGGCCGAGAAATGTAATTTTGATGTTAACTCCCAAACCGCTGCGCAGAAGTCAACCAAACTTCACCCAATAATGTATTGTATCACATTCTAGTAGTTACATTTGGAAATTTGGTTCTAGGACATTTGGTTTGAGCGCAATCCTCAAACTTAGTTAAAAAAAGTCATTTAAGCCTTTCCACAGTGATATCTAAGCGATATGGCCGAGAAATGTAATTTTTATGTTAACTCCCAAACCGCTGCGCAGAAGTCAACCAAACTTCACCCAATAGTGTATTGTATCACAATCTAGTAGTTACATGTGGAAATTTGGTTCTAGGACATTTGATTTGAGCGCAATCCTCAAACTTAGTTAAAAAAAGTCATTTAAGCCTTTTCACAGTGAGATCTATGCGATATGGCCGAGAAATGTAATTTTGATGTTAACTCCCAAACCGCTGTGCAGAAGTCAACCAAACTTCACCCAATAGTGTATTGTATCACAATCTAGTAGTTACATTTGGAAATTTGGTTCTAGGACATTTGGTTTGAGCGCAATCATCAAACTTAGTTAAAAAAAAGTCATTTAAGCATTTTCACAGTGAGATCTACGCGATATGGCCGAGAAATGTAATTTTGATGTTAACTCCCAAACCGCTAGGCAGAAGTCAACCAAACTTCACCCAATAATGTATTGTATCACATTCTAGTAGTTACATTTGGAAATTTGGTTCTAGGACATTTGGTTTGAGCGCAATCCTCAAACTTAGTTAAAAAAAGTCATTTAAGCCTTTCCACAGTGATATCTAAGCGATATGGCCGAGAAATGTAATTTTTATGTTAACTCCCAAACCGCTGCGCAGAAGTCAACCAAACTTCACCCAATAGTGTATTGTATCACAATCTAGTAGTTACATGTGGAAATTTGGTTCTAGGACATTTGATTTGAGCGCAATCCTCAAACTTAGTTAAAAAAAGTCATTTAAGCCTTTTCACAGTGAGATCTATGCGATATGGCCGAGAAATGTAATTTTGATGTTAACTCCCAAACCGCTGTGCAGAAGTCAACCAAACTTCACCCAATAGTGTATTGTATCACAATCTAGTAGTTACATTTGGAAATTTGGTTCTAGGACATTTGGTTTGAGCGCAATCATCAAACTTAGTTAAAAAAAAGTCATTTAAGCATTTTCACAGTGAGATCTACGCGATATGGCCGAGAAATGTAATTTTGATGTTAACTCCCAAACCGCTAGGCAGAAGTCAACCAAACTTCACCAATAGTGTATTGTATCACAATCTAGTAGTTACATTTGGAAATTTGGTTCTAGGACATTTGGTTTGAGCGCAATCCTCAAACTTAGTTAAAAAAAGTCAGTTAAGCATTTTCACAGTGAGATCTACGCGATATGGCCGAGAAATGTAATTTTGATGTTAACTCCCAAACCGCTAGGCAGAAGTCAACCAAACTTCACCCAATAGTGTATTGTATCACAATCTAGTAGTTACATTTGGAAATTTGGTTCTAGGACATTTGGTTTGAGCGCAATCCTCAAACTTAGTTAAAAAAAGTCATTTAAGCCTTTCCACAGTGATATCTAAGCGATATGGCCGAGAAATGTAATTTTTATGTTAACTCCCAAACCGCTGCGCAGAAGTCAACCAAACTTCACCCAATAGTGTATTGTATCACAATCTAGTAGTTACATGTGGAAATTTGGTTCTAGGACATTTGATTTGAGCGCAATCCTCAAACCTAGTTAAAAAAAGTCATTTAAGCCTTTTCACAGTGAGATCTATGTGATATGGCCGAGAAATGTAATTTTGATGTTAACTTCCAAATCGCTGCGCAGAAGTCAACCAAACTTCACCCAATAGTGTATTGTATCACAATCTAGTAGTTACATTTGGAAATTTGGTTCTAGGACATTTGGTTTGAGCGCAATCCTCAAACTTAGTTAAAAAAAGTCATTTAAGCATTTTCACAGTGAGATCTACGCGATATGGCCGAGAAATGTAATTTTGATGTTAACTCCCAAACCGCTAGGCAGAAGTCAACCAAACTTCACCCAATAGTGTATTGTATCACAATCTAGTAGTTACATTTGGAAATTTGGTTCTAGGACATTTGGTTTGAGCGCAATCATCAAACTTGAAAAAAGTCATTTAAGCCTTTTCACAGTGAGATCTACGCGATATGGCCGAGAAATGTAATTTTGATGTTAACTCCCAAACCGCTGTGCAGAAGTCAAACAAACTTCACCCAATAGTGTATTGTATCACAATCTAGTAGTTACATTTGGACATTTGGTTCTAGGACATTTGGTTTGAGCGCAATCATCAAACTTAGTTAAAAAAAGTCATTTAAGCCTTTTCACAGTGAGATCTATGCGATATGGCCGAGAAATGTAATTTTGATGTTAACTCCCAAACCGCTGCGCAGAAGTCAACCAAACTTCACCCAATAGTGTATTGTATCACAATCTAGTAGTTACATTTGGAAATTTGGTTCTAGGACATTTGGTTTGAGCGCAATCATCAAACTTAGTTAAAAAAAGTCATTTAAGCCTTTTCACAGTGAGATCTACGCGATATGGCCGAGAAATGTAATTTTGATGTTAACTCCCAAACCGCTGCGCAGAAGTCAACCAAACTTCACCCAATAGTGTATTGTATCACAATCTAATAGTTACATTTGGAAATTTGGTTCTAGGACATTTGGTTTGAGCGCAATCCTCAAACTTAGTTAAAAAAAAGTCATTTAAGCCTTTTCACAGTGAGATCTACGCGATATGGCCGAGAAATGTAATTTTGATGTTAACTCCCAAACCGCTGCGCAGAAGTCAACCAAACTTCACCCAATAATGTATTGTATCACATTCTAGTAGTTACATTTGGAAATTTGGTTCTAGGACATTTGGTTTGAGCGCAATCCTCAAACTTAGTTAAAAAAAAGTCATTTAAGCCTTTCCACAGTGAGATCTAAGCGATATGGCCGAGAAATGTAATTTTTATGTTAACTCCCAAACCGCTGCGCAGAAGTCAACCAAACTTCACCCAATAGTGTATTGTATCACAATCTAGTAGTTACATGTGGAAATTTGGTTCTAGGACATTTGATTTGAGCGCAATCCTCAAACTTAGTTAAAAAAAGTCATTTAAGCATTTTCACAGTGAGATCTACGCGATATGGCCGAGAAATGTAATTTTGATGTTAACTCCCAAACCGCTAGGCAGAAGTCAACCAAACTTCACCCAATAGTGTATTGTATCACAATCTAGTAGTTACATTTGGAAATTTGGTTCTAGGACATTTGGTTTGAGCGCAATCCTCAAACTTAGTTAAAAAAAGTCATTTAAGCATTTTCACAGTGAGATCTACGCGATATGGCCGAGAAATGTAATTTTGATGTTAACTCCCAAACCGCTAGGCAGAAGTCAACCAAACTTCACCCAATAGTGTATTGTATCACAATCTAGTAGTTACATTTGGAAATTTGGTTCTAGGACATTTGGTTTGAGCGCAATCATCAAACTTAGTTAAAAAAAGTCATTTAAGCCTTTTCACAGTGAGATCTACGCGATATGGCCGAGAAATGTAATTTTGATGTTAACTCCCAAACCGCTGCGCAGAAGTCAACCAAACTTCACCCAATAATGTATTGTATCACATTCTAGTAGTTACATTTGGAAATTTGGTTCTAGGACATTTGGTTTGAGCGCAATCCTCAAACTTAGTTAAAAAAAGTCATTTAAGCCTTTCCACAGTGATATCTAAGCGATATGGCCGAGAAATGTAATTTTTATGTTAACTCCCAAACCGCTGCGCAGAGGTCAACCAAACTTCACCCAATAGTGTATTGTATCACAATCTAGTAGTTACATGTGGAAATTTGGTTCTAGGACATTTGATTTGAGCGCAATCCTCAAACTTAGTTAAAAAAAGTCATTTAAGCATTTTCACAGTGAGATCTACGCGATATGGCCGAGAAATGTAATTTTGATGTTAACTCCCAAACCGCTAGGCAGAAGTCAACCAAACTTCACCCAATAGTGTATTGTATCACAATCTAGTAGTTACATTTGGAAATTTGGTTCTAGGACATTTGGTTTGAGCGCAATCATCAAACTTAGTTAAAAAAAGTCATTTAAGCCTTTTCACAGTGAGATCTATGTGATATGGCCGAGAAATGTAATTTTGATGTTAACTCCCAAACCGCTGTGCAGAAGTCAACCAAACTTCACCCAATAGTGTATTGTATCACAATCTAGTAGTTACATTTGGAAATTTGGTTCTAGGACATTTGGTTTGAGCGCAATCATCAAACTTAGTTAAAAAAAAGTCATTTAAGCATTTTCACAGTGAGATCTACGCGATATGGCCGAGAAATGTAATTTTGATGTTAACTCCCAAACCGCTAGGCAGAAGTCAACCAAACTTCACCCAATAGTGAATTGTATCACAACCTAGTAGTTACATTTGGAAATTTGGTTCTAGGACATTTGGTTTGAGCGCAATCCTCAAACTTAGTTAAAAAAAGTCATTTAAGCCTTTTCACAGTGAGATCTACGCGATATGGCCGAGAAATGTAATTTTGATGTTAACTCCCAAACCGCTGCGCAGAAGTCAACCAAACTTCACCCAATAGTGTATTGTATCACAATCTAGTAGTTACATTTGGACATTTGGTTCTAGGACATTTGGTTTGAGCGCAATCATCAAACTTAGTTAAAAAAAGTCATTTAAGCCTTTTAACAGTGAGATCTACGCGATATGGCCGACAAATGTAATTTTGATGTTAACTCCCAAACCGCTGCGCAGAAGTCAACCAAACTTCACCCAATAGTGTATTGTATCACAATCTAGTAGTTACATTTGGACATTTGGTTCTAGGACATTTGGTTTGAGCGCAATCATCAAACTTAGTTTAAAAAAGTCATTTAAGCCTTTTCACAGTGAGATCTACGCGATATGGCCGACAAATGTAATTTTGATGTTAACTCCCAAACCGCTGCGCAGAAGTCAACCAAACTTCACCCAATAGTGTATTGTATCACAATCTAGTAGTTACATGTGGAAATTTGGTTCTAGGACATTTGATTTGAGCGCAATCCTCAAACCTAGTTAAAAAAAGTCATTTAAGCCTTTTCACAGTGAGATCTATGTGATATGGCCGAGAAATGTAATTTTGATGTTAACTTCCAAATCGCTGCGCAGAAGTCAACCAAACTTCACCCAATAGTGTATTGTATCACAATCTAGTAGTTACATTTGGAAATTTGGTTCTAGGACATTTGATTTGAGCGCAATCCTCAAACTTAGTTAAAAAAAGTCATTTAAGCATTTTCACAGTGAGATCTACGCGATATGGCCGAGAAATGTAATTTTGATGTTAACTCCCAAACCGCTAGGCAGAAGTCAACCAAACTTCACCCAATAGTGTATTGTATCACAATCTAGTAGTTACATTTGGAAATTTGGTTCTAGGACATTTGGTTTGAGCGCAATCCTCAAACTTAGTTAAAAAAAGTCATTTAAGCATTTTCACAGTGAGATCTACGCGATATGGCCGAGAAATGTAATTTTGATGTTAACTCCCAAACCGCTAGGCAGAAGTCAACCAAACTTCACCCAATAGTGTATTGTATCACAATCTAGTAGTTACATGTGGAAATTTGGTTCTAGGACATTTGGTTTGAGCGCAATCATCAAACTTAGTTAAAAAAAGTCATTTAAGCCTTTTCACAGTGAGATCTACGCGATATGGCCGAGAAATGTAATTTTGATGTTAACTCCCAAACCGCTGCGCAGAAGTCAACCAAACTTCACCCAATAATGTATTGTATCACATTCTAGTAGTTACATTTGGAAATTTGGTTCTAGGACATTTGGTTTGAGCGCAATCCTCAAACTTAGTTAAAAAAAGTCATTTAAGCCTTTCCACAGTGATATCTAAGCGATATGGCCGAGAAATGTAATTTTTATGTTAACTCCCAAACCGCTGCGCAGAAGTCAACCAAACTTCACCCAATAGTGTATTGTATCACAATCTAGTAGTTACATGTGGAAATTTGGTTCTAGGACATTTGATTTGAGCGCAATCCTCAAACTTAGTTAAAAAAAGTCATTTAAGCATTTTCACAGTGAGATCTACGCGATATGGCCGAGAAATGTAATTTTGATGTTAACTCCCAAACCGCTAGGCAGAAGTCAACCAAACTTCACCCAATAGTGTATTGTATCACAATCTAGTAGTTACATTTGGAAATTTGGTTCTAGGACATTTGGTTTGAGCGCAATCATCAAACTTAGTTAAAAAAAGTCATTTAAGCCTTTTCACAGTGAGATCTATGTGATATGGCCGAGAAATGTAATTTTGATGTTAACTCCCAAACCGCTGTGCAGAAGTCAACCAAACTTCACCCAATAGTGTATTGTATCACAATCTAGTAGTTACATTTGGAAATTTGGTTCTAGGACATTTGGTTTGAGCGCAATCATCAAACTTAGTTAAAAAAAAGTCATTTAAGCATTTTCACAGTGAGATCTACGCGATATGGCCGAGAAATGTAATTTTGATGTTAACTCCCAAACCGCTAGGCAGAAGTCAACCAAACTTCACCCAATAGTGAATTGTATCACAATCTAGTAGTTACATTTGGAAATTTGGTTCTAGGACATTTGGTTTGAGCGCAATCCTCAAACTTAGTTAAAAAAAGTCATTTAAGCCTTTTCACAGTGAGATCTACGCGATATGGCCGAGAAATGTAATTTTGATGTTAACTCCCAAACCGCTGCGCAGAAGTCAACCAAACTTCACCCAATAGTGTATTGTATCACAATCTAGTAGTTACATTTGGACATTTGGTTCTAGGACATTTGGTTTGAGCGCAATCATCAAACTTAGTTAAAAAAAGTCATTTAAGCCTTTTAACAGTGAGATCTACGCGATATGGCCGACAAATGTAATTTTGATGTTAACTCCCAAACCGCTGCGCAGAAGTCAACCAAACTTCACCCAATAGTGTATTGTATCACAATCTAGTAGTTACATTTGGACATTTGGTTCTAGGACATTTGGTTTGAGCGCAATCATCAAACTTAGTTTAAAAAAGTTATTTAAGCCTTTTCACAGTGAGATCTACGCGATATGGCCGACAAATGTAATTTTGATGTTAACTCCCAAACCGCTGCGCAGAAGTCAACCAAACTTCACCCAATAGTGTATTGTATCACAATCTAGTAGTTACATGTGGAAATTTGGTTCTAGGACATTTGATTTGAGCGCAATCCTCAAACCTAGTTAAAAAAAGTCATTTAAGCCTTTTCACAGTGAGATCTATGTGATATGGCCGAGAAATGTAATTTTGATGTTAACTTCCAAATCGCTGCGCAGAAGTCAACCAAACTTCACCCAATAGTGTATTGTATCACAATCTAGTAGTTACATTTGGAAATTTGGTTCTAGGACATTTGGTTTGAGCGCAATCCTCAAACTTAGTTAAAAAAAGTCATTTAAGCATTTTCACAGTGAGATCTACGCGATATGGCCGAGAAATTTAATTTTGATGTTAACTCCCAAACCGCTAGGCAGAAGTCAACCAAACTTCACCCAATAGTGTATTGTATCACAATCTAGTAGTTACATTTGGAAATTTGGTTCTAGGACATTTGGTTTGAGCGCAATCATCAAACTTAGTTTAAAAAAGTCATTTAAGCCTTTTCACAGTGAGATCTACGCGATATGGCCGAGAAATGTAATTTTGATGTTAACTCCCAAACCGCTGTGCAGAAGTCAACCAAACTTCACCCAATAGTGTATTGTATCACAATCTAGTAGTTACATTTGGACATTTGGTTCTAGGACATTTGGTTTGAGCGCAATCATCAAACTTAGTTAAAAAAAGTCATTTAAGCCTTTTCACAGTGAGATCTATGCGATATGGCCGAGAAATGTAATTTTGATGTTAACTCCCAAACCGCTGCGCAGAAGTCAACCAAACTTCACCCAATAGTGTATTGTATCACAATCTAGTAGTTACATTTGGAAATTTGGTTCTAGGACATTTGGTTTGAGCGCAATCATCAAACTTAGTTAAAAAAAGTCATTTAAGCCTTTTCACAGTGAGATCTACGCGATATGGCCGAGAAATGTAATTTTGATGTTAACTCCCAAACCGCTGCGCAGAAGTCAACCAAACTTCACCCAATAGTGTATTGTATCACAATCTAGTAGTTACATTTGGACATTTGGTTCTAGGACATTTGGTTTGAGCGCAATCATCAAACTTAGTTAAAAAAAAAGTCATTTAAGCCTTTTCACAGTGAGATCTACGCGATATGGCCGAGAAATGTAATTTTGATGTTAACTCCCAAACCGCTGCGCAGAAGTCAACCAAACTTCACCCAATAGTGTATTGTATCACAATCTAGTAGTTACATTTGGAAATTTGGTTCTAGGACATTTGGTTTGAGCGCAATCCTCAAACTTAGTTAAAAAAAAGTCATTTAAGCCTTTCCACAGTGAGATCTAAGCGATATGGCCGAGAAATGTAATTTTTATGTTAACTCCCAAACCGCTGCGCAGAAGTCAACCAAACTTCACCCAATAGTGTATTGTATCACAATCTAGTAGTTACATGTGGAAATTTGGTTCTAGGACATTTGATTTGAGCGCAATCCTCAAACTTAGTTAAAAAAAGTCATTTAAGCATTTTCACAGTGAGATCTACGCGATATGGCCGAGAAATGTAATTTTGATGTTAACTCCCAAACCGCTAGGCAGAAGTCAACCAAACTTCACCCAATAGTGTATTGTATCACAATCTAGTAGTTACATTTGGAAATTTGGTTCTAGGACATTTGGTTTGAGCGCAATCCTCAAACTTAGTTAAAAAAAGTCATTTAAGCATTTTCACAGTGAGATCTACGCGATATGGCCGAGAAATGTAATTTTGATGTTAACTCCCAAACCGCTAGGCAGAAGTCAACCAAACTTCACCCAATAGTGTATTGTATCACAATCTAGTAGTTACATTTGGAAATTTGGTTCTAGGACATTTGGTTTGAGCGCAATCATCAAACTTAGTTAAAAAAAGTCATTTAAGCCTTTTCACAGTGAGATCTACGCGATATGGCCGAGAAATGTAATTTTGATGTTAACTCCCAAACCGCTGCGCAGAAGTCAACCAAACTTCACCTAATAATGTATTGTATCACATTCTAGTAGTTACATTTGGAAATTTGGTTCTAGGACATTTGGTTTGAGCGCAATCCTCAAACTTAGTTAAAAAAAGTCATTTAAGCCTTTCCACAGTGATATCTAAGCGATATGGCCGAGAAATGTAATTTTTATGTTAACTCCCAAACCGCTGCGCAGAAGTCAACCAAACTTCACCCAATAGTGTATTGTATCACAATCTAGTAGTTACATGTGGAAATTTGGTTCTAGGACATTTGATTTGAGCGCAATCCTCAAACTTAGTTAAAAAAAGTCATTTAAGCATTTTCACAGTGAGATCTACGCGATATGGCCGAGAAATGTAATTTTGATGTTAACTCCCAAACCGCTAGGCAGAAGTCAACCAAACTTCACCCAATAGTGTATTGTATCACAATCTAGTAGTTACATTTGGAAATTTGGTTCTAGGACATTTGGTTTGAGCGCAATCATCAAACTTAGTTAAAAAAAGTCATTTAAGCCTTTTCACAGTGAGATCTATGTGATATGGCCGAGAAATGTAATTTTGATGTTAACTCCCAAACCGCTGTGCAGAAGTCAACCAAACTTCACCCAATAGTGTATTGTATCACAATCTAGTAGTTACATTTGGAAATTTGGTTCTAGGACATTTGGTTTGAGCGCAATCATCAAACTTAGTTAAAAAAAAGTCATTTAAGCATTTTCACAGTGAGATCTACGCGATATGGCCGAGAAATGTAATTTTGATGTTAACTCCCAAACCGCTAGGCAAAAGTCAACCAAACTTCACCCAATAGTGAATTGTATCACAATCTAGTAGTTACATTTGGAAATTTGGTTCTAGGACATTTGGTTTGAGCGCAATCCTCAAACTTAGTTAAAAAAAGTCATTTAAGCCTTTTCACAGTGAGATCTACGCGATATGGCCGAGAAATGTAATTTTGATGTTAACTCCCAAACCGCTGCGCAGAAGTCAACCAAACTTCACCCAATAGTGTATTATATCACAATCTAGTAGTTACATTTGGACATTTGGTTCTAGGACATTTGGTTTGAGCGCAATCATCAAACTTAGTTAAAAAAAGTCATTTAAGCCTTTTAACAGTGAGATCTACGCGATATGGCCGACAAATGTAATTTTGATGTTAACTCCCAAACCGCTGCGCAGAAGTCAACCAAACTTCACCCAATAGTGTATTGTATCACAATCTAGTAGTTACATTTGGACATTTGGTTCTAGGACATTTGGTTTGAGCGCAATCATCAAACTTAGTTTAAAAAAGTCATTTAAGCCTTTTCACAGTGAGATCTACGCGATATGGCCGACAAATGTAATTTTGATGTTAACTCCCAAACCGCTGCGCAGAAGTCAACCAAACTTCACCCAATAGTGTATTGTATCACAATCTAGTAGTTACATGTGGAAATTTGGTTCTAGGACATTTGATTTGAGCGCAATCCTCAAACCTAGTTAAAAAAAGTCATTTAAGCCTTTTCACAGTGAGATCTATGTGATATGGCCGAGAAATGTAATTTTGAAGTTAACTTCCAAATCGCTGCGCAGAAGTCAACCAAACTTCACCCAATAGTGTATTGTATCACAATCTAGTAGTTACATTTGGAAATTTGGTTCTAGGACATTTGGTTTGAGCGCAATCCTCAAACTTAGTTAAAAAAAGTCATTTAAGCATTTTCACAGTGAGATCTACGCGATATGGCCGAGAAATGTAATTTTGATGTTAACTCCCAAACCGCTAGGCAGAAGTCAACCAAACTTCACCCAATAGTGTATTGTATCACAATCTAGTAGTTACATTTGGAAATTTGGTTCTAGGACATTTGGTTTGAGCGCAATCATCAAACTTAGTTTAAAAAAGTCATTTAAGCCTTTTCACAGTGAGATCTACGCGATATGGCCGAGAAATGTAATTTTGATGTTAACTCCCAAACCGCTGTGCAGAAGTCAACCAAACTTCACCCAATAGTGTATTGTATCACAATCTAGTAGTTACATTTGGACATTTGGTTCTAGGACATTTGGTTTGAGCGCAATCATCAAACTTAGTTAAAAAAAGTCATTTAAGCCTTTTCACAGTGAGATCTATGCGATATGGCCGAGAAATGTAATTTTGATGTTAACTCCCAAACCGCTGCGCAGAAGTCAACCAAACTTCACCCAATAGTGTATTGTATCACAATCTAGTAGTTACATTTGGAAATTTGGTTCTAGGACATTTGGTTTGAGCGCAATCATCAAACTTAGTTAAAAAAAGTCATTTAAGCCTTTTCACAGTGAGATCTACGCGATATGGCCGAGAAATGTAATTTTGATGTTAACTCCCAAACCGCTGCGCAGAAGTCAACCAAACTTCACCCAATAGTGTATTGTATCACAATCTAGTAGTTACATTTGGACATTTGGTTCTAGGACATTTGGTTTGAGCGCAATCATCAAACTTAGTTAAAAAAAAAGTCATTTAAGCCTTTTCACAGTGAGATCTACGCGATATGGCCGAGAAATGTAATTTTGATGTTAACTCCCAAACCGCTGCGCAGAAGTCAACCAAACTTCACCCAATAATGTATTGTATCACATTCTAGTAGTTACATTTGGAAATTTGGTTCTAGGACATTTGGTTTGAGCGCAATCCTCAAACTTAGTTAAAAAAAGTCATTTAAGCCTTTCCACAGTGATATCTAAGCGATATGGCCGAGAAATGTAATTTTTATGTTAACTCCCAAACCGCTGCGCAGAAGTCAACCAAACTTCACCCAATAGTGTATTGTATCACAATCTAGTAGTTACATGTGGAAATTTGGTTCTAGGACATTTGATTTGAGCGCAATCCTCAAACTTAGTTAAAAAAAGTCATTTAAGCCTTTTCACAGTGAGATCTATGCGATATGGCCGAGAAATGTAATTTTGATGTTAACTCCCAAACCGCTGTGCAGAAGTCAACCAAACTTCACCCAATAGTGTATTGTATCACAATCTAGTAGTTACATTTGGACATTTGGTTCTTGGACATTTGGTTTGAGCGCAATCATCAAACTTAGTTTAAAAAAGTCATTTAAGCCTTTTAACAGTGAGATCTACGCGATATGGCCGACAAATGTAATTTTTATGTTAACTCCCAAACCGCTGCGCAGAAGTCAACCAAACTTCACCCAATAATCTCTTGTATCACATTCTAGTAGTTACATTCGGAAAATTGGTTCTAGGACATTTGGTTTGAGCGCAATCCTCAAACTTAGTTAAAAAAAAAAGTCATTTAAGCCTTTCCACAGTGAGATCTAAGCGATATGGCCGAGAAATGTAATTTTTATGTTAACTCCCAAACCGCTGCGCAGAAGTCAACCAAACTTCACCCAATAGTGTATTGTATCACAATCTAGTAGTTACATGTGGAAATTTGGTTCTAGGACATTTGATTTGAGCGCAATCCTCAAACTTAGTTAAAAAAAAGTCATTTAAGCCTTTTCACAGTGAGATCTATGCGATATGGCCGAGAAATGTAATTTTGATGTTAACTCCCAAACCGCTGCGCAGAAGTCAACCAAACTTCACCCAATAGTGTATTGTATCACAATCTAGTAGTTACATTTGGAAATTTGGTTCTAGGACATTTGGTTTGAGCGCAATCCTCAAACTTAGTTAAAAAAAGTCATTTAAGCCTTTTCACAGTGAGATCTATGCGATATGGCCGAGAAATGTAATTTTGATGTTAACTCCCAAACCGCTGCGCAGAAGTCAACCAAACTTCACCCAATAGTGTATTGTATCACAATCTAGTAGTTACATTTGGAAATTTGGTTCTAGGACATTTGGTTTGAGCGCAATCCTCAAACTTAGTTAAAAAAAGTCATTTAAGCCTTTTCACAGTGAGATCTACGCGATATGGCCGAGAAATGTAATTTTGATGTTAACTCCCAAACCGCTGCGCAGAAGTCAACCAAACTTCACCCAATAATGTATTGTATCACATTCTAGTAGTTACATTTGGAAATTTGGTTCTAGGACATTTGGTTTGAGCGCAATCCTCAAACTTAGTTAAAAAAAAAAGTCATTTAAGCCTTTCCACAGTGAGATCTAAGCGATATGGCCGAGAAATGTAATTTTTATGTTAACTCCCAAACCGCTGTGCAGAAGTCAACCAAACTTCACCCAATAGTGTATTGTATCACAATCTAGTAGTTACATTTGGAAATTTGGTTCTAGGACATTTGGTTTGAGCGCAATCATCAAACTTAGTTAAAAAAAAGTCATTTAAGCATTTTCACAGTGAGATCTACGCGATATGGCCGAGAAATGTAATTTTGATGTTAACTCCCAAACCGCTAGGCAGAAGTCAACCAAACTTCACCAATAGTGTATTGTATCACAATCTAGTAGTTACATTTGGAAATTTGGTTCTAGGACATTTGGTTTGAGCGCAATCCTCAAACTTAGTTAAAAAAAGTCATTTAAGCATTTTCACAGTGAGATCTACGCGATATGGCCGAGAAATGTAATTTTGATGTTAACTCCCAAACCGCTAGGCAGAAGTCAACCAAACTTCACCCAATAGTGTATTGTATCACAATCTAGTAGTTACATTTGGAAATTTGGTTCTAGGACATTTGGTTTGAGCGCAATCCTCAAACTTAGTTAAAAAAAGTCATTTAAGCCTTTCCACAGTGATATCTAAGCGATATGGCCGAGAAATGTAATTTTGATGTTAACTCCCAAACCGCTAGGCAGAAGTCAACCAAACTTGACCCAATAGTGAATTGTATCACAATCTAGTAGTTACATTTGGAAATTTGGTTCTAGGACATTTGGTTTGAGCGCAATCCTCAAACTTAGTTAAAAAAAGTCATTTAAGCCTTTTCACAGTGAGATCTACGCGATATTGCCGAGAAATGTAATTTTGATGTTAACTCCCAAACCGCTGCGCAGAAGTCAACCAAACTTCACCCAATAGTGTATTGTATCACAATCTAGTAGTTACATTTGGACATTTGGTTCTAGGACATTTGGTTTGAGCGCAATCATCAAACTTAGTTAAAAAAAGTCATTTAAGCCTTTTAACAGTGAGATCTACGCGATATGGCCGAGAAATGTAATTTTGATGTTAACTCCCAAACCGCTGCGCAGAAGTCAACCAAACTTCACCCAATAGTGTATTGTATCACAATCTAGTAGTTACATTTGGACATTTGGTTCTAGGACATTTGGTTTGAGCGCAATCATCAAACTTAGTTTAAAAAAGTCATTTAAGCCTTTTCACAGTGAGATCTACGCGATATGGCCGACAAATGTAATTTTGATGTTAACTCCCAAACCGCTGCGCAGAAGTAAACCAAACTTCACCCAATAGTGTATTGTATCACAATCTAGTAGTTACATTTGGACATTTGGTTCTTGGACATTTGGTTTGAGCGCAATCATCAAACTTAGTTTAAAAAAGTCATTTAAGCCTTTTAACAGTGAGATCTACGCGATATGGCCGACAAATGTAATTTTTATGTTAACTCCCAAACCGCTGCGCAGAAGTCAACCAAACTTCACCCAATAATCTATTGTATCACATTCTAGTAGTTACATTCGGAAAATTGGTTCTAGGACATTTGGTTTGAGCGCAATCCTCAAACTTAGTTAAAAAAAAAAGTCATTTAAGCCTTTCCACAGTGAGATCTAAGCGATATGGCCGAGAAATGTAATTTTTATGTTAACTCCCAAACCGCTGCGCAGAAGTCAACCAAACTTCACCCAATAGTGTATTGTATCACAATCTAGTAGTTACATGTGGAAATTTGGTTCTAGGACATTTGATTTGAGCGCAATCCTCAAACTTAGTTAAAAAAAGTCATTTAAGCCTTTTCACAGTGAGATCTATGCGATATGGCCGAGAAATGTAATTTTGATGTTAACTCCCAAACCGCTGCGCAGAAGTCAACCAAACTTCACCCAATAGTGTATTGTATCACAATCTAGTAGTTACATTTGGAAATTTGGTTCTAGGACATTTGGTTTGAGCGCAATCCTCAAACTTAGTTAAAAAAAGTCATTTAAGCCTTTTCACAGTGAGATCTACGCGATATGGCCGAGAAATGTAATTTTGATGTTAACTCCCAAACCGCTGCGCAGAAGTCAACCAAACTTCACCCAATAATGTATTGTATCACATTCTAGTAGTTACATTTGGAAATTTGGTTCTAGGACATTTGGTTTGAGCGCAATCCTCAAACTTAGTTAAAAAAAAAAGTCATTTAAGCCTTTCCACAGTGAGATCTAAGCGATATGGCCGAGAAATGTAATTTTTATGTTAACTCCCAAACCGCTGCGCAGAAGTCAACCAAACTTCACCCAATAGTGTATTGTATCACAATCTAGTAGTTACATGTGGAAATTTGGTTCTAGGACATTTGATTTGAGCGCAATCCTCAAACTTAGTTAAAAAAAGTCATTTAAGCCTTTTCACAGTGAGATCTATGCGATATGGCCGAGAAATGTAATTTTGATGTTAACTCCCAAACCGCTGCGCAGAAGTCAACCAAACTTCACCCAATAGTGTATTGTATCACAATCTAGTAGTTACATTTGGAAATTTGGTTCTAGGACATTTGGTTTGAGCGCAATCCTCAAACTTAGTTAAAAAAAGTTATTTAAGCCTTTTCACAGTGAGATCTACGCGATATGGCCGAGAAATGTAATTTTTATGTTAACTCCCAAACCGCTGCGCAGAAGTCAACCAAACTTCACCCAATAGTGTATTGTATCACAATCTAGTAGTTACATGTGGAAATTTGGTTCTAGGACATTTGATTTGAGCGCAATCCTACAACTTAGTTAAAAAAAGTCATTTAAGCCATTTCACAGTGAGATCTATGCGATATGGCCGAGAAATGTAATTTTGTTGTTAACTCCCAAACCGCTGCGCAGAAGTCAACCAAACTTCACCCAATAGTGTATTGTATCACAATCTAGTAGTTACATTTGGAAATTTGGTTCTAGGACATTTGGTTTGAGCGCAATCCTCAAACTTAGTTAAAAAAAGTCATTTAAGCCTTTTCACAGTGAGATCTACGCGATATGGCCGAGAAATGTAATTTTGATGTTAACTCCCAAACCGCTAGGCAGAAGTCAACCAAACTTCACCCAATAGTGTATTGTATCACAATCTAGTAGTTACATTTGGAAATTTGGTTCTAGGACATTTGGTTTGAGCGCAATCATCAAACTTAGTTAAAAAAAGTCATTTAAGCCTTTTCACAGTGAGATCTACGCGATATGGCCGACAAATGTAATTTTGATGTTAACTCCCAAACCGCTGCGCAGAAGTCAACCAAACTTCACCCAATAGTGTATTGTATCACAATCTAGTAGTTATATTTGGACATTTGGTTCTAGGACATTTGGTTTGAGCGCAATCATCAAACTTAGTTTAAAAAAGTCATTTAAGCCTTTTCACAGTGAGATCTACGCGATATGGCCGACAAATGTAATTTTGATGTTAACTCCCAAACCGCTGCGCAGAAGTAAACCAAACTTCACCCAATAGTGTATTGTATCACAATCTAGTAGTTACATTTGGACATTTGGTTCTTGGACATTTGGTTTGAGCGCAATCATCAAACTTAGTTTAAAAAAGTCATTTAAGCCTTTTAACAGTGAGATCTACGCGATATGGCCGACAAATTTAATTTTTATGTTAACTCCCAAACCGCTGCGCAGAAGTCAACCAAACTTCACCCAATAATCTATTGTATCACATTCTAGTAGTTACATTCGGAAATTTGGTTCTAGGACATTTGGTTTGAGCGCAATCCTCAAACTTAGTTAAAAAAAAAGTCATTTAAGCCTTTCCACAGTGAGATCTAAGCGATATGGCCGAGAAATGTAATTTTTATATTAACTCCCAAACCGCTGCGCAGAAGTCAACCAAACTTCACCCAATAGTGTATTGTATCACAATCTAGTAGTTACATGTGGAAATTTGGTTCTAGGACATTTGATTTGAGCGCAATCCTCAAACTTAGTTAAAAAAAGTCATTTAAGCCTTTTCACAGTGAGATCTATGCGATATGGCCGAGAAATGTAATTTTGATGTTAACTCCCAAACCGCTGCGCAGAAGTCAACCAAACTTCACCCAATAGTGTATTGTATCACAATCTAGTAGTTACATTTGGAAATTTGGTTCTAGGACATTTGGTTTGAGCGCAATCCTCAAACTTAGTTAAAAAAAGTCATTTAAGCCTTTTCACAGTGAGATCTACGCGATATGGCCGAGAAATGTAATTTTGATGTTAACTCCCAAACCGCTGCGCAGAAGTCAACCAAACTTCACCCAATAATGTATTGTATCACATTCTAGTAGTTACATTTGGAAATTTGGTTCTAGGACATTTGGTTTGAGCGCAATCCTCAAACTTAGTTAAAAAAAAAAGTCATTTAAGCCTTTCCACAGTGAGATCTAAGCGATATGGCCGAGAAATGTAATTTTTATGTTAACTCCCAAACCGCTGCGCAGAAGTCAACCAAACTTCACCCAATAGTGTATTGTATCACAATCTAGTAGTTACATGTGGAAATTTGGTTCTAGGACATTTGATTTGAGCGCAATCCTCAAACTTAGTTAAAAAAAGTCATTTAAGCCTTTTCACAGTGAGATCTATGCGATATGGCCGAGAAATGTAATTTTGATGTTAACTCCCAAACCGCTGCGCAGAAGTCAACCAAACTTCACCCAATAGTGTATTGTATCACAATCTAGTAGTTACATTTGGAAATTTGGTTCTAGGACATTTGGTTTGAGCGCAATCCTCAAACTTAGTTAAAAAAAGTTATTTAAGCCTTTTCACAGTGAGATCTACGCGATATGGCCGAGAAATGTAATTTTGATGTTAACTCCCAAACCGCTAGGCAGAAGTCAACCAAACTTCACCCAATAATGTATTATATCACAATCTAGTAGTTACATTTGGAAATTTGGTTCTAGGACATTTGGTTTGAGCGCAATCATCAAACTTAGTTAAAAAAAGTCATTTAAGCCTTTTCACAGTGAGATCTACGCGATATGGCCGAGAAATGTAATTTTAATGTTAACTCCCAAACCGCTGCGCAGAAGTCAACCAAACTTCACCCAATAATGTATTGTATCACATTCTAGTAGTTACATTTGGAAATTTGGTTCTAGGACATTTGGTTTGAGCGCAATCCTCAAACTTAGTTAAAAAAAGTCATTTAAGCCTTTCCACAGTGAGATCTAAGCGATATGGCCGAGAAATGTAATTTTGATGTTAACTCCCAAACCGCTGCGCAGAAGTCAACCAAACTTCACCCAATAGTGTATTGTATCACAATCTAGTAGTTACATTTGGAAATTTGGTTCTAGGACATTTGGTTTGAGCGCAATCCTCAAACTTAGTTTAAAAAAGTCATTTAAGCCTTTTCACAGTGAGATCTACGCGATATGGCCGAGAAATGTAATTTTGATGTTAACTCCCAAACCGCTGCGCAGAAGTCAACCAAACTTCACCCAATAGTGAATTGTATCACAATCTAGTAGTTACATTTGGAAATTTGGTTCTAGGACATTTGGTTTGAGCGCAATCCTCAAACTTAGTTAAAAAAAGTCATTTAAGCCTTTTAACAGTGAGATCTACGCGATATGGCCGACAAATGTAATTTTTATGTTAACTCCCAAACCGCTGCGCAGAAGTCAACCAAACTTCACCCAATAATCTATTGTATCACATTCTAGTAGTTACATTCGGAAATTTGGTTCTAGGACATTTGGTTTGAGCGCAATCCTCAAACTTAGTTAAAAAAAAAGTCATTTAAGCCTTTCCACAGTGAGATCTAAGCGATATGGCCGAGAAATGTAATTTTTATGTTAACTCCCAAACCGCTGCGCAGAAGTCAACCAAACTTCACCCAATAGTGTATTGTATCACAATCTAGTAGTTACATGTGGAAATTTGGTTCTAGGACATTTGATTTGAGCGCAATCCTCAAACTTAGTTAAAAAAAGTCATTTAAGCCTTTTCACAGTGAGATCTACGCGATATGGCCGAGAAATGTAATTTTGATGTTAACTCCCAAACCGCTAGGCAGAAGTCAACCAAACTTCACCCAATAGTGTATTGTATCACAATCTAGTAGTTACATTTGGAAATTTGGTTCTAGGACATTTGGTTTGAGCGCAATCATCAAACTTAGTTAAAAAAAGTCATTTAAGCCTTTTCACAGTGAGATCTACGCGATATGGCCGACAAATGTAATTTTGATGTTAACTCCCAAACCGCTGCGCAGAAGTCAACCAAACTTCACCCAATAGTGTATTGTATCACAATCTAGTAGTTACATTTGGACATTTGGTTCTAGGACATTTGGTTTGAGCGCAATCATCAAACTTAGTTTAAAAAAGTCATTTAAGCCTTTTCACAGTGAGATCTACGCGATATGGCCGACAAATGTAATTTTGATGTTAACTCCCAAACCGCTGCGCAGAAGTAAACCAAACTTCACCCAATAGTGTATTGTATCACAATCTAGTAGTTACATTTGGACATTTGGTTCTTGGACATTTGGTTTGAGCGCAATCATCAAACTTAGTTTAAAAAAGTCATTTAAGCCTTTTAACAGTGAGATCTACGCGATATGGCCGACAAATTTAATTTTTATGTTAACTCCCAAACCGCTGCGCAGAAGTCAACCAAACTTCACCCAATAATCTATTGTATCACATTCTAGTAGTTACATTCGGAAATTTGGTTCTAGGACATTTGGTTTGAGCGCAATCCTCAAACTTAGTTAAAAAAAAAGTCATTTAAGCCTTTCCACAGTGAGATCTAAGCGATATGGCCGAGAAATGTAATTTTTATATTAACTCCCAAACCGCTGCGCAGAAGTCAACCAAACTTCACCCAATAGTGTATTGTATCACAATCTAGTAGTTACATGTGGAAATTTGGTTCTAGGACATTTGATTTGAGCGCAATCCTCAAACTTAGTTAAAAAAAGTCATTTAAGCCTTTTCACAGTGAGATCTATGCGATATGGCCGAGAAATGTAATTTTGATGTTAACTCCCAAACCGCTGCGCAGAAGTCAACCAAACTTCACCCAATAGTGTATTGTATCACAATCTAGTAGTTACATTTGGAAATTTGGTTCTAGGACATTTGGTTTGAGCGCAATCCTCAAACTTAGTTAAAAAAAGTCATTTAAGCCTTTTCACAGTGAGATCTACGCGATATGGCCGAGAAATGTAATTTTGATGTTAACTCCCAAACCGCTGCGCAGAAGTCAACCAAACTTCACCCAATAATGTATTGTATCACATTCTAGTAGTTACATTTGGAAATTTGGTTCTAGGACATTTGGTTTGAGCGCAATCCTCAAACTTAGTTAAAAAAAAAAGTCATTTAAGCCTTTCCACAGTGAGATCTAAGCGATATGGCCGAGAAATGTAATTTTTATGTTAACTCCCAAACCGCTGCGCAGAAGTCAACCAAACTTCACCCAATAGTGTATTGTATCACAATCTAGTAGTTACATGTGGAAATTTGGTTCTAGGACATTTGATTTGAGCGCAATCCTCAAACTTAGTTAAAAAAAGTCATTTAAGCCTTTTCACAGTGAGATCTATGCGATATGGCCGAGAAATGTAATTTTGATGTTAACTCCCAAACCGCTGCGCAGAAGTCAACCAAACTTCACCCAATAGTGTATTGTATCACAATCTAGTAGTTACATTTGGAAATTTGGTTCTAGGACATTTGGTTTGAGCGCAATCCTCAAACTTAGTTAAAAAAAGTTATTTAAGCCTTTTCACAGTGAGATCTACGCGATATGGCCGAGAAATGTAATTTTGATGTTAACTCCCAAACCGCTAGGCAGAAGTCAACCAAACTTCACCCAATAATGTATTATATCACAATCTAGTAGTTACATTTGGAAATTTGGTTCTAGGACATTTGGTTTGAGCGCAATCATCAAACTTAGTTAAAAAAAGTCATTTAAGCCTTTTCACAGTGAGATCTACGCGATATGGCCGAGAAATGTAATTTTAATGTTAACTCCCAAACCGCTGCGCAGAAGTCAACCAAACTTCACCCAATAATGTATTGTATCACATTCTAGTAGTTACATTTGGAAATTTGGTTCTAGGACATTTGGTTTGAGCGCAATCCTCAAACTTAGTTAAAAAAAGTCATTTAAGCCTTTCCACAGTGAGATCTAAGCGATATGGCCGAGAAATGTAATTTTGATGTTAACTCCCAAACCGCTGCGCAGAAGTCAACCAAACTTCACCCAATAGTGTATTGTATCACAATCTAGTAGTTACATTTGGAAATTTGGTTCTAGGACATTTGGTTTGAGCGCAATCCTCAAACTTAGTTTAAAAAAGTCATTTAAGCCTTTTCACAGTGAGATCTACGCGATATGGCCGAGAAATGTAATTTTGATGTTAACTCCCAAACCGCTGCGCAGAAGTCAACCAAACTTCACCCAATAGTGAATTGTATCACAATCTAGTAGTTACATTTGGAAATTTGGTTCTAGGACATTTGGTTTGAGCGCAATCCTCAAACTTAGTTAAAAAAAGTCATTTAAGCCTTTTAACAGTGAGATCTACGCGATATGGCCGACAAATGTAATTTTTATGTTAACTCCCAAACCGCTGCGCAGAAGTCAACCAAACTTCACCCAATAATCTATTGTATCACATTCTAGTAGTTACATTCGGAAATTTGGTTCTAGGACATTTGGTTTGAGCGCAATCCTCAAACTTAGTTAAAAAAAGTCATTTAAGCCTTTTCACAGTGAGATCTACGCGATATGGCCGAGAAATGTAATTTTGATGTTAACTCCCAAACCGCTGCGCAGAAGTCAACCAAACTTTACCCAATAATGTATTGTATCACATTCTAGTAGTTACATTTGGAAATTTGGTTCTAGGACATTTGGTTTGAGCGCAATCCTCAAACTTAGTTAAAAAAAAAAGTCATTTAAGCCTTTCCACAGTGAGATCTAAGCGATATGGCCGAGAAATGTAATTTTTATGTTAACTCCCAAACCGCTGCGCAGAAGTCAACCAAACTTCACCCAATAGTGTATTGTATCACAATCTAGTAGTTACATGTGGAAATTTGGTTCTAGGACATTTGATTTGAGCGCAATCCTCAAACTTAGTTAAAAAAAGTCATTTAAGCCTTTTCACAGTGAGATCTATGCGATAAGGCCGAGAAATGTAATTTTGATGTTAACTCCCAAACCGCTGCGCAGAAGTCAACCAAACTTCACCCAATAGTGTATTGTATCACAATCTAGTAGTTACATTTGGAAATTTGGTTCTAGGACATTTGGTTTGAGCGCAATCCTCAAACTTAGTTAAAAAAAGTTATTTAAGCCTTTTCACAGTGAGAGCTACGCGATATGGCCGAGAAATGTAATTTTAATGTTAACTCCCAAACCGCTAGGCAGAAGTCAACCAAACTTCACCCAATAGTGTATTGTATCACAATCTAGTAGTTACATTTGGAAATTTGGTTCTAGGACATTTGGTTTGAGCGCAATCATCAAACTTAGTTAAAAAAAGTCATTTAAGCCTTTTCACAGTGAGATCTACGCGATTTGGCCGAGAAATGTAATTTTGATGTTAACTCCCAAACCGCTGCGCAGAAGTCAACCAAACTTCACCCAATAATGTATTGTATCACATTCTAGTAGTTACATTTGGAAATTTGGTTCTAGGACATTTGGTTTGAGCGCAATCCTCAAACTTAGTTAAAAAAAGTCATTTAAGCCTTTCCACAGTGAGATCTAAGCGATATGGCCGAGAAATGTAATTTTTATGTTAACTCCCAAACCGCTGCGCAGAAGTCAACCAAACTTCACCCAATAGTGTATTGTATCACAATCTAGTAGTTACATTTGGAAATTTGGTTCTAGGACATTTGATTTGAGCGCAATCCTCAAACCTAGTTAAAAAAAAGTCATTTAAGCCTTTTCACAGTGAGATCTATGCGATATGGCCGAGAAATGTAATTTTGATGTTAACTCCCAAATCGCTGCGCAAAAGTCAACCAAACTTCATCCAATAGTGTATTGTATCACAATCTAGTAGTTACATTTGGAAATTTGGTTCTAGGACATTTGGTTTGAGCGCAATCCTCAAACTTAGTTAAAAAAAGTCATTTAAGCATTTTCACAGTGAGATCTACGCGATATGGCCGAGAAATGTAATTTTGATGTTAACTCCCAAACCGCTAGGCAGAAGTCAACCAAACTTCACCCAATAGTGTATTGTATCACAATCTAGTAGTTACATTTGGAAATTTGGTTCTAGGACATTTGGTTTGAGCGCAATCATCAAACTTAGTTAAAAAAAAGTCATTTAAGCCTTTTCACAGTGAGATCTACGCGATATGGCCGAGAAATGTAATTTTGATGTTAACTCCCAAACCGCTGCGCAGAAGTCAACCAATCTTCACCCAATAGTGTATTGTATCAAAATCTAGTAGTTACATTTGGAAATTTGGTTCTAGGACATTTGGTTTGAGCGCAATCATCAAACTTAGTTTAAAAAAGTCATTTAAGCCTTTTCACAGTGAGATCTACGCGATATGGCCGAGAAATGTAATTTTGATGTTAACTCCCAAACCGCTGCGCAGAAGTCAACCAAACTTCACCCAATAGTGTATTGTATCACAATCTAGTAGTTACATTTGGACATTAGGTTCTAGGACATTTGGTTTGAGCGCAATCATCAAACTTAGTTAAAAAAAAAGTCATTTAAGCCTTTTCACAGTGATATCTACGCGATATGGCCGAGAAATGTAATTTTGATGTTAACTCCCAAACCGCTGCGCAGAAGTCAACCAAACTTCACCCAATAGTGTATTGTATCACAATCTAGTAGTTACATGTGGAAATTTGGTTCTAGGACATTTGATTTGAGCGCAATCCTCAAACTTAGTTAAAAAAAGTCATTTAAGCCTTTTCACAGTGAGATCTATGCGATATGGCGGAGAAATGTAATTTTGATGTTAACTCCCAAACCGCTGCGCAGAAGTCAACCAAACTTCACCCAATAGTGTATTGTATCACATTCTAGTAGTTACATTTGGAAATTTGGTTCTAGGACATTTGGTTTGAGCGCAATCCTCAAACTTAGTTAAAAAAAAAAGTCATTTAAGCCTTTCCACAGTGAGATCTATGCGATATGGCCGAGAAATGTAATTTTGATGTTAACTCCCAAACCGCTGCGCAGAAGTCAACCAAACTTCACCCAATAGTGTATTGTATCACAATCTAGTAGTTACATGTGGAAATTTGGTTCTAGGACATTTGATTTGAGCGCAATCCTCAAACTTAGTTAAAAAAAGTCATTTAAGCCTTTTCACAGTGAGATCTATGCGATATGGCCGAGAAATGTAATTTTGATGTTAACTCCCAAACCGCTGCGCAGAAGTCAACCAGACTTCACCCAATAGTGTATTGTATCACAATCTAGTAGTTACATTTGGAAATTTGGTTCTAGGACATTTGGTTTGAGCGCAATCCTCAAACTTAGTTAAAAAAAAGTTATTTAAGCCTTTTCACAGTGAGATCTACGCGATATGGCCGAGAAATGTAATTTTGATGTTAACTCCCAAACCGCTAGGCAGAAGTCAACCAAACTTCACCCAATAGTGTATTGTATCACAATTTAGTAGTTACATGTGGAAATTTGGTTCTAGGACATTTGATTTAAGCGCAATCCTCAAACTTAGTTAAAAAAAGTCATTTAAGCCTTTTCACAGTGAGATCTATGCGATATGGCCGAGAAATGTAATTTTGATGTTAACTCCCAAACCGCTGCGCAGAAGTCAACCAAACTTCACCCAATAGTGTATTGTATCACAATCTAGTAGTTACATTTGGAAAATTGGTTCTAGGACATTTGGTTTGAGCGCAATCCTCAAACTTAGTTAAAAAAAAAAGTCATTTAAGCCTTTCCACAGTGAGATCTAAGCGATATGGCCGAGAAATGTAATTTTTATGTTAACTCCCAAACCGCTGCGCAGAAGTCAACCAAACTTCACCCAATAGTGTATTGTATCACAATCTAGTAGTTACATGTGGAAATTTGGTTCTAGGACATTTGATTTGAGCGCAATCCTCAAACTTAGTTAAAAAAAGTCATTTAAGCCTTTTCACAGTGAGATCTATGCGATATGGCCGAGAAATGTAATTTTGATGTTAACTCCCAAACCGCTGCGCAGAAGTCAACCAAACTTCACCCAATACTGTATTGTATCACAATCTAGTAGTTACATTTGGAAATTTGGTTCTAGGACATTTGGTTTGAGCGCAATCCTCAAACTTAGTTAAAAAAAGTTATTTAAGCCTTTTCACAGTGAGATCTACGCGATATGGCCGAGAAATGTAATTTTTATGTTAACTCCCAAACCGCTGCGCAGAAGTCAACCAAACTTCACCCAATAGTGTATTGTATCACAATCTAGTAGTTACATGTGGAAATTTGGTTCTAGGACATTTGATTTGAGCGCAATCCTCAAACTTAGTTAAAAAAAGTCATTTAAGCCTTTTCACAGTGAGATCTATGCGATATGGCGGAGAAATGTAATTTTGATGTTAACTCCCAAACCGCTGCGCAGAAGTCAACCAAACTTCACCCAATAGTGTATTGTATCACAATCTAGTAGTTACATTTGGAAATTTGGTTCTAGGACATTTGGTTTGAGCGCAATCCTCAAACTTAGTTAAAAAAAGTCATTTAAGCCTTTTCACAGTGAGATCTACGCGATATGGCCGAGAAATGTAATTTTGATGTTAACTCCCAAACCGCTGCGCAGAAGTCAACCAAACTTCACCCAATAATGTATTGTATCACATTCTAGTAGTTACATTTGGAAATTTGGTTCTAGGACATTTGGTTTGAGCGCAATCCTCAAACTTAGTTAAAAAAAAAAGTCATTTAAGCCAGACATGTCCAAAGTCCGGCCCGGGGGCCAAATGCGGCCCGTGGTCAAATTTCATCCGGCCCCCAGCCTCTGTCATAAAATCAATAACATCTGGCCCGCACACAGACTTAATAAATTGGTCAGCAGTACTGCAACCAGCATATGAAGTAGCTTACACACGAAATGCTGCTCCTCATTTACCCACTAAAAGGCAGCAGCACTTTAACCCTTTATTGCCAAATGTATCGCATTTGATACATATAAAATGTCATGATTTTCAGACTAATTTATAATTTTGACATTTCTTTTTGGGGAAAAAAAAATGATGGATGCAAGTCGACACATGCATATGCAGGTTCCATGAGAAAAAAACATGATTTAGCATGGGTTATAGATATTAGAGCGCTTATTACACATATTCATTTTGACTTTTCACAAATTTGAAAAAAAGGTTTCATTAGGACCTTATTTTTCAAATTTGGGGATTCTCTGATAATTTGTTCATGTTGCAGGTATTTAAGGGCTAAGCAACATTACTCCGTGTGACCCTCTACTTCCAATATTCTAAAATGGCGACAATCAACTAAAAAAAGTTGACTGTGACGGCTGATGCTTCAAGGATTGGTGGAAATTGGACTATTTCTTCACTAAAATATGCAACAACTGTGTCTTGCCTCATTTGCAAAGAGACAGTTGCTGTTTTTAAAGATTTCAATGTGAGGCGATATTACCAAACAAGACACGCTGACATGTACGACAAGATTACAGGGAAGATACACAGCGAGAAATTGAAGCAACTTGAAGCTAGTTTAATTTCACAGCAGTAGTATTTCGCAAGAGCCCGAGAGTCAAAAGACAACGCCGCAAAGGCCAGTTGCGAGATTGTTGAAATTATTCATTAAAAAAATAAAGCAAATGTGACACACTGAATGGCTTGCTAAATTTTGCTTAAATATATTGTTCTACGTAAAGGACGTCAGTCAAGGTCGGCCCCCCACATTTTTACCACGCCAAATCTGGCCCCCTTTGCAAAAAGTTTGGACACCCCTGATTTAAGCCTTTCCACAGTGAGATCTATGCGATATGGCCGAGAAATGTAATTTTGATGTTAACTCCCAAACCGCTGCGCAGAAGTCAACCAAACTTCACCCAATAGTGTATTGTAACACAATCTAGTAGTTACATGTGGAAATTTGGTTCTAGGACATTTGATTTGAGCGCAATCCTCAAACTTAGTTAAAAAAAGTCATTTAAGCCTTTTCACAGTGAGATCTATGCGATATGGCCGAGAAATGTAATTTTGATGTTAACTCCCAAACCGCTGCGCAGAAGTCAACCAAACTTCACCCAATAGTGTATTGTATCACAATCTAGTAGTTACATTTGGAAATTTGGTTCTAGGACATTTGGTTTGAGCGCAATCCTCAAACTTAGTTAAAAAAAAGTTATTTAAGCCTTTTCACAGTGAGATCTACGCGATATGGCCGAGAAATGTAATTTTGATGTTAACTCCCAAACCGCTAGGCAGAAGTCAACCAAACTTCACCCAATAGTGTATTGTATCACAATTTAGTAGTTACATGTGGAAATTTGGTTCTAGGACATTTGATTTAAGCGCAATCCTCAAACTTAGTTAAAAAAAGTCATTTAAGCCTTTTCACAGTGAGATCTATGCGATATGGCCGAGAAATGTAATTTTGATGTTAACTCCCAAACCGCTGCGCAGAAGTCAACCAAACTTCACCCAATAGTGTATTGTATCACAATCTAGTAGTTACATTTGGAAAATTGGTTCTAGGACATTTGGTTTGAGCGCAATCCTCAAACTTAGTTAAAAAAAGTCATTTAAGCCTTTTCACAGTGAGATCTAAGCGATATGGCCGAGAAATGTAATTTTTATGTTAACTCCCAAACCGCTGCGCAGAAGTCAACCAAACTTCACCCAATAGTGTATTGTATCACAATCTAGTAGTTACATGTGGAAATTTGGTTCTAGGACATTTGATTTGAGCGCAATCCTCAAACTTAGTTAAAAAAAGTCATTTAAGCCTTTTCACAGTGAGATCTATGCGATATGGCCGAGAAATGTAATTTTGATGTTAACTCCCAAACCGCTGCGCAGAAGTCAACCAAACTTCACCCAATAGTGTATTGTATCACAATCTAGTAGTTACATTTGGAAATTTGGTTCTAGGACATTTGGTTTGAGCGCAATCCTCAAACTTAGTTAAAAAAAGTTATTTAAGCCTTTTCACAGTGAGATCTACGCGATATGGCCGAGAAATGTAATTTTGATGTTAACTCCCAAACCGCTAGGCAGAAGTCAACCAAACTTCACCCAATAGTGTATTGTATCACAATTTAGTAGTTACATGTGGAAATTTGGTTCTAGGACATTTGATTTAAGCGCAATCCTCAAACTTAGTTAAAAAAAGTCATTTAAGCCTTTTCACAGTGAGATCTATGCGATATGGCCGAGAAATGTAATTTTGATGTTAACTCCCAAACCGCTGCGCAGAAGTCAACCAAACTTCACCCAATAGTGTATTGTATCACAATCTAGTAGTTACATTTGGAAAATTGGTTCTAGGACATTTGGTTTGAGCGCAATCCTCAAACTTAGTTAAAAAAAGTCATTTAAGCCTTTTCACAGTGAGATCTACGCGATATGGCCGAGAAATGTAATTTTGATGTTAACTCCCAAACCGCTGCGCAGAAGTCAACCAAACTTCACCCAATAATGTATTGTATCACATTCTAGTAGTTACATTTGGAAATTTGGTTCTAGGACATTTGGTTTGAGCGCAATCCTCAAACTTAGTTAAAAAAAAAAGTCATTTAAGCCTTTCCACAGTGAGATCTATGCGATATGGCCGAGAAATGTAATTTTGATGTTAACTCCCAAACCGCTGCGCAGAAGTCAACCAAACTTCACCCAATAGTGTATTGTATCACAATCTAGTAGTTACATTTGGAAATTTGGTTCTAGGACATTTGGTTTGAGCGCAATCCTCAAACTTAGTTAAAAAAAGTTATTTAAGCCTTTTCACAGTGAGATCTACGCGATATGGCCGAGAAATGTAATTTTGATGTTAACTCCCAAACCGCTGCGCAGAAGTCAACCAAACTTCACCCAATAATGTATTGTATCACATTCTAGTAGTTACATTTGGAAATTTGGTTGTAGGACATTTGGTTTGAGCGCAATCCTCAAACTTAGTTAAAAAAAAAAGTCATTTAAGCCTTTCCACAGTGAGATCTATGCGATATGGCCGAGAAATGTAATTTTGATGTTAACTCCCAAACCGCTGCGCAGAAGTCAACCAAACTTCACCCAATAGTGTATTGTATCACAATCTAGTAGTTACATGTGGAAATTTGGTTCTAGGACATTTGATTTGAGCGCAATCCTCAAACTTAGTTAAAAAAAGTCATTTAAGCCTTTTCACAGTGAGATCTATGCGATATGGCCCAGAAATGTAATTTTGATGTTAACTCCCAAACCGCTGCGCAGAAGTCAACCAAACTTCACCCAATAGTGTATTGTATCACAATCTAGTAGTTACATTTGGAAATTTGGTTCTAGGACATTTGGTTTGAGCGCAATCCTCAAACTTAGTTAAAAAAAAGTTATTTAAGCCTTTTCACAGTGAGATCTACGCGATATGGCCGAGAAATGTAATTTTGATGTTAACTCCCAAACCGCTAGGCAGAAGTCAACCAAACTTCACCCAATAGTGTATTGTATCACAATTTAGTAGTTACATGTGGAAATTTGGTTCTAGGACATTTGATTTAAGCGCAATCCTCAAACTTAGTTAAAAAAAGTCATTTAAGCCTTTTCACAGTGAGATCTATGCGATATGGCCGAGAAATGTAATTTTGATGTTAACTCCCAAACCGCTGCGCAGAAGTCAACCAAACTTCACCCAATAGTGTATTGTATCACAATCTAGTAGTTACATTTGGAAAATTGGTTCTAGGACATTTGGTTTGAGCGCAATCCTCAAACTTAGTTAAAAAAAGTCATTTAAGCCTTTTCACAGTGAGATCTAAGCGATATGGCCGAGAAATGTAATTTTTATGTTAACTCCCAAACCGCTGCGCAGAAGTCAACCAAACTTCACCCAATAGTGTATTGTATCACAATCTAGTAGTTACATGTGGAAATTTGGTTCTAGGACATTTGATTTGAGCGCAATCCTCAAACTTAGTTAAAAAAAGTCATTTAAGCCTTTTCACAGTGAGATCTATGCGATATGGCCGAGAAATGTAATTTTGATGTTAACTCCCAAACCGCTGCGCAGAAGTCAACCAAACTTCACCCAATAGTGTATTGTATCACAATCTAGTAGTTACATTTGGAAATTTGGTTCTAGGACATTTGGTTTGAGCGCAATCCTCAAACTTAGTTAAAAAAAGTTATTTAAGCCTTTTCACAGTGAGATCTACGCGATATGGCCGAGAAATGTAATTTTTATGTTAACTCCCAAACCGCTGCGCAGAAGTCAACCAAACTTCACCCAATAGTGTATTGTATCACAATCTAGTAGTTACATGTGGAAATTTGGTTCTAGGACATTTGATTTGAGCGCAATCCTCAAACTTAGTTAAAAAAAGTCATTTAAGCCATTTCACAGTGAGATCTATGCGATATGGCCGAGAAATGTAATTTTGTTGTTAACTCCCAAACCGCTGCGCAGAAGTCAACCAAACTTCACCCAATAGTGTATTGTATCACAATCTAGTAGTTACATTTGGAAATTTGGTTCTAGGACATTTGGTTTGAGCGCAATCCTCAAACTTAGTTAAAAAAAGTCATTTAAGCCTTTTCACAGTGAGATCTATGCGATATGGCCGAGAAATGTAATTTTGATGTTAACTCCAAAAACCGCTAGGCAGAAGTCAACCAAACTTCACCCAATAGTGTATTGTATCACAATCTAGTAGTTACATTTGGAAATTTGGTTCTAGGACATTTGGTTTGAGCGCAATCATCAAACTTAGTTAAAAAAAGTCATTTAAGCCTTTTCACAGTGAGATCTACGCGATATGGCCGAGAAATGTAATTTTGATGTTAACTCCCAAACCGCTGCGCAGAAGTCAACCAAACTTCACCCAATAATGTATTGTATCACATTCTAGTAGTTACATTTGGAAATTTGGTTCTAGGACATTTGGTTTGAGCGCAATCCTCAAACTTAGTTAAAAAAAGTCATTTAAGCCTTTCCACAGTGAGATCTAAGCGATATGGCCGAGAAATGTAATTTTTATGTTAACTCCCAAACCGCTGCGCAGAAGTCAACCAAACTTCACCAAATAGTGTATTGTATCACAATCTAGTAGTTACATTTGGAAATTTGGTTCTAGGACATTTGGTTTGAGCGCAATAATCAAACTTAATTAAAAAAGTCTTTTAAGCCTTTTCACAGTGAGATCTACGCGATATGGCCGAGAAATGTAATTTTGATGTTAACTCCCAAACCGCTGCGCAGAAGTCAACCAAACTTCACCCAATAGTGTATTGTATAACAATCTAGTAGTTACATTTGGAAATTTGGTTCTAGGACATTTGGTTTGAGGCGCAATCCTCAAACTTAGTTAAAAAAAAGTTATTTAAGCCTTTTCACAGTGAGATCTACGCGATATGGGCGAGAAATGTAATTTTGATGTTAACTCCCAAACCGCTGCGCAGAAGTCAACCAAACTTCACCCAATAGTGTATTGTATCACAATCTAGTAGTTACATTTGGAAATTTGGTTCTAGGACATTTGGTTTGAGCGCAATCCTCAAACTTAGTTAAAAAAAGTCATTTAAGCCTTTCCAAAGTGAGATCTAAGCGATATGGCCGAGAAATGTAATTTTGATGTTAACTCCCAAACCGCTGCGCAGAAGTCAACCAAACTTCACCCAATAGTGTATTGTATCACAATCTAGTAGTTACATTTGGAAATTTGGTTCTAGGACATTTGGTTTGAGCGCAATCATCAAACTTAGTTAAAAAAAGTCATTTAAGCCTTTTCACAGTGAGATCTACGCGATATGGCCGAGAAATGTAATTTTGATGTTAACTCCCAAACCGCTGCGCAGAAGTCAACCAAACTTCACCCAATAGTGTATTGTATCACAATCTAGTAGTTACATTTGGAAATTTGGTTCTAGGACATTTGGTTTGAGCGCAATCCTCAAACTTAGTTAAAAAAAGTTATTTAAGCCTTTTCACAGTGAGATCTACGCGATATGGCCGAGAAATGTAATTTTGATGTTAACTCCCAAACCGCTGCGCAGAAGTCAACCAAACTTCACCCAATAATGTATTGTATCACATTCTAGTAGTTACATTTGGAAATTTGGTTGTAGGACATTTGGTTTGAGCGCAATCCTCAAACTTAGTTAAAAAAAAAAGTCATTTAAGCCTTTCCACAGTGAGATCTATGCGATATGGCCGAGAAATGTAATTTTGATGTTAACTCCCAAACCGCTGCGCAGAAGTCAACCAAACTTCACCCAATAGTGTATTGTATCACAATCTAGTAGTTACATGTGGAAATTTGGTTCTAGGACATTTGATTTGAGCGCAATCCTCAAACTTAGTTAAAAAAAGTCATTTAAGCCTTTTCACAGTGAGATCTATGCGATATGGCCCAGAAATGTAATTTTGATGTTAACTCCCAAACCGCTGCGCAGAAGTCAACCAAACTTCACCCAATAGTGTATTGTATCACAATCTAGTAGTTACATTTGGAAATTTGGTTCTAGGACATTTGGTTTGAGCGCAATCCTCAAACTTAGTTAAAAAAAGTCATTTAAGCCTTTTCACAGTGAGATCTATGCGATATGGCCGAGAAATGTAATTTTGATGTTAACTCCCAAACCGCTGCGCAGAAGTCAACCAAACTTCACCCAATAGTGTATTGTATCACAATCTAGTAGTTACATTTGGAAAATTGGTTCTAGGACATTTGGTTTGAGCGCAATCCTCAAACTTAGTTAAAAAAAGTCATTTAAGCCTTTTCACAGTGAGATCTAAGCGATATGGCCGAGAAATGTAATTTTTATGTTAACTCCCAAACCGCTGCGCAGAAGTCAACCAAACTTCACCCAATAGTGTATTGTATCACAATCTAGTAGTTACATGTGGAAATTTGGTTCTAGGACATTTGATTTGAGCGCAATCCTCAAACTTAGTTAAAAAAAGTCATTTAAGCCTTTTCACAGTGAGATCTATGCGATATGGCCGAGAAATGTAATTTTGATGTTAACTCCCAAACCGCTGCGCAGAAGTCAACCAAACTTCACCCAATAGTGTATTGTATCACAATCTAGTAGTTACATTTGGAAATTTGGTTCTAGGACATTTGGTTTGAGCGCAATCCTCAAACTTAGTTAAAAAAAGTTATTTAAGCCTTTTCACAGTGAGATCTACGCGATATGGCCGAGAAATGTAATTTTTATGTTAACTCCCAAACCGCTGCGCAGAAGTCAACCAAACTTCACCCAATAGTGTATTGTATCACAATCTAGTAGTTACATGTGGAAATTTGGTTCTAGGACATTTGATTTGAGCGCAATCCTCAAACTTAGTTAAAAAAAGTCATTTAAGCCATTTCACAGTGAGATCTATGCGATATGGCCGAGAAATGTAATTTTGTTGTTAACTCCCAAACCGCTGCGCAGAAGTCAACCAAACTTCACCCAATAGTGTATTGTATCACAATCTAGTAGTTACATTTGGAAATTTGGTTCTAGGACATTTGGTTTGAGCGCAATCCTCAAACTTAGTTAAAAAAAGTCATTTAAGCCTTTTCACAGTGAGATCTATGCGATATGGCCGAGAAATGTAATTTTGATGTTAACTCCAAAAACCGCTAGGCAGAAGTCAACCAAACTTCACCCAATAGTGTATTGTATCACAATCTAGTAGTTACATTTGGAAATTTGGTTCTAGGACATTTGGTTTGAGCGCAATCATCAAACTTAGTTAAAAAAAGTCATTTAAGCCTTTTCACAGTGAGATCTACGCGATATGGCCGAGAAATGTAATTTTGATGTTAACTCCCAAACCGCTGCGCAGAAGTCAACCAAACTTCACCCAATAATGTATTGTATCACATTCTAGTAGTTACATTTGGAAATTTGGTTCTAGGACATTTGGTTTGAGCGCAATCCTCAAACTTAGTTAAAAAAAGTCATTTAAGCCTTTCCACAGTGAGATCTACGCGATATGGCCGAGAAATGTAATTTTGATGTTAACTCCCAAACCGCTGCGCAGAAGTCAACCAAACTTCACCCAATAGTGTATTGTATCACAATCTAGTAGTTACATTTGGACATTTAGTTCTAGGACATTTGGTTTGAGCGCAATCATCAAACTTAGTTAAAAAAAGTCATTTAAGCCTTTTCACAGTGAGATCTACGCGATATGGCCGAGAAATGTAATTTTGATGTTAACTCCCAAACCGCTGCGCAGAAGTCAACCAAACTTCACCCAATAGTGTATTGTATCACAATCTAGTAGTTACATTGGAAATTTGGTTCTAGGACATTTGTTTTGAACGCAATCCTCAAACTTAGTTTAAAAAAGTCATTTAAGCCTTTTCACAGTGAGATCTAGGCGATATGCCCGAGAAATGTACTTTTGATGTTAACTCCCAAACCGCTGCGCAGAAGTCAACCAAACTTCACCCAATAGTGTATTGTATCACAATCTAGTAGTTACATTTGGAAATTTGGTTCTAGGACATTTGGTTTGAGCGCAATCATCAAACTTAGTTAAAAAAAGTCATTTAAGCCTTTTCACAGTGAGATCTACGCGATATGGCCGAGAAATGTAATTTTGATGTCAACTCCCAAACCGCTGCGCAGAAGTCAACCAAACTTCACCCAATAGTGTATTGTATCACAATCTAGTAGTTACATGTGGAAATTTGGTTCTAGGACATTTGATTTGAGCGCAATCCCCAAACTTAGTTAAAAAAAGTCATTTAAGCCTTTTCTCAGTGAGATCTAGGCGATATGCCCGAGAAATGTAATTTTGATGTTAACTCCCAAACCGCTAGGCAGAAGTCAACCAAACTTCACCCAATAGTGTATTGTATCACAATCTAGTAGTTACATTTGGAAATTTAGTTCTAGGACATTTGGTTTGAGCGCAAATATCAAACTTAGTTAAAAAAAAGTCATTTAAGCCTTTTCACAGTGAGATCTACGCGATATGGCCGAGAAATGTAATTTTGATGTTAACTCCCAAACCGCTGCGCAGAAGTCAACCAAACTTCACCCAATAGTGTATTGTATCACAATCTAGTAGTTACATTTGGACATTTAGTTCTAGGACATTTGGTTTGAGCGCAATCATCAAACTTAGTTAAAAAAAGTCATTTAAGCCTTTTCACAGTGAGATCTACGCGATATGGCCGAGAAATGTAATTTTGATGTTAACTCCCAAACCGCTGCGCAGAAGTCAACCAAACTTCACCCAATAGTGTATTGTATCACAATCTAGTAGTTACATTGGAAATTTGGTTCTAGGACATTTGTTTTGAACGCAATCCTCAAACTTAGTTTAAAAAAGTCATTTAAGCCTTTTCACAGTGAGATCTAGGCGATATGCCCGAGAAATGTACTTTTGATGTTAACTCCCAAACCGCTGCGCAGAAGTCAACCAAACTTCACCCAATAGTGTATTGTATCACAATCTAGTAGTTACATTTGGAAATTTGGTTCTAGGACATTTGGTTTGAGCGCAATCATCAAACTTAGTTAAAAAAAGTCATTTAAGCCTTTTCACAGTGAGATCTACGCGATATGGCCGAGAAATGTAATTTTGATGTCAACTCCCAAACCGCTGCGCAGAAGTCAACCAAACTTCACCCAATAGTGTATTGTATAGCAATCTAGTAGTTACATTTGGAAATTTGGTTCTAGGACATTTGGTTTGAGGCGCAATCCTCAAACTTAGTTAAAAGAAAGTCATTTAAGCCTTTTCACAGTGAGATCTACGCGATATGGGCGAGAAATGTAATATTGATGTTAACTCCCAAACCGCTGCACAGAAGTCAACCAAACTTCACCCAATAGTGTATTGTATCACAATCTAGTAGTTACATTTGGAAATTTGTTTCTAGGACATTTGGTTTGAGCGCAATCCTCAAACTTAGTTAAAAAAAGTCATTTAAGCCTTTCCAAAGTGAGATCTAAGCGATATGGCCGAGAAATGTAATTTTTATGTTAACTCCCAAATCGCTGCGCAGTAGTCAACCAAACTTCACCCAATAGTGTATTGTATCACAATCTAGTAGTTACATGTGGAAATTTGGTTCTAGGACATTTGATTTGAGCGCAATCCTCAAACTTAGTTAAAAAAAGTCATTTAAGCCTTTTCACAGTGAGATCTAGGCGATATGGCCGAGATATATAATTTTGATGTTAACTCCCAAACCGCTAGGCAGAAGTCAACCAAACTTCACCCAATAGTGTATTGCATCACAATCTAGTAGTTACATTTGGAAATTTGGTTCTAGGACATTTGGTTTGAGCGCAATCCTCAAACTTAGTTAAAAAAAGTCATTTAAGCCTTTTCACAGTGAGATCTACGCGATATGGCCGAGAAATGTAATTTTGATGTTAACTCCCAAACCGCTGCGCAGAAGTCAACCAAACTTCACCCAATAGTGTATTGTATAACAATCTAGTAGTTACATTTGGAAATTTGGTTCTAGGACATTTGGTTTGAGCGCAATCCTCAAACTTAGTTAAAAAAAAGTCATTTAAGCCTTTTCACAGTGAGATCTACGCGATATGGCCGAGAAATGTAATTTTGATGTTAACTCCCAAACCGCTGCGCAGAAGTCAACCAAACTTCACCCAATAATGTATTGTATCACATTCTAGTAGTTACATTTGGAAATTTGGTTCTAGGACATTTGGTTTGAGCGCAATCCTCAAACTTAGTTAAAAAAAAAAGTCATTTAAGCCTTTCCACAGTGAGATCTATGCGATATGGCCGAGAAATGTAATTTTGATGTTAACTCCCAAACCGCTGCGCAGAAGTCAACCAAACTTCACCCAATAGTGTATTGTATCACAATCTAGTAGTTACATTTGGAAATTTGGTTCTAGGACATTTGGTTTGAGCGCAATCCTCAAACTTAGTTAAAAAAAGTTATTTAAGCCTTTTCACAGTGAGATCTACGCGATATGGCCGAGAAATGTAATTTTGATGTTAACTCCCAAACCGCTGCGCAGAAGTCAACCAAACTTCACCCAATAATGTATTGTATCACATTCTAGTAGTTACATTTGGAAATTTGGTTCTAGGACATTTGGTTTGAGCGCAATCCTCAAACTTAGTTAAAAAAAAAAGTCATTTAAGCCTTTCCACAGTGAGATCTATGCGATATGGCCGAGAAATGTAATTTTGATGTTAACTCCCAAACCGCTGCGCAGAAGTCAACCAAACTTCACCCAATAGTGTATTGTATCACAATCTAGTAGTTACATGTGGAAATTTGGTTCTAGGACATTTGATTTGAGCGCAATCCTCAAACTTAGTTAAAAAAAGTCATTTAAGCCTTTTCACAGTGAGATCTATGCGATATGGCCGAGAAATGTAATTTTGATGTTAACTCCCAAACCGCTGCGCAGAAGTCAACCAAACTTCACCCAATAGTGTATTGTATCACAATCTAGTAGTTACATTTGGAAATTTGGTTCTAGGACATTTGGTTTGAGCGCAATCCTCAAACTTAGTTAAAAAAAAGTTATTTAAGCCTTTTCACAGTGAGATCTACGCGATATGGCCGAGAAATGTAATTTTGATGTTAACTCCCAAACCGCTAGGCAGAAGTCAACCAAACTTCACCCAATAGTGTATTGTATCACAATTTAGTAGTTACATGTGGAAATTTGGTTCTAGGACATTTGATTTAAGCGCAATCCTCAAACTTAGTTAAAAAAAGTCATTTAAGCCTTTTCACAGTGAGATCTATGCGATATGGCCGAGAAATGTAATTTTGATGTTAACTCCCAAACCGCTGCGCAGAAGTCAACCAAACTTCACCCAATAGTGTATTGTATCACAATCTAGTAGTTACATTTGGAAAATTGGTTCTAGGACATTTGGTTTGAGCGCAATCCTCAAACTTAGTTAAAAAAAGTCATTTAAGCCTTTTCACAGTGAGATCTAAGCGATATGGCCGAGAAATGTAATTTTTATGTTAACTCCCAAACCGCTGCGCAGAAGTCAACCAAACTTCACCCAATAGTGTATTGTATCACAATCTAGTAGTTACATGTGGAAAATTGTTTCTAGGACATTTGATTTGAGCGCAATCCTCAAACTTAGTTAAAAAAAGTAATTTAAGCCTTTTCACAGTGAGATCTATGCGATATGGCCGAGAAATGTAATTTTGATGTTAACTCCCAAACCGCTGCGCAGAAGTCAACCAAACTTCACCCAATAGTGTATTGTATCACAATCTAGTAGTTACATTTGGAAATTTGGTTCTAGGACATTTGGTTTGAGCGCAATCCTCAAACTTAGTTAAAAAAAGTTATTTAAGCCTTTTCACAGTGAGATCTACGCGATATGGCCGAGAAATGTAATTTTGATGTTAACTCCCAAACCGCTAGGCAGAAGTCAACCAAACTTCACCCAATAGTGTATTGTATCACAATTTAGTAGTTACATGTGGAAATTTGGTTCTAGGACATTTGATTTAAGCGCAATCCTCAAACTTAGTTAAAAAAAGTCATTTAAGCCTTTTCACAGTGAGATCTATGCGATATGGCCGAGAAATGTAATTTTGATGTTAACTCCCAAACCGCTGCGCAGAAGTCAACCAAACTTCACCCAATAGTGTATTGTATCACAATCTAGTAGTTACATTTGGAAAATTGGTTCTAGGACATTTGGTTTGAGCGCAATCCTCAAACTTAGTTAAAAAAAACATTTAAGCCTTTTCACAGTGAGATCTACGCGATATGGCCGAGAAATGTAATTTTGATGTTAACTCCCAAACCGCTGCGCAGAAGTCAACCAAACTTCACCCAATAATGTATTGTATCACATTCTAGTAGTTACATTTGGAAATTTGGTTCTAGGACATTTGGTTTGAGCGCAATCCTCAAACTTAGTTAAAAAAAAAAGTCATTTAAGCCTTTCCACAGTGAGATCTATGCGATATGGCCGAGAAATGTAATTTTGATGTTAACTCCCAAACCGCTGCGCAGAAGTCAACCAAACTTCACCCAATAGTGTATTGTATCACAATCTAGTAGTTACATTTGGAAATTTGGTTCTAGGACATTTGGTTTGAGCGCAATCCTCAAACTTAGTTAAAAAAAGTTATTTAAGCCTTTTCACAGTGAGATCTACGCGATATGGCCGAGAAATGTAATTTTGATGTTAACTCCCAAACCGCTGCGCAGAAGTCAACCAAACTTCACCCAATAATGTATTGTATCACATTCTAGTAGTTACATTTGGAAATTTGGTTGTAGGACATTTGGTTTGAGCGCAATCCTCAAACTTAGTTAAAAAAAAAAGTCATTTAAGCCTTTCCACAGTGAGATCTATGCGATATGGCCGAGAAATGTAATTTTGATGTTAACTCCCAAACCGCTGCGCAGAAGTCAACCAAACTTCACCCAATAGTGTATTGTATCACAATCTAGTAGTTACATGTGGAAATTTGGTTCTAGGACATTTGATTTGAGCGCAATCCTCAAACTTAGTTAAAAAAAGTCATTTAAGCCTTTTCACAGTGAGATCTATGCGATATGGCCCAGAAATGTAATTTTGATGTTAACTCCCAAACCGCTGCGCAGAAGTCAACCAAACTTCACCCAATAGTGTATTGTATCACAATCTAGTAGTTACATTTGGAAATTTGGTTCTAGGACATTTGGTTTGAGCGCAATCCTCAAACTTAGTTAAAAAAAAGTTATTTAAGCCTTTTCACAGTGAGATCTACGCGATATGGCCGAGAAATGTAATTTTGATGTTAACTCCCAAACCGCTAGGCAGAAGTCAACCAAACTTCACCCAATAGTGTATTGTATCACAATTTAGTAGTTACATGTGGAAATTTGGTTCTAGGACATTTGATTTAAGCGCAATCCTCAAACTTAGTTAAAAAAAGTCATTTAAGCCTTTTCACAGTGAGATCTATGCGATATGGCCGAGAAATGTAATTTTGATGTTAACTCCCAAACCGCTGCGCAGAAGTCAACCAAACTTCACCCAATAGTGTATTGTATCACAATCTAGTAGTTACATTTGGAAAATTGGTTCTAGGACATTTGGTTTGAGCGCAATCCTCAAACTTAGTTAAAAAAAGTCATTTAAGCCTTTTCACAGTGAGATCTATGCGATATGGCCGAGAAATGTAATTTTGATGTTAACTCCCAAACCGCTGCGCAGAAGTCAACCAAACTTCACCCAATAGTGTATTGTATCACAATCTAGTAGTTACATTTGGAAATTTGGTTCTAGGACATTTGGTTTGAGCGCAATCCTCAAACTTAGTTAAAAAAAGTTATTTAAGCCTTTTCACAGTGAGATCTACGCGATATGGCCGAGAAATGTAATTTTTATGTTAACTCCCAAACCGCTGCGCAGAAGTCAACCAAACTTCACCCAATAGTGTATTGTATCACAATCTAGTAGTTACATGTGGAAATTTGGTTCTAGGACATTTGATTTGAGCGCAATCCTCAAACTTAGTTAAAAAAAGTCATTTAAGCCATTTCACAGTGAGATCTATGCGATATGGCCGAGAAATGTAATTTTGTTGTTAACTCCCAAACCGCTGCGCAGAAGTCAACCAAACTTCACCCAATAGTGTATTGTATCACAATCTAGTAGTTACATTTGGAAATTTGGTTCTAGGACATTTGGTTTGAGCGCAATCCTCAAACTTAGTTAAAAAAAGTCATTTAAGCCTTTTCACAGTGAGATCTATGCGATATGGCCGAGAAATGTAATTTTGATGTTAACTCCAAAAACCGCTAGGCAGAAGTCAACCAAACTTCACCCAATAGTGTATTGTATCACAATCTAGTAGTTACATTTGGAAATTTGGTTCTAGGACATTTGGTTTGAGCGCAATCATCAAACTTAGTTAAAAAAAGTCATTTAAGCCTTTTCACAGTGAGATCTACGCGATATGGCCGAGAAATGTAATTTTGATGTTAACTCCCAAACCGCTGCGCAGAAGTCAACCAAACTTCACCCAATAATGTATTGTATCACATTCTAGTAGTTACATTTGGAAATTTGGTTCTAGGACATTTGGTTTGAGCGCAATCCTCAAACTTAGTTAAAAAAAGTCATTTAAGCCTTTCCACAGTGAGATCTAAGCGATATGGCCGAGAAATGTAATTTTTATGTTAACTCCCAAACCGCTGCGCAGAAGTCAACCAAACTTCACCAAATAGTGTATTGTATCACAATCTAGTAGTTACATTTGGAAATTTGGTTCTAGGACATTTGGTTTGAGCGCAATAATCAAACTTAATTAAAAAAGTCTTTTAAGCCTTTTCACAGTGAGATCTACGCGATATGGCCGAGAAATGTAATTTTGATGTTAACTCCCAAACCGCTGCGCAGAAGTCAACCAAACTTCACCCAATAGTGTATTGTATAACAATCTAGTAGTTACATTTGGAAATTTGGTTCTAGGACATTTGGTTTGAGGCGCAATCCTCAAACTTAGTTAAAAAAAAGTTATTTAAGCCTTTTCACAGTGAGATCTACGCGATATGGGCGAGAAATGTAATTTTGATGTTAACTCCCAAACCGCTGCGCAGAAGTCAACCAAACTTCACCCAATAGTGTATTGTATCACAATCTAGTAGTTACATTTGGAAATTTGGTTCTAGGACATTTGGTTTGAGCGCAATCCTCAAACTTAGTTAAAAAAAGTCATTTAAGCCTTTCCAAAGTGAGATCTAAGCGATATGGCCGAGAAATGTAATTTTGATGTTAACTCCCAAACCGCTGCGCAGAAGTCAACCAAACTTCACCCAATAGTGTATTGTATCACAATCTAGTAGTTACATTTGGAAATTTGGTTCTAGGACATTTGGTTTGAGCGCAATCATCAAACTTAGTTAAAAAAAGTCATTTAAGCCTTTTCACAGTGAGATCTACGCGATATGGCCGAGAAATGTAATTTTGATGTTAACTCCCAAACCGCTGCGCAGAAGTCAACCAAACTTCACCCAATAGTGTATTGTATCACAATCTAGTAGTTACATATGGAAATTTGGTTCTATGACATTTGGTTTGAGCGCAATCCTCAAACTTAGTTTAAAAAAGTTATTTAAGCCTTTTCACAGTGAGATCTACGCGATATGGCCGAGAAATGTAATTTTTATGTTAACTCCCAAACCGCTGCGCAGAAGTCAACCAAACTTCACCCAATAATGTATTGTATCACATTCTAGTAGTTACATTTGGAAATTTGGTTGTAGGACATTTGGTTTGAGCGCAATCCTCAAACTTAGTTAAAAAAAAAAGTCATTTAAGCCTTTCCACAGTGAGATCTATGCGATATGGCCGAGAAATGTAATTTTGATGTTAACTCCCAAACCGCTGCGCAGAAGTCAACCAAACTTCACCCAATAGTGTATTGTATCACAATCTAGTAGTTACATGTGGAAATTTGGTTCTAGGACATTTGATTTGAGCGCAATCCTCAAACTTAGTTAAAAAAAGTCATTTAAGCCTTTTCACAGTGAGATCTATGCGATATGGCCCAGAAATGTAATTTTGATGTTAACTCCCAAACCGCTGCGCAGAAGTCAACCAAACTTCACCCAATAGTGTATTGTATCACAATCTAGTAGTTACATTTGGAAATTTGGTTCTAGGACATTTGGTTTGAGCGCAATCCTCAAACTTAGTTAAAAAAAAGTTATTTAAGCCTTTTCACAGTGAGATCTACGCGATATGGCCGAGAAATGTAATTTTGATGTTAACTCCCAAACCGCTAGGCAGAAGTCAACCAAACTTCACCCAATAGTGTATTGTATCACAATTTAGTAGTTACATGTGGAAATTTGGTTCTAGGACATTTGATTTAAGCGCAATCCTCAAACTTAGTTAAAAAAAGTCATTTAAGCCTTTTCACAGTGAGATCTATGCGATATGGCCGAGAAATGTAATTTTGATGTTAACTCCCAAACCGCTGCGCAGAAGTCAACCAAACTTCACCCAATAGTGTATTGTATCACAATCTAGTAGTTACATTTGGAAAATTGGTTCTAGGACATTTGGTTTGAGCGCAATCCTCAAACTTAGTTAAAAAAAGTCATTTAAGCCTTTTCACAGTGAGATCTATGCGATATGGCCGAGAAATGTAATTTTGATGTTAACTCCCAAACCGCTGCGCAGAAGTCAACCAAACTTCACCCAATAATGTATTGTATCACATTCTAGTAGTTACATTTGGAAATTTGGTTGTAGGACATTTGGTTTGAGCGCAATCCTCAAACTTAGTTAAAAAAAAAAGTCATTTAAGCCTTTCCACAGTGAGATCTATGCGATATGGCCGAGAAATGTAATTTTGATGTTAACTCCCAAACCGCTGCGCAGAAGTCAACCAAACTTCACCCAATAGTGTATTGTATCACAATCTAGTAGTTACATTTGGAAATTTGGTTCTAGGACATTTGGTTTGAGCGCAATCCTCAAACTTAGTTAAAAAAAGTTATTTAAGCCTTTTCACAGTGAGATCTACGCGATATGGCCGAGAAATGTAATTTTGATGTTAACTCCCAAACCGCTAGGCAGAAGTCAACCAAACTTCACCCAATAGTGTATTGTATCACAATTTAGTAGTTACATGTGGAAATTTGGTTCTAGGACATTTGATTTAAGCGCAATCCTCAAACTTAGTTAAAAAAAGTCATTTAAGCCTTTTCACAGTGAGATCTATGCGATATGGCCGAGAAATGTAATTTTGATGTTAACTCCCAAACCGCTGCGCAGAAGTCAACCAAACTTCACCCAATAGTGTATTGTATCACAATCTAGTAGTTACATTTGGAAAATTGGTTCTAGGACATTTGGTTTGAGCGCAATCCTCAAACTTAGTTAAAAAAAACATTTAAGCCTTTTCACAGTGAGATCTACGCGATATGGCCGAGAAATGTAATTTTGATGTTAACTCCCAAACCGCTGCGCAGAAGTCAACCAAACTTCACCCAATAATGTATTGTATCACATTCTAGTAGTTACATTTGGAAATTTGGTTCTAGGACATTTGGTTTGAGCGCAATCCTCAAACTTAGTTAAAAAAAAAAGTCATTTAAGCCTTTCCACAGTGAGATCTATGCGATATGGCCGAGAAATGTAATTTTGATGTTAACTCCCAAACCGCTGCGCAGAAGTCAACCAAACTTCACCCAATAGTGTATTGTATCACAATCTAGTAGTTACATTTGGAAATTTGGTTCTAGGACATTTGGTTTGAGCGCAATCCTCAAACTTAGTTAAAAAAAGTTATTTAAGCCTTTTCACAGTGAGATCTACGCGATATGGCCGAGAAATGTAATTTTGATGTTAACTCCCAAACCGCTGCGCAGAAGTCAACCAAACTTCACCCAATAATGTATTGTATCACATTCTAGTAGTTACATTTGGAAATTTGGTTGTAGGACATTTGGTTTGAGCGCAATCCTCAAACTTAGTTAAAAAAAAAAGTCATTTAAGCCTTTCCACAGTGAGATCTATGCGATATGGCCGAGAAATGTAATTTTGATGTTAACTCCCAAACCGCTGCGCAGAAGTCAACCAAACTTCACCCAATAGTGTATTGTATCACAATCTAGTAGTTACATGTGGAAATTTGGTTCTAGGACATTTGATTTGAGCGCAATCCTCAAACTTAGTTAAAAAAAGTCATTTAAGCCTTTTCACAGTGAGATCTATGCGATATGGCCCAGAAATGTAATTTTGATGTTAACTCCCAAACCGCTGCGCAGAAGTCAACCAAACTTCACCCAATAGTGTATTGTATCACAATCTAGTAGTTACATTTGGAAATTTGGTTCTAGGACATTTGGTTTGAGCGCAATCCTCAAACTTAGTTAAAAAAAAGTTATTTAAGCCTTTTCACAGTGAGATCTACGCGATATGGCCGAGAAATGTAATTTTGATGTTAACTCCCAAACCGCTAGGCAGAAGTCAACCAAACTTCACCCAATAGTGTATTGTATCACAATTTAGTAGTTACATGTGGAAATTTGGTTCTAGGACATTTGATTTAAGCGCAATCCTCAAACTTAGTTAAAAAAAGTCATTTAAGCCTTTTCACAGTGAGATCTATGCGATATGGCCGAGAAATGTAATTTTGATGTTAACTCCCAAACCGCTGCGCAGAAGTCAACCAAACTTCACCCAATAGTGTATTGTATCACAATCTAGTAGTTACATTTGGAAAATTGGTTCTAGGACATTTGGTTTGAGCGCAATCCTCAAACTTAGTTAAAAAAAGTCATTTAAGCCTTTTCACAGTGAGATCTATGCGATATGGCCGAGAAATGTAATTTTGATGTTAACTCCCAAACCGCTGCGCAGAAGTCAACCAAACTTCACCCAATAGTGTATTGTATCACAATCTAGTAGTTACATTTGGAAATTTGGTTCTAGGACATTTGGTTTGAGCGCAATCCTCAAACTTAGTTAAAAAAAGTTATTTAAGCCTTTTCACAGTGAGATCTACGCGATATGGCCGAGAAATGTAATTTTTATGTTAACTCCCAAACCGCTGCGCAGAAGTCAACCAAACTTCACCCAATAGTGTATTGTATCACAATCTAGTAGTTACATGTGGAAATTTGGTTCTAGGACATTTGATTTGAGCGCAATCCTCAAACTTAGTTAAAAAAAGTCATTTAAGCCATTTCACAGTGAGATCTATGCGATATGGCCGAGAAATGTAATTTTGTTGTTAACTCCCAAACCGCTGCGCAGAAGTCAACCAAACTTCACCCAATAGTGTATTGTATCACAATCTAGTAGTTACATTTGGAAATTTGGTTCTAGGACATTTGGTTTGAGCGCAATCCTCAAACTTAGTTAAAAAAAGTCATTTAAGCCTTTTCACAGTGAGATCTATGCGATATGGCCGAGAAATGTAATTTTGATGTTAACTCCAAAAACCGCTAGGCAGAAGTCAACCAAACTTCACCCAATAGTGTATTGTATCACAATCTAGTAGTTACATTTGGAAATTTGGTTCTAGGACATTTGGTTTGAGCGCAATCATCAAACTTAGTTAAAAAAAGTCATTTAAGCCTTTTCACAGTGAGATCTACGCGATATGGCCGAGAAATGTAATTTTGATGTTAACTCCCAAACCGCTGCGCAGAAGTCAACCAAACTTCACCCAATAATGTATTGTATCACATTCTAGTAGTTACATTTGGAAATTTGGTTCTAGGACATTTGGTTTGAGCGCAATCCTCAAACTTAGTTAAAAAAAGTCATTTAAGCCTTTCCACAGTGAGATCTAAGCGATATGGCCGAGAAATGTAATTTTTATGTTAACTCCCAAACCGCTGCGCAGAAGTCAACCAAACTTCACCAAATAGTGTATTGTATCACAATCTAGTAGTTACATTTGGAAATTTGGTTCTAGGACATTTGGTTTGAGCGCAATAATCAAACTTAATTAAAAAAGTCTTTTAAGCCTTTTCACAGTGAGATCTACGCGATATGGCCGAGAAATGTAATTTTGATGTTAACTCCCAAACCGCTGCGCAGAAGTCAACCAAACTTCACCCAATAGTGTATTGTATAACAATCTAGTAGTTACATTTGGAAATTTGGTTCTAGGACATTTGGTTTGAGGCGCAATCCTCAAACTTAGTTAAAAAAAAGTTATTTAAGCCTTTTCACAGTGAGATCTACGCGATATGGGCGAGAAATGTAATTTTGATGTTAACTCCCAAACCGCTGCGCAGAAGTCAACCAAACTTCACCCAATAGTGTATTGTATCACAATCTAGTAGTTACATTTGGAAATTTGGTTCTAGGACATTTGGTTTGAGCGCAATCCTCAAACTTAGTTAAAAAAAGTCATTTAAGCCTTTCCAAAGTGAGATCTAAGCGATATGGCCGAGAAATGTAATTTTGATGTTAACTCCCAAACCGCTGCGCAGAAGTCAACCAAACTTCACCCAATAGTGTATTGTATCACAATCTAGTAGTTACATTTGGAAATTTGGTTCTAGGACATTTGGTTTGAGCGCAATCATCAAACTTAGTTAAAAAAAGTCATTTAAGCCTTTTCACAGTGAGATCTACGCGATATGGCCGAGAAATGTAATTTTGATGTTAACTCCCAAACCGCTGCGCAGAAGTCAACCAAACTTCACCCAATAGTGTATTGTATCACAATCTAGTAGTTACATATGGAAATTTGGTTCTATGACATTTGGTTTGAGCGCAATCCTCAAACTTAGTTTAAAAAAGTCATTTAAGCCTTTCCACAGTGAGATCTAAGCGATATGGCCGAGAAATGTAATTTTTATGTTAACTCCCAAACCGCTGCGCAGAAGTCAACCAAACTTCACCCAATAGTGTATTGTATAACAATCTAGTAGTTACATTTGGAAATTTGGTTCTAGGACATTTGGTTTGAGCGCAATCCTCAAACTTAGTTAAAAAAAAGTCTTTTAAGCCTTTTCACACTGAGATCTACGCGATATGGCTGAGAAATGTAATTTTGATGTTAACTCCCAAACTGCTGCGCAGAAGTCAACCAAACTTCACCCAATAGTGTATTGTATCACAATCTAGTAGTTACATGTGGAAATTTGGTTCTAGGACATTTGATTTGAGCGCAATCCTCAAACTTAGTTAAAAAAAGTCATTTAAGCCTTTTCTCAGTGAGATCTAGGCGATATGCCCGAGAAATGTAATTTTGATGTTAACTCCCAAACCGCTAGGCAGAAGTCAACCAAACTTCACCCAATAGTGTATTGTATCACAATCTAGTAGTTACATTTGGAAATTTAGTTCTAGGACATTTGGTTTGAGCGCAAATATCAAACTTAGTTAAAAAAAAGTCATTTAAGCCTTTTCACAGTGAGATCTACGCGATATGGCCGAGAAATGTAATTTTGATGTTAACTCCCAAACCGCTGCGCAGAAGTCAACCAAACTTCACCCAATAGTGTATTGTATCACAATCTAGTAGTTACATTTGGACATTTAGTTCTAGGACATTTGGTTTGAGCGCAATCATCAAACTTAGTTAAAAAAAGTCATTTAAGCCTTTTAACAGTGAGATCTACGCGATATGGCCGAGAAATGTAATTTTGATGTTAACTCCCAAACCGCTGCGCAGAAGTCAACCAAACTTCACCCAATAGTGTATTGTATCACAATCTAGTAGTTACATTGGAAATTTGGTTCTAGGACATTTGTTTTGAACGCAATCCTCAAACTTAGTTTAAAAAAGTCATTTAAGCCTTTTCACAGTGAGATCTAGGCGATATGCCCGAGAAATGTACTTTTGATGTTAACTCCCAAACCGCTGCGCAGAAGTCAACCAAACTTCACCCAATAGTGTATTGTATCACAATCTAGTAGTTACATTTGGAAATTTGGTTCTAGGACATTTGGTTTGAGCGCAATCATCAAACTTAGTTAAAAAAAGTCATTTAAGCCTTTTCACAGTGAGATCTACGCGATATGGCCGAGAAATGTAATTTTGATGTCAACTCCCAAACCGCTGCGCAGAAGTCAACCAAACTTCACCCAATAGTGTATTGTATAGCAATCTAGTAGTTACATTTGGAAATTTGGTTCTAGGACATTTGGTTTGAGGCGCAATCCTCAAACTTAGTTAAAAGAAAGTCATTCAAGCCTTTTCACAGTGAGATCTACGCGATATGGGCGAGAAATGTAATATTGATGTTAACTCCCAAACCGCTGCACAGAAGTCAACCAAACTTCACCCAATAGTGTATTGTATCACAATCTAGTAGTTACATTTGGAAATTTGTTTCTAGGACATTTGGTTTGAGCGCAATCCTCAAACTTAGTTAAAAAAAGTCATTTAAGCCTTTCCAAAGTGAGATCTAAGCGATATGGCCGAGAAATGTAATTTTTATGTTAACTCCCAAATCGCTGCGCAGTAGTCAACCAAACTTCACCCAATAGTGTATTGTATCACAATCTAGTAGTTACATGTGGAAATTTGGTTCTAGGACATTTGATTTGAGCGCAATCCTCAAACTTAGTTAAAAAAAGTCATTTAAGCCTTTTCACAGTGAGATCTAGGCGATATGGCCGAGATATATAATTTTGATGTTAACTCCCAAACCGCTAGGCAGAAGTCAACCAAACTTCACCCAATAGTGTATTGCATCACAATCTAGTAGTTACATTTGGAAATTTGGTTCTAGGACATTTGGTTTGAGCGCAATCCTCAAACTTAGTTAAAAAAAGTCATTTAAGCCTTTTCACAGTGAGATCTACGCGATATGGCCGAGAAATGTAATTTTGATGTTAACTCCCAAACCGCTGCGCAGAAGTCAACCAAACTTCACCCAATAGTGTATTGTATAACAATCTAGTAGTTACATTTGGAAATTTGGTTCTAGGACATTTGGTTTGAGCGCAATCCTCAAACTTAGTTAAAAAAAAGTCATTTAAGCCTTTTCACAGTGAGATCTACGCGATATGGCCGAGAAATGTAATTTTGATGTTAACTCCCAAACCGCTGCGCAGAAGTCAACCAAACTTCACCCAATAGTGTATTGTATAACAATCTAGTAGTTACATTTGGAAATTTGGTTCTAGGACATTTGGTTTGAGCGCAATCATCAAACTTAGTTAAAAAAAAAAGTCATTTAAGCCTTTTCACAGTGAGATCTACGCGATATGGCCGAGAAATGTAATTTTGATGTTAACTCCCAAACCGCTGCGCAGAAGTCAACCAAACTTCACCCAATAGTGTATTGTATCACAATCTAGTAGTTACATTTGGAAATTTGGTTCTAGGACATTTGGTTTGAGCGCAATCCTCAAACTTAGTTAAAAAAAAGTCATTTAAGCCTTTTCACAGTGAGATCTACGCAATATGGCCGAGAAATGTAATTTTGATGTTAACTCCCAAACCGCTGCGCAGAAGTCAACCAAACTTCACCCAATAGTGTATTGTATAACAATCTAGTAGTTACATTTGGAAATTTGGTTCTAGGACATTTGGTTTGAGCGCAATCCTCAAACTTAGTTAAAAAAAAGTCATTTCAGCCTTTTCACAGTGAGATCTACGCGATATGGCCGAGAAATGTAATTTTGATGTTAACTCCCAAACCGCTGCGCAGAAGTCAAACAAACTTCACCCAATAGTGTATTGTATCACAATCTAGTAGTTACATTTGGAAATTTGGTTCTAGGACATTTGGTCTGAGCGCAATCCTCAAACTTAGTTTTAAAAAAAAGTCATTTAAGCCTTTTCACAGTGAGATCTACGCGATATGGCCGAGAAATGTAATTTTGATGTTAACTCCCAAACCGCTGCGCAGAAGTCAACCAAACTTCCCCCAATAGTGTATTGTATCACAATCTAGTAGTTACATTTGGAAATTTGGTTCTAGGACATTTGGTTTGAGCGCAATCCTCAAACTTAGTTAAAAAAAGTCATTTAAGCCTTTTCACAGTGAGATCTACGCGATATGGCCGAGAAATGTAATTTTGATGTTAACTCCCAAACCGCTGCGCAGAAGTCAACCAAACTTCACCCAATAGTGTATTGTATAACAATCTAGTAGTTACATTTGGAAATTTGGTTCTAGGACATTTGGTTTGAGCGCAATCCTCAAACTTAGTTAAAAAAAAGTCATTTCAGCCTTTTCACAGTGAGATCTACGCGATATGGCCGAGAAATGTAATTTTGATGTTAACTCCCAAACCGCTGCGCAGAAGTCAACCAAACTTCACCCAATAGTGTATTGTATCACAATCTAGTAGTTACATGTGGAAATTTGGTTTTTAGGACATTTGATTTGAGCGCAATCCTCAAACTTAGTTAAAAAAAAGTCATTTAAGCCTTTTCTCAGTGAGATCTAGGCGATATGCCCGAGAAATGTAATTTTGATGTTAACTCCCAAACCGCTACGCAGAAGTCAAACAAACTTCACCCAATAGTGTATTGTATCACAATCTAGTAGTTACATTTGGAAATTTGGTTCTAGGACATTTGGTCTGAGCGCAATCATCAAACTTAGTTAAAAAAAGTCATTTAAGCCTTTTCACAGTGAGATCTACGCGATATGGCCGAGAAATGTAATTTTGATGTTAACTCCCAAACCGCTGCGCAGAAGTCAACCAAACTTCACCCAATAGTGTATTGTATCACAATCTAGTAGTTACATTTGGAAATTTGGTTCTAGGACATTTGGTTTGAGCGCAATCCTCAAACTTAGTTTAAAAAAGTCATCTAAGCCTTTTCACAGTGAGATCTACGCGATATGGCCGAGAAATGTAATTTTGATGTTAACTCCCAAACCGCTGCGCAGAAGTCAACCAAACTTCACCCAATAGTGTATTGTATCACAATCTAGTAGTTACATTTGGAAATTTGGTTCTAGGACATTTGGTTTGAGCGCAATCATCAAACTTAGTTGAAAAAAGTCATTTAAGCCTTTTCACAGTGAGATCTACGCGATATGGCCGAGAAATGTAATTTTGAGGTTAACTCCCAAACCGCTGCGCAGAAGTCAACCAAACTTCACCTAATAGTGTATTGTATCACAATCTAGTAGTTACATTGGAAATTTGGTTCTAGGACATTTGTTTTGAACGCAATCCTCAAACTTAGTTTAAAAAAGTCATTTAAGCCTTTTCACAGTGAGATCTAGGCGATATGCCCGAGAAATGTACTTTTGATGTTAACTCCCAAACCGCTGCGCAGAAGTCAACCAAACTTCACCCAATAGTGTATTGTATCACAATCTAGTAGTTACATTTGGAAATTTGGTTCTAGGACATTTGGTTTGAGCGCAATCATCAAACTTAGTTAAAAAAAGTCATTTAAGCCTTTTCACAGTGAGATCTACGCGATATGGCCGAGAAATGTAATTTTGATGTCAACTCCCAAACCGCTGCGCAGAAGTCAACCAAACTTCACCCAATAGTGTATTGTATAGCAATCTAGTAGTTACATTTGGAAATTTGGTTCTAGGACATTTGGTTTGAGGCGCAATCCTCAAACTTAGTTAAAAGAAAGTCATTTAAGCCTTTTCACAGTGAGATCTACGCGATATGGGCGAGAAATGTAATATTGATGTTAACTCCCAAACCGCTGCACAGAAGTCAACCAAACTTCACCCAATAGTGTATTGTATCACAATCTAGTAGTTACATTTGGAAATTTGTTTCTAGGACATTTGGTTTGAGCGCAATCCTCAAACTTAGTTAAAAAAAGTCATTTAAGCCTTTCCAAAGTGAGATCTAAGCGATATGGCCGAGAAATGTAATTTTTATGTTAACTCCCAAATCGCTGCGCAGTAGTCAACCAAACTTCACCCAATAGTGTATTGTATCACAATCTAGTAGTTACATGTGGAAATTTGGTTCTAGGACATTTGATTTGAGCGCAATCCTCAAACTTAGTTAAAAAAAGTCATTTAAGCCTTTTCACAGTGAGATCTAGGCGATATGGCCGAGATATATAATTTTGATGTTAACTCCCAAACCGCTAGGCAGAAGTCAACCAAACTTCACCCAATAGTGTATTGCATCACAATCTAGTAGTTACATTTGGAAATTTGGTTCTAGGACATTTGGTTTGAGCGCAATCCTCAAACTTAGTTAAAAAAAGTCATTTAAGCCTTTTCACAGTGAGATCTACGCGATATGGCCGAGAAATGTAATTTTGATGTTAACTCCCAAACCGCTGCGCAGAAGTCAACCAAACTTCACCCAATAGTGTATTGTATAACAATCTAGTAGTTACATTTGGAAAATTGGTTCTAGGACATTTGGTTTGAGCGCAATCCTCAAACTTAGTTAAAAAAAAGTCATTTAAGCCTTTTCACAGTGAGATCTACGCGATATGGCCGAGAAATGTAATTTTGATGTTAACTCCCAAACCGCTGCGCAGAAGTCAACCAAACTTCACCCAATAGTGTATTGTATAACAATCTAGTAGTTACATTTGGAAATTTGGTTCTAGGACATTTGGTTTGAGCGCAATCATCAAACTTAGTTAAAAAAAAAAGTCATTTAAGCCTTTTCACAGTGAGATCTACGCGATATGGCCGAGAAATGTAATTTTGATGTTAACTCCCAAACCGCTGCGCAGAAGTCAACCAAACTTCACCCAATAGTGTATTGTATGACAATCTAGTAGTTACATTTGGAAATTTGGTTCTAGGACATTTGGTTTGAGCGCAATCCTCAAACTTAGTTAAAAAAAAGTCATTTAAGCCTTTTCACAGTGAGATCTACGCAATATGGCCGAGAAATGTAATTTTGATGTTAACTCCCAAACCGCTGAGCAGAAGTCAACCAAACTTCACCCAATAGTGTATTGTATAACAATCTAGTAGTTACATTTGGAAATTTGGTTCTAGGACATTTGGTTTGAGCGCAATCCTCAAACTTAAATAAAAAAAAGTCATTTCAGCCTTTTCACAGTGAGATCTACGCGATATGGCCGAGAAATGTAATTTTGATGTTAACTCCCAAACCGCTGCGCAGAAGTCAAACAAACTTCACCCAATAGTGTATTGTATCACAATCCAGTAGTTACATGTGGAAATTTGGTTCTAGGACATTTGATTTGAGCGCAATCCTCAAACTTAGTTAAAAAAAAGTCATTTAAGCCTTTTCTCAGTGAGATCTAGGCGATATGCCCGAGAAATGTAATTTTGATGTTAACTCCCAAACCGCTGCGCAGAAGTCAAACAAACTTCACCCAATAGTGTATTGTATCACAATCTAGTAGTTACATTTGGAAATTTGGTTCTAGGACATTTGGTCTGAGCGCAATCCTCAAACTTAGTTTAAAAAAAAAGTCATTTAAGCCTTTTCACAGTGAGATCTACGCGATATGGCCGAGAAATGTAATTTTGATGTTAACTCCCAAACCGCTGCGCAGAAGTCAACCAAACTTCCCCCAATAGTGTATTGTATCACAATCTAGTAGTTACATTTGGAAATTTGGTTCTAGGACATTTGGTTTGAGCGCAATCCTCAAACTTAGTTAAAAAAAGTCATTTAAGCCTTTTCACAGTGAGATCTACGCGATATGGCCGAGAAATGTAATTTTGATGTTAACTCCCAAACCGCTGCGCAGAAGTCAACCAAACTTCACCCAATAGTGTATTGTATAACAATCTAGTAGTTACATTTGGAAATTTGGTTCTAGGACATTTGGTTTGAGCGCAATCCTCAAACTTAGTTAAAAAAAAGTCATTTCAGCCTTTTCACAGTGAGATCTACGCGATATGGCCGAGAAATGTAATTTTGATGTTAACTCCCAAACCGCTGCGCAGAAGTCAACCAAACTTCACCCAATAGTGTATTGTATCACAATCTAGTAGTTACATGTGGAAATTTGGTTTTTAGGACATTTGATTTGAGCGCAATCCTCAAACTTAGTTAAAAAAAAGTCATTTAAGCCTTTTCTCAGTGAGATCTAGGCGATATGCCCGAGAAATGTAATTTTGATGTTAACTCCCAAACCGCTACGCAGAAGTCAAACAAACTTCACCCAATAGTGTATTGTATCACAATCTAGTAGTTACATTTGGAAATTTGGTTCTAGGACATTTGGTCTGAGCGCAATCATCAAACTTAGTTAAAAAAAGTCATTTAAGCCTTTTCACAGTGAGATCTACGCGATATGGCCGAGAAATGTAATTTTGATGTTAACTCCCAAACCGCTGCGCAGAAGTCAACCAAACTTCACCCAATAGTGTATTGTATCACAATCTAGTAGTTACATTTGGAAATTTGGTTCTAGGACATTTGGTTTGAGCGCAATCCTCAAACTTAGTTAAAAAAAGTCATCTAAGCCTTTTCACAGTGAGATCTACGCGATATGGCCGAGAAATGTAATTTTGATGTTAACTCCCAAACCGCTGCGCAGAAGTCAACCAAACTTCACCCAATAGTGTATTGTATCACAATCTAGTAGTTACATTTGGAAATTTGGTTCTAGGACATTTGGTTTGAGCGCAATCATCAAACTTAGTTGAAAAAAGTCATTTAAGCCTTTTCACAGTGAGATCTACGCGATATGGCCGAGAAATGTAATTTTGAGGTTAACTCCCAAACCGCTGCGCAGAAGTCAACCAAACTTCACCTAATAGTGTATTGTATCACAATCTAGTAGTTACATTTGGAAATTTGGTTCTAGGACATTTGGTTTGAGCGCAATCCTCAAACTTAGTTAAAAAAAGTCATTTAAGCCTTTTCACAGTGAGATCTACGCGATATGGCCGAGAAATGTAATTTTGATGTTAACTCCCAAACCGCTGCGCAGAAGTCAACCAAACTTCACCCAATAGTGTATTGTATCACAATCTAGTAGTTACATTTGGAAATTTGGTTCTAGGACATTTGGTTTGAGCGCAATCATCAAACTTAGTTAAAAAAAGTAATTTAAGCCTTTTCACAGTGAGATCTACGCGATATGGCCGAGAAATGTAATTTTGATGTTAACTCCCAAACCGCTGCGCAGAAGTGAACCAAACTTCACCCAATAGTGTATTGTATCACAATCTAGTAGTTACATTTGCAAATTTGGTTCTAGGACATTTGGTTTGAGCGCAATCCTCAAACTTAGTTAAAAAAAAGTCATTTAAGCCTTTTCACAGTGAGATCTACGCGATATGGGCGAGAAATGTATTTTTGATGTTAACTCCCAAACCGCTGCGCAGAAGTCAACCAAACTTCACCCAATAGTGTATTGTATCACAATCTAGTAGTTACATTTGGAAATTTGGTTCTAGGACATTTGGTTTGAGCGCAATCATCAAACTTAGTTAAAAAAAGTCATTTAAGCCTTTTCACAGTGAGATCTACGCGATATGGCCGAGAAATTTAATTTTGATGTTAACTCCCAAACCGCTGCGCAGAAGTCAACCAAACTTCACCCAATAGTGTATTGTATCACAATCTAGTAGTTACATTTGGAAATTTGGTTCTAGGACATTTGGTTTGAACGCAATCCTCAAAGTTAAAAAAAGTCATTTAAGCCTTTTCACAGTGAGATCTACGCGATATGGCCGAGAAATGTAATTTTGATGTTAACTCCCAAACCGCTGCGCAGAAGTCAACCAAACTTCACCCAATAGTGTATTGTATCACAATCTAGTAGTTACATTTGGAAATTTGGTTCTAGGACATTTGGTTTGAGCGCAATCATCAAACTTAATTAAAAAAGTCATTTAAGCCTTTTCACAGTGATATCTGTAAGATATGGCCGAGAAATGTAATTTTGAGGTTAACTCCTAAACAGCTGCGCAGAAGTCAACCAAACTTCACCCAATAGTGTATTGTATCACAATCTAGTAGTTACATTTGGAAATTTGGTTCTAGGACATTTGGTTTGAGCGCAATCCTCAAACTTAGTTTAAAAAAGTCATTTAAGCCTTTTCACAGTGAGATCTACGCGATATGGCCGAGAAATGTAATTTTGATGTTAACTCCCAAACCGCTGCGCAGAAGTCAACCAAACTTCACCCAATAGTGTATTGTATCACAATCTAGTAGTTACATTTGGAAATTTGGTTCTAGGACATTTGGTTTGAGCGCAATCCCCAAACTTAGTTAAAAAAAGTCATTTAAGCCTTTTCACAGTGAGATCTACGCGATATGGCCGAGAAATGTAATTTTGATGTTAACTCCCAAACCGCTGCGCAGAAGTCAACCAAACTTCACCCAATAGTGTATTGTATCACAATCTAGTAGTTACATTTGGAAATTTGGTTCTAGGACATTTGGTTTGAGCGCAATCATCAAACTTAATTAAAAAAGTCATTTAAGCCTTTTCACAGTGATATCTGTAAGATATGGCCGAGAAATGTAATTTTGAGGTTAACTCCTAAACAGCTGCGCAGAAGTCAACCAAACTTCACCCAATAGTGTATTGTATCACAATCTAGTAGTTACATTTGGAAATTTGGTTCTAGGACATTTGGTTTGAGCGCAATCCTCAAACTTAGTTTAAAAAAGTCATTTAAGCCTTTTCACAGTGAGATCTACGCGATATGGCCGAGAAATGTAATTTTGATGTTAACTCCCAAACCGCTGCGCAGAAGTCAACCAAACTTCACCCAATAGTGTATTGTATCACAATCTAGTAGTTACATTTGGAAATTTGGTTCTAGGACATTTGGTTTGAGCGCAATCATCAAACTTAGTTAAAAAAAGTCATTTAAGCCTTTTCACAGTGAGATCTACGCGATATGGCCGAGAAATGTAATTTTGATGTCAACTCCCAAACCGCTGCGCAGAAGTCAACCAAACTTCACCCAATAGTGTATTGTATAACAATCTAGTAGTTACATTTGGAAATTTGGTTCTAGGACATTTGGTTTGAGGCGCAATCCTCAAACTTAGTTAAAAGAAAGTCATTTAAGCCTTTTCACAGTGAGATCTACGCGATATGGGCGAGAAATGTAATTTTGATGTTAACTCCCAAACCGCTGCACAGAAGTCAACCAAACTTCACCCAATAGTGTATTGTATCACAATCTAGTAGTTACATTTGGAAATTTGGTTCTAGGACATTTGGTTTGAGCGCAATCCTCAAACTTAGTTAAAAAAAGTCATTTAAGCCTTTTCACAGTGAGATCTACGCGATATGGCCGAGAAATGTAATTTTGATGTTAACTCCCAAACCGCTGCGCAGAAGTCAACCAAACTTCACCCAATAGTGTATTGTATCACAATCTAGTAGTTACATTTGGAAATTTGGTTCTAGGACATTTGGTTTGAGCGCAATCATCAAACTTAATTAAAAAAGTCATTTAAGCCTTTTCACAGTGATATCTGTAAGATATGGCCGAGAAATGTAATTTTGAGGTTAACTCCTAAACAGCTGCGCAGAAGTCAACCAAACTTCACCCAATAGTGTATTGTATCACAATCTAGTAGTTACATTTGGAAATTTGGTTCTAGGACATTTGGTTTGAGCGCAATCCTCAAACTTAGTTTAAAAAAGTCATTTAAGCCTTTTCACAGTGAGATCTACGCGATATGGCCGAGAAATGTAATTTTGATGTTAACTCCCAAACCGCTGCGCAGAAGTCAACCAAACTTCACCCAATAGTGTATTGTATCACAATCTAGTAGTTACATTTGGAAATTTGGTTCTAGGACATTTGGTTTGAGCGCAATCATCAAACTTAGTTAAAAAAAGTCATTTAAGCCTTTTCACAGTGAGATCTACGCGATATGGCCGAGAAATGTAATTTTGATGTCAACTCCCAAACCGCTGCGCAGAAGTCAACCAAACTTCACCCAATAGTGTATTGTATAACAATCTAGTAGTTACATTTGGAAATTTGGTTCTAGGACATTTGGTTTGAGGCGCAATCCTCAAACTTAGTTAAAAGAAAGTCATTTAAGCCTTTTCACAGTGAGATCTACGCGATATGGGCGAGAAATGTAATTTTGATGTTAACTCCCAAACCGCTGCACAGAAGTCAACCAAACTTCACCCAATAGTGTATTGTATCACAATCTAGTAGTTACATTTGGAAATTTGGTTCTAGGACATTTGGTTTGAGCGCAATCCTCAAACTTAGTTAAAAAAAGTCATTTAAGCCTTTCCAAAGTGAGATCTAAGCGATATGGCCGAGAAATGTAATTTTTATGTTAACTCCCAAATCGCTGCGCAGAAGTCAACCAAACTTCACCCAATAGTGTATTGTATCACAATCTAGTAGTTACATGTGGAAATTTGGTTCTAGGACATTTGATTTGAGCGCAATCCTCAAACTTAGTTTAAAAAAAGTCATTTAAGCCTTTTCACAGTGAGATCTAGGCGATATGGCCGAGATATGTAATTTTGATGTTAACTCCCAAACCGCTAGGCAGAAGTCAACCAAACTTAACCGAATAGTGTATTGTATCACAATCTAGTAGTTACATTTGGAAATTTGGTTCTAGGACATTTGGTTTGAACGCAGTCCTCAAAGTTAAAAAAAGTCATTTAAGCCTTTTCACAGTGAGATCTACGCGATATGGCCGAGAAATGTAATTTTGATGTTAACTTTCAAACCGCTGCGCAGAAGTCAACCAAACTTCACCCAATAGTGTATTGAATCACAATCTAGTAGTTACATTTGGAAATTTGGTTCTAGGACATTTGGTTTGAGCGCAATCCCCAAACTTAGTTAAAAAAAGTCATTTAAGCCTTTTCACAGTGAGATCTACGCGATATGGCCGAGAAATGTAATTTTGATGTTAACTCCCAAACCGCTGCGCAGAAGTCAACCAAACTTCACCCAATAGTGTATTGTATCACAATCTAGTAGTTACATTTGGAAATTTGGTTCTAGGACATTTGGTTTGAGCGCAATCATCAAACTTAATTTAAAAAGTCATTTAAGCCTTTTCACAGTGAGATCTGTAAGATATGGCCGAGAAATATAATTTTGAGGTTAACTCCCAAACCGCTGCGCAGAAGTCAACCAAACTTCACCCAATAGTGTATTGTATCACAATCTAGTAGTTACATTTGGAAATTTGGTTCTAGGACATTTGGTTTGAGCGCAATCATCAAACTTAGTTTAAAAAAGTCATTTAAGCCTTTTCACAGTGAGATCTACGCGATATGGCCGAGAAATGTAATTTTGATGTTAACTCCCAAACCGCTGCGCAGAAGTCAACCAAACTTCACCCAATAGTGTATTGTATCACAATCTAGTAGTTACATTTGGAAATTTTGTTCTAGGACATTTGGTTTGAGCGCAATCATCAAACTTAGTTAAAAAAAGTCATTTAAGCCTTTTCACAGTGAGATCTACGCGATATGGCCGAGAAATGTAATTTTGATGTTAACTCCCAAACCGCTGCGCAGAAGTCAACCAAACTTCACCCAATAGTGTATTGTATCACAATCTAGTAGTTACATTTGGAAATTTGGTTCTAGGACATTTGGTTTGAGCGCAATCATCAAACTTAGTTAAAAAAAGTCATTTAAGCCTTTTCACAGTGAGATCTACGCGATATGGCCGAGAAATGTAATTTTGATGTCAACTCCCAAACCGCTGCGCAGAAGTCAACCAAACTTCACCCAATAGTGTATTGTATAACAATCTAGTAGTTACATTTGGAAATTTGGTTCTAGGACATTTGGTTTGAGGCGCAAACTTTAAACTTAGTTAAAAGAAAGTCATTTAAGCCTTTTCACAGTGAGATCTACGCGATATGGGCGAGAAATGTAATTTTGATGTTAACTCCCAAACCGCTGCACAGAAGTCAACCAAACTTCACCCAATAGTGTATTGTATCACAATCTAGTAGTTACATTTGGAAATTTGGTTCTAGGACATTTGGTTTGAGCGCAATCCTCAAACTTAGTTAAAAAAAGTCATTTAAGCCTTTCCAAAGTGAGATCTAAGCGATATGGCCGAGAAATGTAATTTTGATGTTAACTCCCAAACCGCTGCGCAGAAGTCAACCAAACTTCACCAAATAGTGTATTGTATCACAATCTAGTAGTTACATTTGGAAATTTGGTTCTAGGACATTTGGTTTGAGCGCAATCATCAAACTTAGTTAAAAAAAAGTCATTTAAGCCTTTTCACAGTGAGATCTACGCGATATGGCCGAGAAATGTAATTTTGATGTTAACTCCCAAACCGCTGCGCAGAAGTCAACCAAACTTCACCCAATAGTGTATTGTATCACAATCTAGTAGTTACATTTGGAAATTTGGTTCTAGGACATTTGGTTTGAGCGCAATCCTCAAACTTAGTTAAAAAAAAGTCATTTAAGCCTTTTCACAGTGAGATCTACGCGATATGGCCGAGAAATGTAATTTTGATGTTAACTCCCAAACCGCTGCGCAGAAGTCAACCAAACTTCACCCAATAGTGTATTGTATCACAATCTAGTAGTTACATTTGGAAATTTGGTTCTAGGACATTTGGTTTGAGCGCAATCATCAAACTTAGTTAAAAAAGGTCATTTAAGCCTTTTCACAGTGAGATCTACGCGATATGGCCGAGAAATGTAATTTTGATGTTAACTCCCAAACCGCTGCGCAGAAGTCAACCAAACTTCACCCAATAGTGTATTGTATCACAATCTAGTAGTTACATTTGGAAATTTGGTTCTAGGACATTTGGTTTGAGCGCAATCCTCAAACTTAGTTAAAAAAAGTCATTTAAGCCTTTTCACAGTGAGATCTACGCGATATGGCCGAGAAATGTAATTTTGATGTTAACTCCCAAACCGCTGCGCAGAAGTCAACCAAACTTCACCCAATAGTGTATTGTATCACAATCTAGTAATTACATTTGGAAATTTGGTTCTAGGACATTTGGTTTGAGCGCAATCATCAAACTTAATTAAAAAAGTCATTTAAGCCTTTTCACAGTGAGATCTGTGCGATATGGCCGAGAAATGTAATTTTGAGGTTAACTCCCAAACCGCTGCGCAGAAGTCAACCAAACTTCACCCAATAGTGTATTGTATCACAATCTAGTAGTTACATTTGGAAATTTGGTTCTAGGACATTTGGTTTGAGCGCAATCATCAAACTTAGTTAATAAAAGTCATTTAAGCCTTTTCACAGTGAGATCTACGCGATATGGCCGAGAAATGTAATTTTGATGTTAACTCCCAAACCGCTGCGCAGAAGTCAACCAAACTTCACCCAATAGTGTATTGTATCACAATCTAGTAGTTACATTTGGAAATTTGGTTCTTGGACATTTGGTTTGAGCGCAATCATCAAACTTAGTTAAAAAAAGTCATTTAAGCCTTTTCACAGTGAGATCTACGCGATAAGGCCGAGAAATGTAATTTTGATGTCAACTCCCAAACCGCTGCGCAGAAGTCAACCAAACTTCACCCAATAGTGTATTGTATAACAATCTAGTAGTTACATTTGGAAATTTGGTTCTAGGACATTTGGTTTGAGGCGCAATCCTCAAACTTAGTTAAAAAAAGTCATTTAAGCCTTTCCAAAGTGAGATCTAAGCGATTTGGCCGAGAAATGTAATTTTTATGTTAACTCCCAAATCGCTGCGCAGAAGTCAACCAAACTTCACCCAATAGTGTATTGTATCACAATCTAGTAGTTACATGTGGAAATTTGGTTCTAGGACATTTGATTTGAGCGCAATCCTCAAACTTAGTTAAAAAAAGTCATTTAAGCCTTTCCAAAGTGAGATCTAAGCGATATGGCCGAGAAATGTAATTTTGATGTTAACTCCCAAACCGCTGCGCAGAAGTCAACCAAACTTCACCCAATAGTGTATTGTATCACAATCTAGTAGTTACATTTGGAAATTTGGTTCTAGGACATTTGGTTTGAACGCAATCCTCAAAGTTAAAAAAAGTCATTTAAGCCTTTTCACAGTGAGATCTACGCGATATGGCCGAGAAATGTAATTTTGATGTTAACTCCCAAACCGCTGCGCAGAAGTCAACCAAACTTCACCCAATAGTGTATTGTATCACAATCTAGTAGTTACATTTGGAAATTTGGTTCTAGGACATTTGGTTTGAGCGCAATCATCAAACTTAGTTAAAAAAAGTCATTTAAGCCTTTTCACAGTGAGATCTACGCGATATGGCCGAGAAATGTAATTTTGATGTTAACTCCCAAACCGCTGCGCAGAAGTCAACCAAACTTCACCCAATAGTGTATTGTATCACAATCTAGTAGTTACATTTGGAAATTTGGTTCTAGGACATTTGGTTTGAGCGCAATCCTCAAACTTAGTTAAAAAAAAGTCATTTAAGCCTTTTCACAGTGAGATCTACGCAATATGGCCGAGAAATGTAATTTTGATGTTAACTCCCAAACCGCTGCGCAGAAGTCAACCAAACTTCACCCAATAGTGTATTGTATAACAATCTAGTAGTTACATTTGGAAATTTGGTTCTAGGACATTTGGTTTGAGCGCAATCCTCAAACTTAGTTAAAAAAAAGTCATTTCAGCCTTTTCACAGTGAGATCTACGCGATATGGCCGAGAAATGTAATTTTGATGTTAACTCCCAAACCGCTGCGCAGAAGTCAACCAAACTTCACCCAATAGTGTATTGTATCACAATCCAGTAGTTACATGTGGAAATTTGGTTCTAGGACATTTGATTTGAGCGCAATCCTCAAACTTAGTTAAAAAAAAGTCATTTAAGCCTTTTCTCAGTGAGATCTAGGCGATATGCCCGAGAAATGTAATTTTGATGTTAACTCCCAAACCGCTGCGCAGAAGTCAAACAAACTTCACCCAATAGTGTATTGTATCACAATCTAGTAGTTACATTTGGAAATTTGGTTCTAGGACATTTGGTCTGAGCGCAATCCTCAAACTTAGTTAAAAAAAAAAAGTCATTTAAGCCTTTTCACAGTGAGATCTACGCGATATGGCCGAGAAATGTAATTTTGATGTTAACTCCCAAACCGCTGCGCAGAAGTCAACCAAACTTCACCCAATAGTGTATTGTATCACAATCTAGTAGTTACATTTGGAAATTTGGTTCTAGGACATTTGGTTTGAGCGCAATCCTCAAACTTAGTTAAAAAAAAGTCATTTAAGCCTTTTCACAGTGAGATCTACGCGATATGGCCGAGAAATGTAATTTTGATGTTAACTCCCAAACCGCTGCGCAGAAGTCAACCAAACTTCACCCAATAGTGTATTGTATCACAATCTAGTAGTTACATTTGGAAATTTGGTTCTAGGACATTTGGTTTGAGCGCAATCATCAAACTTAGTTAAAAAAGGTCATTTAAGCCTTTTCACAGTGAGATCTACGCGATATGGCCGAGAAATGTAATTTTGATGTTAACTCCCAAACCGCTGCGCAGAAGTCAACCAAACTTCACCCAATAGTGTATTGTATCACAATCTAGTAGTTACATTGGAAATTTGGTTCTAGGACATTTGTTTTGAACGCAATCCTCAAACTTAGTTTAAAAAAGTCATTTAAGCCTTTTCACAGTGAGATCTAGGCGATATGCCCGAGAAATGTACTTTTGATGTTAACTCCCAAACCGCTGCGCAGAAGTCAACCAAACTTCACCCAATAGTGTATTGTATCACAATCTAGTAGTTACATTTGGAAATTTGGTTCTAGGACATTTGGTTTGAGCGCAATCATCAAACTTAGTTAAAAAAAGTCATTTAAGCCTTTTCACAGTGAGATCTACGCGATATGGCCGAGAAATGTAATTTTGATGTCAACTCCCAAACCGCTGCGCAGAAGTCAACCAAACTTCACCCAATAGTGTATTGTATAGCAATCTAGTAGTTACATTTGGAAATTTGGTTCTAGGACATTTGGTTTGAGGCGCAATCCTCAAACTTAGTTAAAAGAAAGTCATTTAAGCCTTTTCACAGTGAGATCTACGCGATATGGGCGAGAAATGTAATATTGATGTTAACTCCCAAACCGCTGCACAGAAGTCAACCAAACTTCACCCAATAGTGTATTGTATCACAATCTAGTAGTTACATTTGGAAATTTGTTTCTAGGACATTTGGTTTGAGCGCAATCCTCAAACTTAGTTAAAAAAAGTCATTTAAGCCTTTCCAAAGTGAGATCTAAGCGATATGGCCGAGAAATGTAATTTTTATGTTAACTCCCAAATCGCTGCGCAGTAGTCAACCAAACTTCACCCAATAGTGTATTGTATCACAATCTAGTAGTTACATGTGGAAATTTGGTTCTAGGACATTTGATTTGAGCGCAATCCTCAAACTTAGTTAAAAAAAGTCATTTAAGCCTTTTCACAGTGAGATCTAGGCGATATGGCCGAGATATATAATTTTGATGTTAACTCCCAAACCGCTAGGCAGAAGTCAACCAAACTTCACCCAATAGTGTATTGCATCACAATCTAGTAGTTACATTTGGAAATTTGGTTCTAGGACATTTGGTTTGAGCGCAATCCTCAAACTTAGTTAAAAAAAGTCATTTAAGCCTTTTCACAGTGAGATCTACGCGATATGGCCGAGAAATGTAATTTTGATGTTAACTCCCAAACCGCTGCGCAGAAGTCAACCAAACTTCACCGAATAGTGTATTGTATCACAATCTAGTAGTTACATTTGGAAATTTGGTTCTAGGACATTTGGTTTGAGCGCAATCATCAAACTTAGTTAAAAAAAGTCATTTAAGCCTTTTCACAGTGAGATCTACGCGATATGGCCGAGAAATGTAATTTTGATGTTAACTCCCAAACCGCTGCGAAGAAGTCAACCAAACTTCACCCAATAGTGTATTGTATCACAATCTAGTAGTTACATTTGGAAATTTGGTTCTAGGACATTTGGTTTGAACGCAATCCTCAAAGTTAAAAAAAGTCATTTAAGCCTTTTCACAGTGAGATCTACGCGATATGGCCGAGAAATGTAATTTTGATGTTAACTCCCAAACCGCTGCGCAGAAGTCAACCAAACTTCACCCAATAGTGTATTGTATCACAATCTAGTAGTTACATTTGGAAATTTGGTTCTAGGACATTTGGTTTGAGCGCAATCATCAAACTTAGTTAAAAAAAGTCATTTAAGCCTTTTCACAGTGAGATCTACGCGATATGGCCGAGAAATGTAATTTTGATGTTAACTCCCAAACCGCTGCGCAGAAGTCAACCAAACTTCACCCAATAGTGTATTGTATCACAATCTAGTAGTTACATTTGGAAATTTGGTTCTAGGACATTTGGTTTGAGCGCAATCCTCAAACTTAGTTAAAAAAAAGTCATTTAAGCCTTTTCACAGTGAGATCTACGCAATATGGCCGAGAAATGTAATTTTGATGTTAACTCCCAAACCGCTGCGCAGAAGTCAACCAAACTTCACCCAATAGTGTATTGTATAACAATCTAGTAGTTACATTTGGAAATTTGGTTCTAGGACATTTGGTTTGAGCGCAATCCTCAAACTTAGTTAAAAAAAAGTCATTTCAGCCTTTTCACAGTGAGATCTACGCGATATGGCCGAGAAATGTAATTTTGATGTTAACTCCCAAACCGCTGCGCAGAAGTCAACCAAACTTCACCCAATAGTGTATTGTATCACAATCCAGTAGTTACATGTGGAAATTTGGTTCTAGGACATTTGGTTTGAGCGCAATCCTCAAACTTAGTTAAAAAAAGTCATTTAAGCCTTTTCACAGTGAGATCTACGCGATATGGCCGAGAAATGTAATTTTGATGTTAACTCCCAAACCGCTGCGCAGAAGTCAACCAAACTTCACCCAATAGTGTATTGTATAACAATCTAGTAGTTACATTTGGAAATTTGGTTCTAGGACATTTGGTTTGAGCGCAATCCTCAAACTTAGTTAAAAAAAAGTCTTTTAAGCCTTTTCACACTGAGATCTACGCGATATGGCCGAGAAATGTAATTTTGATGTTAACTCCCAAACTGCTGCGCAGAAGTCAACCAAACTTCACCCAATAGTGTATTGTATCACAATCTAGTAGTTACATGTGGAAATTTGGTTCTAGGACATTTGATTTGAGCGCAATCCTCAAACGTAGTTAAAAAAAGTCATTTAAGCCTTTTCTCAGTGAGATCTAGGCGATATGCCCGAGAAATGTAATTTTGATGTTAACTCCCAAAACGCTGCGCAGAAGTCAACCAAACTTCACCCAATAGTGTATTGTATCACAATCTAGTAGTTATATTTGGAAATTTGGTTCTAGGACATTTGATTTGAGCGCAATCCTCAAACTTAGTTAAAAAAAGTCATTTAAGCCTTTTCACATTGAGAACTACGCGATATGGCCGAGAAATGTAATTTTGATGTTAACTCCCAAACCGCTGCGCAGAAGTCAACCAAACTTCACCCAATAGTGTATTGTATCACAATCTAGTAGTTACATTTGGAAATTTGGTTCTAGGACATTTGGTTTGAGCGCATTCATCAAACTTAGTTAAAAAAAAGTCATTTCAGCCTTTTCACAGTGAGATCTACGCGATATGGCCGAGAAATGTAATTTTGATGTTAACTCCCAAACCGCTGCGCAGAAGTCAACCAAACTTCACCCAATAGTGTATTGTATCACAATCTAGTAGTTACATTTGGAAATTTGGTTCTAGGACATTTGGTTTGAACGCAATCCTCAAAGTTAAAAAAAAGTCATTTAAGCCTTTTCACAGTGAGATCTACGCGATATGGCCGAGAAATGTAATTTTGATGTTAACTCCCAAACCGCTGCGCAGAAGTCAACCAAACTTCCCCCAATAGTGTATTGTATCACAATCTAGTAGTTACATTTGGAAATTTGGTTCTAGGACATTTGGTTTGAGCGCAATCCTCAAACTTAGTTAAAAAAAGTCATTTAAGCCTTTTCACAGTGAGATCTACGCGATATGGCCGAGAAATGTAATTTTGATGTTAACTCCCAAACCGCTGCGCAGAAGTCAACCAAACTTCACCCAATAGTGTATTGTATAACAATCTAGTAGTTACATTTGGAAATTTGGTTCTAGGACATTTGGTTTGAGCGCAATCCTCAAACTTAGTTAAAAAAAAGTCATTTCAGCCTTTTCACAGTGAGATCTACGCGATATGGCCGAGAAATGTAATTTTGATGTTAACTCCCAAACCGCTGCGCAGAAGTCAACCAAACTTCACCCAATAGTGTATTGTATCACAATCTAGTAGTTACATTTGGAAATTTGGTTCTAGGACATTTGGTCTGAGCGCAATCCTCAAACTTAGTTAAAAAAAAAAGTCATTTAAGCCTTTTCACAGTGAGATCTACGCGATATGGCCGAGAAATGTAATTTTGATGTTAACTCCCAAACCGCTGCGCAGAAGTCAACCAAACTTCACCCAATAATGTATTGTATCACATTCTAGTAGTTACATTTGAAAATTTGGTTCTAGGACATTTGGTTTGAGCGCAATCCTCAAACTTAGTTAAAAAAAGTCATTTAAGCCTTTTCACAGTGAGATCTACGCGATATGGCCGAGAAATGTAATTTTGATGTTAACTCCCAAACCGCTGCGCAGAAGTCAACCAAACTTCACCCAATAGTGTATTGTATAACAATCTAGTAGTTACATTTGGAAATTTGGTTCTAGGACATTTGGTTTGAGCGCAATCCTCAAACTTAGTTAAAAAAAAGTCTTTTAAGCCTTTTCACACTGAGATCTACGCGATATGGCCGAGAAATGTAATTTTGATGTTAACTCCCAAACTGCTGCGCAGAAGTCAACCAAACTTCACCCAATAGTGTATTGTATCACAATCTAGTAGTTACATGTGGAAATTTGGTTCTCGGACATTTGATTTGAGCGCAATCCTCAAACGTTGTTAAAAAAAGTCATTTAAGCCTTTTCTCAGTGAGATCTAGGCGATATGCCCGAGAAATGTAATTTTGATGTTAACTCCCAAAACGCTGCGCAGAAGTCAACCAAACTTCACCCAATAGTGTATTGTATCACAATCTAGTAGTTATATTTGGAAATTTGGTTCTAGGACATTTGATTTGAGCGCAATCCTCAAACTTAGTTAAAAAAAGTCATTTAAGCCTTTTCACATTGAGAACTACGCGATATGGCCGAGAAATGTAATTTTGATGTTAACTCCCAAACCGCTGCGCAGAAGTCAACCAAACTTCACCCAATAGTGTATTGTATCACAATCTAGTAGTTACATTTGGAAATTTGGTTCTAGGACATTTGGTTTGAGCGCATTCATCAAACTTAGTTAAAAAAAAGTCATTTCAGCCTTTTCACAGTGAGATCTACGCGATATGGCCGAGAAATGTAATTTTGATGTTAACTCCCAAACCGCTGCGCAGAAGTCAACCAAACTTCACCCAATAGTGTATTGTATCACAATCTAGTAGTTACATTTGGAAATTTGGTTCTAGGACATTTGGTTTGAACGCAATCCTCAAAGTTAAAAAAAAGTCATTTAAGCCTTTTCACAGTGAGATCTACGCGATATGGCCGAGAAATGTAATTTTGATGTTAACTCCCAAACCGCTGCGCAGAAGTCAACCAAACTTCACCCAATAGTGTATTGTATCACAATCTAGTAGTTACATTTGGAAATTTGGTTCTAGGACATTTGGTTTGAGCGCAATCATCAAACTTAGTTAAAAAAAGTCATTTAAGCCTTTTCACAGTGAGATCTACGCGATATGGCCGAGAAATGTAATTTTGATGTTAACTCCCAAACCGCTGCGCAGAAGTCAACCAAACTTCACCCAATAGTGTATTGTATCACAATCTAGTAGTTACATTTGGAAATTTGGTTCTAGGACATTTGGTTTGAGCGCAATCCTCAAATTTAGTTAAAAAAAGTCATCTAAGCCTTTTCACAGTGAGATCTACGCGATATGGCCGAGAAATGTAATTTTGATGTTAACTCCCAAACCGCTGCGCAGAAGTCAACCAAACTTCACCCAATAGTGTATTGTATCACAATCTAGTAGTTACATTTGGAAATTTGGTTCTAGGACATTTGGTTTGAGCGCAATCATCAAACTTAGTTGAAAAAAGTCATTTAAGCCTTTTCACAGTGAGATCTACGCGATATGGCCGAGAAATGTAATTTTGAGGTTAACTCCCAAACCGCTGCGCAGAAGTCAACCAAACTTCACCCAATAGTGTATTGTATCACAATCTAGTAGTTACATTTGGAAATTTGGTTCTAGGACATTTGGTTTGAGCGCAATCCTCAAACTTAGTTAAAAAAAGTCATTTAAGCCTTTTCACAGTGAGATCTACGCGATATGGCCGAGAAATGTAATTTTGATGTTAACTCCCAAACCGCTGCGCAGAAGTCAACCAAACTTCACCCAATAGTGTATTGTATCACAATCTAGTAGTTACATTTGGAAATTTGGTTCTAGGACATTTGGTTTGAGCGCAATCATCAAACTTAGTTAAAAAAAGTAATTTAAGCCTTTTCACAGTGAGATCTACGCGATATGGCCGAGAAATGTAATTTTGATGTTAACTCCCAAACCGCTGCGCAGAAGTGAACCAAACTTCACCCAATAGTGTATTGTATCACAATCTAGTAGTTACATTTGCAAATTTGGTTCTAGGACATTTGGTTTGAGCGCAATCCTCAAACTTAATTAAAAAAAGTCATTTAAGCCTTTTCACAGTGAGATCTACGCGATATGGCCGAGAAATGTAATTTTGATGTTAACTCCCAAACCGCTGCGCAGAAGTCAACCAAACTTCACCCAATGGTGTATTGTATCACAATCTAGTAGTTACATTTGGAAATTTGGTTCTAGGACATTTGGTTTGAGCGCAATCATCAAACTTAGTTAAAAAAAAGTCATTTAAGCCTTTTCAAGGTGAGATCTACGCGATATGGCCGAGAAATGTAATTTTGATGTTAACTCCCAAACCGCTGCGCAGAAGTCAACCAAACTTCACCCAATAGTGTATTGTATAACAATCTAGTAGTTACATTTGGAAATTTGGTTCTAGGACATTTGGTTTGAGCGCAATCCTCAAACTTAGTTAAAAAAAGTCATCTAAGCCTTTTCACAGTGAGATCTACGCGATATGGCCGAGAAATGTAATTTTGATGTTAACTCCCAAACCGCTGCGCAGAAGTCAACCAAACTTCACCCAATAGTGTATTGTATCACAATCTAGTAGTTACATTTGGAAATTTGGTTCTAGGACATTTGGTTTGAGCGCAATCATCAAACTTAGTTGAAAAAAGTCATTTAAGCCTTTTCACAGTGAGATCTACGCGATATGGCCGAGAAATGTAATTTTGAGGTTAACTCCCAAACCGCTGCGCAGAAGTCAACCAAACTTCACCCAATAGTGTATTGCAGGGGTCCCCAACCTATTCCACTAAGGCACACTGTGGGTGCAGGATTTCATTCTTACCAAACAAGATGACAACACTTTTTCCCCAATCTGGTGTTTTACAAGTGCAATCAGTTGATTGCAGTCAGGTGTGGCTTGTTTTAGCAGAAGCCTCATTGGTTCAACTGTCTCTGCTGGATCGGCTGGAACAAAAACCAGGACCCACAGTGTGCCTTGAGGACTGGGTTGAAAACCCCTGGTGTATTGTATCACAATCTAGTAGTTACATTTGGAAATTTGGTTCTAGGACATTTGGTTTGAGCGCAATCCTCAAACTTAGTTAAAAAAAGTCATTTAAGCCTTTTCACAGTGAGATCTACGCGATATGGCCGAGAAATGTAATTTTGATGTTAACTCCCAAACCGCTGCGCAGAAGTCAACCAAACTTCACCCAATAGTGTATTGTATCACAATCTAGTAGTTACATTTGGAAATTTGGTTCTAGGACATTTGGTTTGAGCGCAATCATCAAACTTAGTTAAAAAAAGTAATTTAAGCCTTTTCACAGTGAGATCTACGCGATATGGCCGAGAAATGTAATTTTGATGTTAACTCCCAAACCGCTGCGCAGAAGTGAACCAAACTTCACCCAATAGTGTATTGTATCACAATCTAGTAGTTACATTTGCAAATTTGGTCCTAGGACATTTGGTTTGAGCGCAATCCTCAAACTTAATTAAAAAAAGTCATTTAAGCCTTTTCACAGTGAGATCTACGCGATATGGCCGAGAAATGTAATTTTGATGTTAACTCCCAAACCGCTGCGCATAAGTCAACCAAACTTCACCCAATGGTGTATTGTATCACAATCTAGTAGTTACATTTGGAAATTTGGTTCTAGGACATTTGGTTTGAGCGCAATCATCAAACTTAGTTAAAAAAAAGTCATTTAAGCCTTTTCACAGTGAGATCCACGCGATATGGGCGAGAAATGTATTTTTGATGTTAACTCCCAAACCGCTGCGCAGAAGTCAACCAAACTTCACCCAATAGTGTATTGTATCACAATCTAGTAGTTACATTTGGAAATTTGGTTCTAGGACATTTGGTTTGAGCGCAATCATCAAACTTAGTTAAAAAAAGTCATTTAAGCCTTTTCACAGTGAGATCTACGCGATATGGCCGAGAAATTTAATTTTGATGTTAACTCCCAAACCGCTGCGCAGAAGTCAACCAAACTTCACCCAATAGTGTATTGTATCACAATCTAGTAGTTACATTTGGAAATTTGGTTCTAGGACATTTGGTTTGAACGCAATCCTCAAAGTTAAAAAAAGTCATTTAAGCCTTTTCACAGTGAGATCTACGCGATATGGCCGAGAAATGTAATTTTGATGTTAACTCCCAAACCGCTGCGCAGAAGTAAACCAAACTTCACCCAATAGTGTATTGTATCACAATCTAGTAGTTACATTTGGAAATTTGGTTCTAGGACATTTGGTTTGAGCGCAATCATCAAACTTAGTTAAAAAAAGTCATTTAAGCCTTTTCACAGTGAGATCTACGCGATATGGCCGAGAAATGTAATTTTGATGTTAACTCCCAAACCGCTGCGCAGAAGTCAACCAAACTTCACCCAATAGTGTATTGTATCACAATCTAGTAGTTACATTTGGAAATTTGGTTCTAGGACATTTGGTTTGAGCGCAATCCCCAAACTTAGTTAAAAAAAGTCATTTAAGCCTTTTCACAGTGAGATCTACGCGATATGGCCGAGAAATGTAATTTTGATGTTAACTCCCAAACCGCTGCGCAGAAGTCAACCAAACTTCACCCAATAGTGTATTGTATCACAATCTAGTAGTTACATTTGGAAATTTGGTTCTAGGACATTTGGTTTGAGCGCAATCATCAAACTTAGTTAAAAAAAGTCATTTAAGCCTTTTCACAGTGAGATCTACGCGACATGGCCGAGAAATGTAATTTTGATGTCAACTCCCAAACCGCTGCGCAGAAGTCAACCAAACTTCACCCAATAGTGTATTGTATAACAATCTAGTAGTTACATTTGTAAATTTGGTTCTAGGACATTTGGTTTGAGGCGCAATCCTCAAACTTAGTTAAAAGAAAGTCATTTAAGCCTTTTCACAGTGAGATCTACGCGATATGGGCGAGAAATGTAATTTTGATGTTAACTCCCAAACCGCTGCACAGAAGTCAACCAAACTTCACCCAATAGTGTATTGTATCACAATCTAGTAGTTACATTTGGAAATTTGGTTCTAGGACATTTGGTTTGAGCGCAATCCTCAAACTTAGTTAAAAAAAGTTATTTAAGCCTTTCCAAAGTGAGATCTAAGCGATATGGCCGAGAAATGTAATTTTTATGTTAACTCCCAAATCGCTGCGCAGAAGTCAACCAAACTTCACCCAATAGTGTATTGTATCACAATCTAGTAGTTACATGTGGAAATTTGGTTCTAGGACATTTGATTTGAGCGCAATCCTCAAACTTAGTTTAAAAAAAGTCATTTAAGCCTTTTCACAGTGAGATCTAGGCGATATGGCCGAGATATGTAATTTTGATGTGAACTCCCAAACCGCTAGGCAGAAGTCAACCAAACTTCACCGAATAGTGTATTGTATCACAATCTAGTAGTTACATTTGGAAATTTGGTTCTAGGACATTTGGTTTGAACGCAATCCTCAAAGTTAAAAAAAGTCATTTAAGCCTTTTCACAGTGTGATCTACGCGATATGGCCGAGAAATGTAATTTTGATGTTAACTCCCAAACCGCTGGGCAGAAGTCAACCAAACTTCACCCAATAGTGTATTGAATCACAATCTAGTAGTTACATTTGGAAATTTGGTTCTAGGACATTTGGTTTGAGCGCAATCCCCAAACTTAGTTAAAAAAAGTCATTTAAGCCTTTTCACAGTGAGATCTACGCGATATGGCCGAGAAATAAAATTTTGATGTTAACTCCCAAACCGCTGCGCAGAAGTCAACCAAACTTCACCCAATAGTGTATTGTATCACAATCTAGTAGTTACATTTGGAAATTTGGTTCTAGGACATTTGGTTTGAGCGCAATCATCAAACTTAATTAAAAAAGTCATTTAAGCCTTTTCACAGTGAGATCTGTAAGATATGGCCGAGAAATGTAATTTTGAGGTTAACTCCCAAACCGCTGCGCAGAAGTCAACCAAACTTCACCCAATAGTGTATTGTATCACAATCTAGTAGTTACATTTGGAAATTTGGTTCTAGGACATTTGGTTTGAGCGCAATCATCAAACTTAGTTAAAAAAAGTCATTTAAGCCTTTTCACAGTGAGATCTACGCGATATGGCCGAGAAATGTAATTTTGATGTTAACTCCCAAACCGCTGCGCAGAAGTCAACCAAACTTCACCCAATAGTGTATTGTATCACAATCTAGTAGTTACATTTGGAAATTTGGTTCTAGGACATTTGGTTTGAGCGCAATCCCCAAACTTAGTTAAAAAAAGTCATTTAAGCCTTTTCACAGTGAGATCTACGCGATATGGCCGAGAAATGTAATTTTGGTGTTAACTCCCAAACCGCTGCGCAGAAGTCAACCAAACTTCACCCAATAGTGTATTGTATCACAATCTAGTAGTTACATTTGGAAATTTGGTTCTAGGACATTTGGTTTGAGCGCAATCATCAAACTTAATTAAAAAAGTCATTTAAGCCTTTTCACAGTGATATCTGTAAGAAATGGCCGAGAAATGTAATTTTGAGGTTAACTCCCAAACAGCTGCGCAGAAGTCAACCAAACTTCACCCAATAGTGTATTGTATCACAATCTAGTAGTTACATTTGGAAATTTGGTTCTAGGACATTTGGTTTGAGCGCAATCCTCAAACTTAGTTTAAAAAAGTCATTTAAGCCTTTTCACAGTGAGATCTACGCGATATGGCCGAGAAATGTAATTTTGATGTTAACTCCCAAACCGCTGCGCAGAAGTCAACCAAACTTCACCCAATAGTGTATTGTATCACAATCTAGTAGTTACATTTGGAAATTTGGTTCTAGGACATTTGGTTTGAGCGCAATCATCAAACTTAGTTAAAAAAAGTCATTTAAGCCTTTTCACAGTGAGATCTACGCGATATGGCCGAGAAATGTAATTTTGATGTCAACTCCCAAACCGCTGCGCAGAAGTCAACCAAACTTCACCCAATAGTGTATTGTATAACAATCTAGTAGTTACATTTGTAAATTTGGTTCTAGGACATTTGGTTTGAGGCGCAATCCTCAAACTTAGTTAAAAGAAAGTCATTTAAGCCTTTTCACAGTGAGATCTACGCGATATGGGCGAGAAATGTAATTTTGATGTTAACTCCCAAACCGCTGCACAGAAGTCAACCAAACTTCACCCAATAGTGTATTGTATCACAATCTAGTAGTTACATTTGGAAATTTGGTTCTAGGACATTTGGTTTGAGCGCAATCCTCAAACTTAGTTAAAAAAAGTCATTTAAGCCTTTCCAAAGTGAGATCTAAGCGATATGGCCGAGAAATGTAATTTTTATGTTAACTCCCAAATCGCTGCGCAGAAGTCAACCAAACTTCACCCAATAGTGTATTCTATCACAATCTAGTAGTTACATGTGGAAATTTGGTTCTAGGACATTTGATTTGAGCGCAATCCTCAAACTTAGTTTAAAAAAAGTCATTTAAGCCTTTTCACAGTGAGATCTAGGCGATATGGCCGAGATATGTAATTTTGATGTTAACTCCCAAACCGCTAGGCAGAAGTCAACCAAACTTCACCGAATAGTGTATTGTATCACAATCTAGTAGTTACATTTGGAAATTTGGTTCTAGGACATTTGGTTTGAACGCAATCCTCAAAGTTAAAAAAAGTCATTTAAGCCTTTTCACAGTGAGATCTACGCGATATGGCCGAGAAATGTAATTTTGATGTAAACTCCCAAACCGCTGGGCAGAAGTCAACCAAACTTCACCCAATAGTGTATTGAATCACAATCTAGTAGTTACATTTGGAAATTTGGTTCTAGGACATTTGGTTTGAGCGCAATCCCCAAACTTAGTTAAAAAAAGTCATTTAAGCCTTTTCACAGTGAGATCTACGCGATATGGCAGAGAAATGTAATTTTGATGTTAACTCCCAAACCGCTGCGCAGAAGTCAACCAAACTTCACCCAATAGTGTATTGTATCACAATCTAGTAGTTACATTTGGAAATTTGGTTCTAGGACATTTGGTTTGAGCGCAATCATCAAACTTAATTAAAAAAGTCATTTAAGCCTTTTCACAGTGAGATCTGTAAGATATGGCCGAGAAATGTAATTTTGAGGTTAACTCCCAAACCGCTGCGCAGAAGTCAACCAAACTTCACCCAATAGTGTATTGTATCACAATCTAGTAGTTACATTTGGAAATTTGGTTCTAGGACATTTGGTTTGAGCGCAATCCTCAAACTTAGTTTAAAAAAGTCATTTAAGCCTTTTCACAGTGAGATCTACGCGATATGGCCGAGAAATGTAATTTTGATGTTAACTCCCAAACCGCTGCGCAGAAGTCAACCAAACTTCACCCAATAGTGTATTGTATCACAATCTAGTAGTTACATTTGGAAATTTTGTTCTAGGACATTTGGTTTGAGCGCAATCATCAAACTTAGTTAAAAAAAGTCATTTAAGCCTTTTCACAGTGAGATCTACGCGTTATGGCCGAGAAATGTAATTTTGATGTTAACTCCCAAACCGCTGCGCAGAAGTCAACCAAACCTCACCCAATAGTGTATTGTATCACAATCTAGTAGTTACATTTGGAAATTTGGTTCTAGGACATTTGGTTTGAGCGCAATCATCAAACTTAGTTAAAAAAAGTCATTTAAGCCTTTTCACAGTGAGATCTACGCGATATGGCCGAGAAATGTAATTTTGATGTCAACTCCCAAACCGCTGCGCAGAAGTCAACCAAACTTCACCCAATAGTGTATTGTATCACAATCTAGTAGTTACATTTGGAAATTTGGTTTTAGGACATTTGGTTTGAGGCGCAATCCTCAAACTTAGTTAAAAGAAAGTCATTTAAGCCTTTTCACAGTGAGATCTACGCGATATGGGCGAGAAATGTAATTTTGATGTTAACTCCCAAACCGCTGCACAGAAGTCAACCAAACTTCACCCAATAGTGTATTGTATCACAATCTAGTAGTTACATTTGGAAATTTGGTTCTAGGACATTTGGTTTGAGCGCAATCCTCAAACTTAGTTAAAAAAAGTCATTTAAGCCTTTCCAAAGTGAGATCTAAGCGATATGGCCGAGAAATGTAATTTTGATGTTAACTCCCAAACCGCTGCGCAGAAGTCAACCAAACTTCACCAAATAGTGTATTGTATCACAATCTAGTAGTTACATTTGGAAATTTGGTTCTAGGACATTTGGTTTGAGCGCAATCATCAAACTTAGTTAATAAAAGTCATTTAAGCCTTTTCACAGTGAGATCTACGCGATATGGCCGAGAAATGTAATTTTGATGTTAACTCCCAAACCGCTGCGCAGAAGTCAACCAAACTTCACCCAATAGTGTATTGTATCACAATCTAGTAGTTACATTTGGAAATTTGGTTCTAGGACATTTGGTTTGAGCGCAATCATCAAACTTAGTTAAAAAAAGTCATTTAAGCCTTTTCACAGTGAGATCTACGCGATAAGGCCGAGAAATGTAATTTTAATGTCAACTCCCAAACCGCTGCGCAGAAGTCAACCAAACTTCACCCAATAGTGTATTGTATAACATCTAGTAGTTACATTTGGAAATTTGGTTCTAGGACATTTGGTTTGAGGCGCAATCCTCAAACTTAGTTAAAAGAAAGTCATTTAAGCCTTTTCACAGTGAGATCTACGCGATATGGGCGAGAAATGTAATTTTGATGTTAACTCCCAAACCGCTGCACAGAAGTCAACCAAACTTCACCCAATAGTGTATTGTATCACAATCTAGTAGTTACATTTGGAAATTTGGTTCTAGGACATTTGGTTTGAGCGCAATCCTCAAACTTAGTTAGAAAAAGTCATTTAAGCCTTTCCAAAGTGAGATCTAAGCGATTTGGCCGAGAAATGTAATCTTTATGTTAACTCCCAAATCGCTGCGCAGAAGTCAACCAAACTTCACCCAATAGTGTATTGTATCACAATCTAGTAGTTACATGTGGAAATTTGGTTCTAGGACATTTGGTTTGAGCGCAATCATCAAACTTAGTTAAAAAAAGTCATTTAAGCCTTTTCACAGTGAGATCTACGCGATATGGCCGAGAAATGTAATTTTGATGTTAACTCCCAAACCGCTGCGCAGAAGTCAACCAAACTTCACCCAATAGTGTATTGTATCACAATCTAGTAGTTACATTTGGAAATTTGGTTCTAGGACATTTGGTTTGAACGCAATCCTCAAAGTTAAAAAAAGTCATTTAAGCCTTTTCACAGTGAGATCTACGCGATATGGCCGAGAAATGTAATTTTGATGTTAACTCCCAAACCGCTGCGCAGAAGTCAACCAAACTTCACCCAATAGTGTATTGTATCACAATCTAGTAGTTACATTTGGAAATTTGGTTCTAGGACATTTGGTTTGAGCGCAATCATCAAACTTAGTTTAAAAAAGTCATTTAAGCCTTTTCACAGTGAGATCTACGCGATATGGCCGAGAAATGTAATTTTGATGTTAACTCCCAAACCGCTGCGCAGAAGTCAACCAAACTTCACCCAATAGTGTATTGTATCACAATATAGTAGTTACATTTGGAAATTTGGTTCTAGGACATTTGGTTTGAGCGCAATCCTCAAACTTAGTTAAAAAAAGTCATTTAAGCCTTTTCACAGTGAGATCTACGCGATATGGCCGAGAAATGTAATTTTGATGTTAACTCCCAAACCGCTGCGCAGAAGTCAACCAAACTTCACCCAATAGTGTATTGTATCACAATCTAGTAGTTACATTTGGAAATTTGGTTCTAGGACATTTGGTTTGAGCGCAATCATCAAACTTAATTAAAAAAGTCATTTAAGCCTTTTCACAGTGAGATCTGTGCGATATGGCCGAGAAATGTAATTTTGAGGTGAACTCCCAAACCGCTGCGCAGAAGTCAACCAAACTTCACCCAATAGTGTATTGTATCACAATCTAGTAGTTACATTTGGAAATTTGGTTCTAGGACATTTGGTTTGAGCGCAATCATCAAACTTAGTTAATAAAAGTCATTTAAGCCTTTTCACAGTGAGATCTACGCGATATGGCCGAGAAATGTAATTTTGATGTTAACTCCCAAACCGCTAGGCAGAAGTCAACCAAACTTCACCCAATAGTGTATTGTATCACAATCTAGTAGTTACATTTGGAAATTTGGTTCTTGGACATTTGGTTTGAGCGCAATCATCAAACTTAGTTAAAAAAAGTCATTTAAGCCTTTTCACAGTGAGATCTACGCGATAAGGCCGAGAAATGTAATTTTGATGTCAACTCCCAAACCGCTGCGCAGAAGTCAACCAAACTTCACCCAATAGTGTATTGTATAACAATCTAGTAGTTACATTTGGAAATTTGGTTCTAGGACATTTGGTTTGAGGCGCAATCCTCAAACTTAGTTAAAAGAAAGTCATTTAAGCCTTTTCACAGTGAGATCTACGCGATATGGGCGAGAAATGTAATTTTGATGTTAACTCCCAAACCGCTGCACAGAAGTCAACCAAACTTCACCCAATAGTGTATTGTATCACAATCTAGTAGTTACATTTGGAAATTTGGTTCTAGGACATTTGGTTTGAGCGCAATCCTCAAACTTAGTTAAAAAAAGTCATTTAAGCCTTTCCAAAGTGAGATCTACGCGATATGGCCGAGAAATGTAATTTTGATGTTAACTCCCAAACCGCTGCGCAGAAGTCAACCAAACTTCACCCAATAGTGTATTGTATCACAATCTAGTAGTTACATTTGGAAATTTGGTTCTAGGACATTTGGTTTGAGCGCAATCATCAAACTTAATTAAAAAAAGTCATTTAAGCCTTTTCACAGTGAGATCTACGCGATAAGGCCGAGAAATGTAATTTTGATGTCAACTCCCAAACCGCTGCGCAGAAGTCAACCAAACTTCACCCAATAGTGTATTGTATAACAATCTAGTAGTTACATTTGGAAATTTGGTTCTAGGACATTTGGTTTGAGGCGCAATCCTCAAACTTAGTTAAAAGAAAGTCATTTAAGCCTTTTCACAGTGAGATCTACGCGATATGGGCGAGAAATGTAATTTTGATGTTAACTCCCAAACCGCTGCACAGAAGTCAACCAAACTTCACCCAATAGTGTATTGTATCACAATCTAGTAGTTACATTTGGAAATTTGGTTCTAGGACATTTGGTTTGAGCGCAATCCTCAAACTTAGTTAAAAAAAGTCATTTAAGCCTTTCCAAAGTGAGATCTAAGCGATTTGGCCGAGAAATGTAATTTTTATGTTAACTCCCAAATCGCTGCGCAGACGTCAACCAAACTTCACCCAATAGTGTATTGTATCACAATCTAGTAGTTACATGTGGAAATTTGGTTCTAGGACATTTGGTTTGAGCGCAATCATCAAACTTAGTTAAAAAAAGTCATTTAAGCCTTTTCACAGTGAGATCTACGCGATATGGCCGAGAAATGTAATTTTGATGTTAACTCCCAAACCGATGCGCAGAAGTCAACCAAACTTCACCCAATAGTGTATTGTATCACAATCTAGTAGTTACATTTGGAAATTTGGTTCTAGGACATTTGGTTTGAACGCAATCCTCAAAGTTAAAAAAAGTCATTTAAGCCTTTTCACAGTGAGATCTACGCGATATGGCCGAGAAATGTAATTTTGATGTTAACTCCCAAACCGCTGCGCAGAAGTCAACCAAACTTCACCCAATAGTGTATTGTATCACAATCTAGTAGTTACATTTGGAAATTTGGTTCTAGGACATTTGGTTTGAGCGCAATCATCAAACTTAGTTTAAAAAAGTCATTTAAGCCTTTTCACAGTGAGATCTACGCGATATGGCCGAGAAATGTAATTTTGATGTTAACTCCCAAACCGCTGCGCAGAAGTCAACCAAACTTCACCCAATAGTGTATTGTATCACAATATAGTAGTTACATTTGGAAATTTGGTTCTAGGACATTTGGTTTGAGCGCAATCCTCAAACTTAGTTAAAAAAAGTCATTTAAGCCTTTTCACAGTGAGATCTACGCGATATGGCCGAGAAATGTAATTTTGATGTTAACTCCCAAACCGCTGCGCAGAAGTCAACCAAACTTCACCCAATAGTGTATTGTATCACAATCTAGTAGTTACATTTGGAAATTTGGTTCTAGGACATTTGGTTTGAGCGCAATCATCAAACTTAATTAAAAAAGTCATTTAAGCCTTTTCACAGTGAGATCTGTGCGATATGGCCGAGAAATGTAATTTTGAGGTTAACTCCCAAACCGCTGCGCAGAAGTCAACCAAACTTCATCCAATAGTGTATTGTATCACAATCTAGTAGTTACATTTGGAAATTTGGTTCTAGGACATTTGGTTTGAGCGCAATCATCAAACTTAGTTAATAAAAGTCATTTAAGCCTTTTCACAGTGAGATCTACGCGATATGGCCGAGAAATGTAATTTTGATGTTAACTCCCAAACCGCTGCGCAGAAGTCAACCAAACTTCACCCAATAGTGTATTGTATCACAATCTAGTAGTTACATTTGGAAATTTGGTTCTTGGACATTTGGTTTGAGCGCAATCATCAAACTTTGTTAAAAAAAGTCATTTAAGCCTTTTCACAGTGAGATCTACGCGATAAGGCCGAGAAATGTAATTTTGATGTCAACTCCCAAACCGCTGCGCAGAAGTCAACCAAACTTCACCCAATAGTGTATTGTATAACAATCTAGTAGTTACATTTGGAAATTTGGTTCTAGGACATTTGGTTTGAGGCGCAATCCTCAAACTTAGTTAAAAGAAAGTCATTTAAGCCTTTTCACAGTGAGATCTACGCGATATGGGCGAGAAATGTAATTTTGATGTTAACTCCCAAACCGCTGCACAGAAGTCAACCAAACTTCACCAAATAGTGTATTGTATCACAATCTAGTAGTTACATTTGGAAATTTGGTTCTAGGACATTTGGTTTGAGCGCAATCCTCAAACTTAGTTAAAAAAAGTCATTTAAGCCTTTCCAAAGTGAGATCTAAGCGATTTGGCCGAGAAATGTAATTTTTATGTTAACTCCCAAATCGCTGCGCAGAAGTCAACCAAACTTCACCCAATAGTGTATTGTATCACAATCTAGTAGTTACATGTGGAAATTTGGTTCTAGGACATTTGATTTGAGCGCAATCCTCAAACTTAGTTAAAAAAAGTCATTTAAGCCTTTCCAAAGTGAGATCTAAGCGATATGGCCGAGATATGTAATTTTGATGTTAACTCCCAAACCGCTAGGCAGAAGTCAACCAAACTTCACCGAATAGTGTATTGTATCACAATCTAGTAGTTACATTTGGAAATTTGGTTCTAGGACATTTGATTTGAGCGCAATCATCAAACTTAGTTAAAAAAAGTCATTTAAGCCTTTTCACAGTGAGATCTACGCGATATGGCCGAGAAATGTAATTTTGATGTTAACTCCCAAACCGCTGCGCAGAAGTCAACCAAACTTCACCCAATAGTGTATTGTATCACAATCTAGTAGTTACATTTGGAAATTTGGTTCTAGGACATTTGGTTTGAGCGCAATCCTCAAACTTAGTTAAAAAAAGTCATTTAAGCCTTTTCACAGTGAGATCTACGCGATATGGCCGAGAAATTTAATTTTGATGTTAACTCCCAAACCGCTGCGCAGAAGTCAACCAAACTTCACCCAATAGTGTATTGTATCACAATCTAGTAGTTACATTTGGAAATTTGGTTCTAGGACATTTGGTTTGAGCGCAATCATCAAACTTAATTAAAAAAGTCATTTAAGCCTTTTCACAGTGAGATCTATGCGATATGGCCGAGAAATGTAATTTTGAGGTTAACTCCCAAACCGCTGCGCAGAAGTCAACCAAACTTCACCCAATAGTGTATTGTATCACAATCTAGTAGTTACATTTGGAAATTAGGTTCTACGACATTTGGTTTGAGCGCAATCATCAAACTTAGTTAAAAAAAGTCATTTAAGCCTTTTCACAGTGAGATCTACGCGATATGGCCGAGAAATGTAATTTTGATGTTAACTCCCAAACCGCTGCGCAGAAGTCAACCAAACTTCACCCAATAGTGTATTGTTTCACAATCTAGTAGTTACATGTGGAAATTTGGTTCTAGCACATTTGATTTGAGCGCAATCCTCAAACTTAGTTAAAAAAAAGTCATTTAAGCCTTTTCTCAGTGAGATCTAGGCGATATGCCCGAGAAATGTAATTTTGATGTTAACTCCCAAACCGCTGCGCAGAAGTCAAACAAACTTCACCCAATAGTGTATTGTATCACAATCTAGTAGTTACATTTGGAAATTTGGTTCTAGGACATTTGGTTTGAGCGCAATCCTCAAACTTAGTTAAAAAAAAAAGTCATTTAAGCCTTTTCACAGTGAGATCTACGCGATATGGCCGAGAAATGTAATTTTGATGTTAACTCCCAAACCGCTGCGCAGAAGTCAACCAAACTTCACCCAATAGTGTATTGTATCACAATCTAGTAGTTACATTTGGAAATTTGGTTCTAGGACATTTGGTTTGAGCGCAATCATCAAACTTAGTTAAAAAAAGTCATTTAAGCCTTTTCACAGTGAGATCTAGGCGGTATGGCCGAGATATGTAATTTTGATGTTAACTCCCAAACCGCTAGGCAGAAGTCAACCAAACTTCACCCAATAGTGTATTGTATCACAATCTAGTAGTTACATTTGGAAATTTGGTTCTAGGACATTTGGTTTGAAGCGCAATCATTAAACATAGTTAAAAAAAAGTCATTTAAGCCTTTTCACACTGAGATCTACGCGATATGGCCGAGAAATGTAATTTTGATGTTAACTCCCAAACCGCTGCGCAGAAGTCAACCAAACTTCACCCAATAGTGTATTGTATCACAATCTAGTAGTTACATGTGGAAATTTGGTTCTAGCACATTTGATTTGAGCGCAATCCTCAAACTTAGTTAAAAAAAAGTCATTTAAGCCTTTTCTCAGTGAGATCTAGGCGATATGCCCGAGAAATGTAATTTTGATGTTAACTCCCAAACCGCTGCGCAGAAGTCAAACAAACTTCACCCAATAGTGTATTGTATCACAATCTAGTAGTTACATTTGGAAATTTGGTTCTAGGACATTTGGTTTGAGCGCAATCCCCAAACTTAGTTAAAAAAAGTCATTTAAGCCTTTTCACAGTGAGATCTACGCGATATGGCCGAGAAATGTAATTTTGATGTTAACTCCCAAACCGCTGCGCAGAAGTCAACCAAACTTCACCCAATAGTGTATTGTATCACAATCTAGTAGTTACATTTGGAAATTTGGTTCTAGGACATTTGGTTTGAGCGCAATCATCAAACTTAATTAAAAAAGTCATTTAAGCCTTTTCACAGTGATATCTGTAAGATATGGCCGAGAAATGTAATTTTGAGGTTAACTCCCAAACAGCTGCGCAGAAGTCAACCAAACTTCACCCAATAGTGTATTGTATCACAATCTAGTAGTTACATTTGGAAATTTGGTTCTAGGACATTTGGTTTGAGCGCAATCCTCAAACTTAGTTTAAAAAAGTCATTTAAGCCTTTTCACAGTGAGATCTACGCGATATGGCCGAGAAATGTAATTTTGATGTTAACTCCCAAACCGCTGCGCAGAAGTCAACCAAACTTCACCCAATAGTGTATTGTATCACAATCTAGTAGTTACATTTGGAAATTTGGTTCTAGGACATTTGGTTTGAGCGCAATCATCAAACTTAGTTAAAAAAAGTCATTTAAGCCTTTTCACAGTGAGATCTACGCGATATGGCCGAGAAATGTAATTTTGATGTCAACTCCCAAACCGCTGCGCAGAAGTCAACCAAACTTCACCCAATAGTGTATTGTATAACAATCTAGTAGTTACATTTGTAAATTTGGTTCTAGGACATTTGGTTTGAGGCGCAATCCTCAAACTTAGTTAAAAGAAAGTCATTTAAGCCTTTTCACAGTGAGATCTACGCGATATGGGCGAGAAATGTAATTTTGATGTTAACTCCCAAACCGCTGCACAGAAGTCAACCAAACTTCACCCAATAGTGTATTGTATCACAATCTAGTAGTTACATTTGGAAATTTGGTTCTAGGACATTTGGTTTGAGCGCAATCCTCAAACTTAGTTAAAAAAAGTCATTTAAGCCTTTCCAAAGTGAGATCTAAGCGATATGGCCGAGAAATGTAATTTTTATGTTAACTCCCAAATCGCTGCGCAGAAGTCAACCAAACTTCACCCAATAGTGTATTGTATCACAATCTAGTAGTTACATGTGGAAATTTGGTTCTAGGACATTTGATTTGAGCGCAATCCTCAAACTTAGTTTAAAAAAAGTCATTTAAGCCTTTTCACAGTGAGATCTAGGCGATATGGCCGAGATATGTAATTTTGATGTTAACTCCCAAACCGCTAGGCAGAAGTCAACCAAACTTCACCGAATAGTGTATTGTATCACAATCTAGTAGTTACATTTGGAAATTTGGTTCTAGGACATTTGGTTTGAACGCAATCCTCAAAGTTAAAAAAAGTCATTTAAGCCTTTTCACAGTGAGATCTACGCGATATGGCCGAGAAATGTAATTTTGATGTAAACTCCCAAACCGCTGGGCAGAAGTCAACCAAACTTCACCCAATAGTGTATTGAATCACAATCTAGTAGTTACATTTGGAAATTTGGTTCTAGGACATTTGGTTTGAGCGCAATCCCCAAACTTAGTTAAAAAAAGTCATTTAAGCCTTTTCACAGTGAGATCTACGCGATATGGCAGAGAAATGTAATTTTGATGTTAACTCCCAAACCGCTGCGCAGAAGTCAACCAAACTTCACCCAATAGTGTATTGTATCACAATCTAGTAGTTACATTTGGAAATTTGGTTCTAGGACATTTGGTTTGAGCGCAATCATCATACTTAATTAAAAAAGTCATTTAAGCCTTTTCACAGTGAGATCTGTAAGATATGGCCGAGAAATGTAATTTTGAGGTTAACTCCCAAACCGCTGCGCAGAAGTCAACCAAACTTCACCCAATAGTGTATTGTATCACAATCTAGTAGTTACATTTGGAAATTTGGTTCTAGGACATTTGGTTTGAGCGCAATCCTCAAACTTAGTTTAAAAAAGTCATTTAAGCCTTTTCACAGTGAGATCTACGCGATATGGCCGAGAAATGTAATTTTGATGTTAACTCCCAAACCGCTGCGCAGAAGTCAACCAAACTTCACCCAATAGTGTATTGTATCACAATCTAGTAGTTACATTTGGAAATTTTGTTCTAGGACATTTGGTTTGAGCGCAATCATCAAACTTAGTTAAAAAAAGTCATTTAAGCCTTTTCACAGTGAGATCTACGCGTTATGGCCGAGAAATGTAATTTTGATGTTAACTCCCAAACCGCTGCGCAGAAGTCAACCAAACCTCACCCAATAGTGTATTGTATCACAATCTAGTAGTTACATTTGGAAATTTGGTTCTAGGACATTTGGTTTGAGCGCAATCATCAAACTTAGTTAAAAAAAGTCATTTAAGCCTTTTCACAGTGAGATCTACGCGATATGGCCGAGAAATGTAATTTTGATGTCAACTCCCAAACCGCTGCGCAGAAGTCAACCAAACTTCACCCAATAGTGTATTGTATCACAATCTAGTAGTTACATTTGGAAATTTGGTTTTAGGACATTTGGTTTGAGGCGCAATCCTCAAACTTAGTTAAAAGAAAGTCATTTAAGCCTTTTCACAGTGAGATCTACGCGATATGGGCGAGAAATGTAATTTTGATGTTAACTCCCAAACCGCTGCACAGAAGTCAACCAAACTTCACCCAATAGTGTATTGTATCACAATCTAGTAGTTACATTTGGAAATTTGGTTCTAGGACATTTGGTTTGAGCGCAATCCTCAAACTTAGTTAAAAAAAGTCATTTAAGCCTTTCCAAAGTGAGATCTAAGCGATATGGCCGAGAAATGTAATTTTGATGTTAACTCCCAAACCGCTGCGCAGAAGTCAACCAAACTTCACCAAATAGTGTATTGTATCACAATCTAGTAGTTACATTTGGAAATTTGGTTCTAGGACATTTGGTTTGAGCGCAATCATCAAACTTAGTTAATAAAAGTCATTTAAGCCTTTTCACAGTGAGATCTACGCGATATGGCCGAGAAATGTAATTTTGATGTTAACTCCCAAACCGCTGCGCAGAAGTCAACCAAACTTCACCCAATAGTGTATTGTATCACAATCTAGTAGTTACATTTGGAAATTTGGTTCTAGGACATTTGGTTTGAGCGCAATCATCAAACTTAGTTAAAAAAAGTCATTTAAGCCTTTTCACAGTGAGATCTACGCGATAAGGCCGAGAAATGTAATTTTAATGTCAACTCCCAAACCGCTGCGCAGAAGTCAACCAAACTTCACCCAATAGTGTATTGTATAACATCTAGTAGTTACATTTGGAAATTTGGTTCTAGGACATTTGGTTTGAGGCGCAATCCTCAAACTTAGTTAAAAGAAAGTCATTTAAGCCTTTTCACAGTGAGATCTACGCGATATGGGCGAGAAATGTAATTTTGATGTTAACTCCCAAACCGCTGCACAGAAGTCAACCAAACTTCACCCAATAGTGTATTGTATCACAATCTAGTAGTTACATTTGGAAATTTGGTTCTAGGACATTTGGTTTGAGCGCAATCCTCAAACTTAGTTAGAAAAAGTCATTTAAGCCTTTCCAAAGTGAGATCTAAGCGATTTGGCCGAGAAATGTAATCTTTATGTTAACTCCCAAATCGCTGCGCAGAAGTCAACCAAACTTCACCCAATAGTGTATTGTATCACAATCTAGTAGTTACATGTGGAAATTTGGTTCTAGGACATTTGGTTTGAGCGCAATCATCAAACTTAGTTAAAAAAAGTCATTTAAGCCTTTTCACAGTGAGATCTACGCGATATGGCCGAGAAATGTAATTTTGATGTTAACTCCCAAACCGCTGCGCAGAAGTCAACCAAACTTCACCCAATAGTGTATTGTATCACAATCTAGTAGTTACATTTGGAAATTTGGTTCTAGGACATTTGGTTTGAACGCAATCCTCAAAGTTAAAAAAAGTCATTTAAGCCTTTTCACAGTGAGATCTACGCGATATGGCCGAGAAATGTAATTTTGATGTTAACTCCCAAACCGCTGCGCAGAAGTCAACCAAACTTCACCCAATAGTGTATTGTATCACAATCTAGTAGTTACATTTGGAAATTTGGTTCTAGGACATTTGGTTTGAGCGCAATCATCAAACTTAGTTTAAAAAAGTCATTTAAGCCTTTTCACAGTGAGATCTACGCGATATGGCCGAGAAATGTAATTTTGATGTTAACTCCCAAACCGCTGCGCAGAAGTCAACCAAACTTCACCCAATAGTGTATTGTATCACAATATAGTAGTTACATTTGGAAATTTGGTTCTAGGACATTTGGTTTGAGCGCAATCCTCAAACTTAGTTAAAAAAAGTCATTTAAGCCTTTTCACAGTGAGATCTACGCGATATGGCCGAGAAATGTAATTTTGATGTTAACTCCCAAACCGCTGCGCAGAAGTCAACCAAACTTCACCCAATAGTGTATTGTATCACAATCTAGTAGTTACATTTGGAAATTTGGTTCTAGGACATTTGGTTTGAGCGCAATCATCAAACTTAATTAAAAAAGTCATTTAAGCCTTTTCACAGTGAGATCTGTGCGATATGGCCGAGAAATGTAATTTTGAGGTGAACTCCCAAACCGCTGCGCAGAAGTCAACCAAACTTCACCCAATAGTGTATTGTATCACAATCTAGTAGTTACATTTGGAAATTTGGTTCTAGGACATTTGGTTTGAGCGCAATCATCAAACTTAGTTAATAAAAGTCATTTAAGCCTTTTCACAGTGAGATCTACGCGATATGGCCGAGAAATGTAATTTTGATGTTAACTCCCAAACCGCTAGGCAGAAGTCAACCAAACTTCACCCAATAGTGTATTGTATCACAATCTAGTAGTTACATTTGGAAATTTGGTTCTTGGACATTTGGTTTGAGCGCAATCATCAAACTTAGTTAAAAAAAGTCATTTAAGCCTTTTCACAGTGAGATCTACGCGATAAGGCCGAGAAATGTAATTTTGATGTCAACTCCCAAACCGCTGCGCAGAAGTCAACCAAACTTCACCCAATAGTGTATTGTATAACAATCTAGTAGTTACATTTGGAAATTTGGTTCTAGGACATTTGGTTTGAGGCGCAATCCTCAAACTTAGTTAAAAGAAAGTCATTTAAGCCTTTTCACAGTAAGATCTACGCGATATGGGCGAGAAATGTAATTTTGATGTTAACTCCCAAACCGCTGCACAGAAGTCAACCAAACTTCACCCAATAGTGTATTGTATCACAATCTAGTAGTTACATTTGGAAATTTGGTTCTAGGACATTTGGTTTGAGCGCAATCCTCAAACTTAGTTAAAAAAAGTCATTTAAGCCTTTCCAAAGTGAGATCTACGCGATATGGCCGAGAAATGTAATTTTGATGTTAACTCCCAAACCGCTGCGCAGAAGTCAACCAAACTTCACCCAATAGTGTATTGTATCACAATCTAGTAGTTACATTTGGAAATTTGGTTCTAGGACATTTGGTTTGAGCGCAATCATCAAACTTAATTAAAAAAAGTCATTTAAGCCTTTTCACAGTGAGATCTACGCGATAAGGCCGAGAAATGTAATTTTGATGTCAACTCCCAAACCGCTGCGCAGAAGTCAACCAAACTTCACCCAATAGTGTATTGTATAACAATCTAGTAGTTACATTTGGAAATTTGGTTCTAGGACATTTGGTTTGAGGCGCAATCCTCAAACTTAGTTAAAAGAAAGTCATTTAAGCCTTTTCACAGTGAGATCTACGCGATATGGGCGAGAAATGTAATTTTGATGTTAACTCCCAAACCGCTGCACAGAAGTCAACCAAACTTCACCCAATAGTGTATTGTATCACAATCTAGTAGTTACATTTGGAAATTTGGTTCTAGGACATTTGGTTTGAGCGCAATCCTCAAACTTAGTTAAAAAAAGTCATTTAAGCCTTTCCAAAGTGAGATCTAAGCGATTTGGCCGAGAAATGTAATTTTTATGTTAACTCCCAAATCGCTGCGCAGACGTCAACCAAACTTCACCCAATAGTGTATTGTATCACAATCTAGTAGTTACATGTGGAAATTTGGTTCTAGGACATTTGGTTTGAGCGCAATCATCAAACTTAGTTAAAAAAAGTCATTTAAGCCTTTTCACAGTGAGATCTACGCGATATGGCCGAGAAATGTAATTTTGATGTTAACTCCCAAACCGATGCGCAGAAGTCAACCAAACTTCACCCAATAGTGTATTGTATCACAATCTAGTAGTTACATTTGGAAATTTGGTTCTAGGACATTTGGTTTGAACGCAATCCTCAAAGTTAAAAAAAGTCATTTAAGCCTTTTCACAGTGAGATCTACGCGATATGGCCGAGAAATGTAATTTTGATGTTAACTCCCAAACCGCTGCGCAGAAGTCAACCAAACTTCACCCAATAGTGTATTGTATCACAATCTAGTAGTTACATTTGGAAATTTGGTTCTAGGACATTTGGTTTGAGCGCAATCATCAAACTTAGTTTAAAAAAGTCATTTAAGCCTTTTCACAGTGAGATCTACGCGATATGGCCGAGAAATGTAATTTTGATGTTAACTCCCAAACCGCTGCGCAGAAGTCAACCAAACTTCACCCAATAGTGTATTGTATCACAATATAGTAGTTACATTTGGAAATTTGGTTCTAGGACATTTGGTTTGAGCGCAATCCTCAAACTTAGTTAAAAAAAGTCATTTAAGCCTTTTCACAGTGAGATCTACGCGATATGGCCGAGAAATGTAATTTTGATGTTAACTCCCAAACCGCTGCGCAGAAGTCAACCAAACTTCACCCAATAGTGTATTGTATCACAATCTAGTAGTTACATTTGGAAATTTGGTTCTAGGACATTTGGTTTGAGCGCAATCATCAAACTTAATTAAAAAAGTCATTTAAGCCTTTTCACAGTGAGATCTGTGCGATATGGCCGAGAAATGTAATTTTGAGGTTAACTCCCAAACCGCTGCGCAGAAGTCAACCAAACTTCATCCAATAGTGTATTGTATCACAATCTAGTAGTTACATTTGGAAATTTGGTTCTAGGACATTTGGTTTGAGCGCAATCATCAAACTTAGTTAATAAAAGTCATTTAAGCCTTTTCACAGTGAGATCTACGCGATATGGCCGAGAAATGTAATTTTGATGTTAACTCCCAAACCGCTGCGCAGAAGTCAACCAAACTTCACCCAATAGTGTATTGTATCACAATCTAGTAGTTACATTTGGAAATTTGGTTCTTGGACATTTGGTTTGAGCGCAATCATCAAACTTTGTTAAAAAAAGTCATTTAAGCCTTTTCACAGTGAGATCTACGCGATAAGGCCGAGAAATGTAATTTTGATGTCAACTCCCAAACCGCTGCGCAGAAGTCAACCAAACTTCACCCAATAGTGTATTGTATAACAATCTAGTAGTTACATTTGGAAATTTGGTTCTAGGACATTTGGTTTGAGGCGCAATCCTCAAACTTAGTTAAAAGAAAGTCATTTAAGCCTTTTCACAGTGAGATCTACGCGATATGGGCGAGAAATGTAATTTTGATGTTAACTCCCAAACCGCTGCACAGAAGTCAACCAAACTTCACCAAATAGTGTATTGTATCACAATCTAGTAGTTACATTTGGAAATTTGGTTCTAGGACATTTGGTTTGAGCGCAATCCTCAAACTTAGTTAAAAAAAGTCATTTAAGCCTTTCCAAAGTGAGATCTAAGCGATATGCCCGAGAAATGTAATTTTTATGTTAACTCCCAAATCGCTGCGCAGACGTCAACCAAACTTCACCCAATAGTGTATTGTATCACAATCTAGTAGTTACATGTGGAAATTTGGTTCTAGGACATTTGGTTTGAGCGCAATCATCAAACTTAGTTAAAAAAAGTCATTTAAGCCTTTTCACAGTGAGATCTACGCGATATGGCCGAGAAATGTAATTTTGATGTTAACTCCCAAACCGATGCGCAGAAGTCAACCAAACTTCACCCAATAGTGTATTGTATCACAATCTAGTAGTTACATTTGGAAATTTGGTTCTAGGACATTTGGTTTGAACGCAATCCTCAAAGTTAAAAAAAGTCATTTAAGCCTTTTCACAGTGAGATCTACGCGATATGGCCGAGAAATGTAATTTTGATGTTAACTCCCAAACCGCTGCGCAGAAGTCAACCAAACTTCACCCAATAGTGTATTGTATCACAATCTAGTAGTTACATTTGGAAATTTGGTTCTAGGACATTTGGTTTGAGCGCAATCATCAAACTTAGTTTAAAAAAGTCATTTAAGCCTTTTCACAGTGAGATCTACGCGATATGGCCGAGAAATGTAATTTTGATGTTAACTCCCAAACCGCTGCGCAGAAGTCAACCAAACTTCACCCAATAGTGTATTGTATCACAATATAGTAGTTACATTTGGAAATTTGGTTCTAGGACATTTGGTTTGAGCGCAATCCTCAAACTTAGTTAAAAAAAGTCATTTAAGCCTTTTCACAGTGAGATCTACGCGATATGGCCGAGAAATGTAATTTTGATGTTAACTCCCAAACCGCTGCGCAGAAGTCAACCAAACTTCACCCAATAGTGTATTGTATCACAATCTAGTAGTTACATTTGGAAATTTGGTTCTAGGACATTTGGTTTGAGCGCAATCATCAAACTTAATTAAAAAAGTCATTTAAGCCTTTTCACAGTGAGATCTGTGCGATATGGCCGAGAAATGTAATTTTGAGGTTAACTCCCAAACCGCTGCGCAGAAGTCAACCAAACTTCATCCAATAGTGTATTGTATCACAATCTAGTAGTTACATTTGGAAATTTGGTTCTAGGACATTTGGTTTGAGCGCAATCATCAAACTTAGTTAATAAAAGTCATTTAAGCCTTTTCACAGTGAGATCTACGCGATATGGCCGAGAAATGTAATTTTGATGTTAACTCCCAAACCGCTGCGCAGAAGTCAACCAAACTTCACCCAATAGTGTATTGTATCACAATCTAGTAGTTACATTTGGAAATTTGGTTCTTGGACATTTGGTTTGAGCGCAATCATCAAACTTTGTTAAAAAAAGTCATTTAAGCCTTTTCACAGTGAGATCTACGCGATAAGGCCGAGAAATGTAATTTTGATGTCAACTCCCAAACCGCTGCGCAGAAGTCAACCAAACTTCACCCAATAGTGTATTGTATAACAATCTAGTAGTTACATTTGGAAATTTGGTTCTAGGACATTTGGTTTGAGGCGCAATCCTCAAACTTAGTTAAAAGAAAGTCATTTAAGCCTTTTCACAGTGAGATCTACGCGATATGGGCGAGAAATGTAATTTTGATGTTAACTCCCAAACCGCTGCACAGAAGTCAACCAAACTTCACCAAATAGTGTATTGTATCACAATCTAGTAGTTACATTTGGAAATTTGGTTCTAGGACATTTGGTTTGAGCGCAATCCTCAAACTTAGTTAAAAAAAGTCATTTAAGCCTTTCCAAAGTGAGATCTAAGCGATTTGGCCGAGAAATGTAATTTTTATGTTAACTCCCAAATCGCTGCGCAGAAGTCAACCAAACTTCACCCAATAGTGTATTGTATCACAATCTAGTAGTTACATGTGGAAATTTGGTTCTAGGACATTTGATTTGAGCGCAATCCTCAAACTTAGTTAAAAAAAGTCATTTAAGCCTTTCCAAAGTGAGATCTAAGCGATATGGCCGAGATATGTAATTTTGATGTTAACTCCCAAACCGCTAGGCAGAAGTCAACCAAACTTCACCGAATAGTGTATTGTATCACAATCTAGTAGTTACATTTGGAAATTTGGTTCTAGGACATTTGATTTGAGCGCAATCATCAAACTTAGTTAAAAAAAGTCATTTAAGCCTTTTCACAGTGAGATCTACGCGATATGGCCGAGAAATGTAATTTTGATGTTAACTCCCAAACCGCTGCGCAGAAGTCAACCAAACTTCACCCAATAGTGTATTGTATCACAATCTAGTAGTTACATTTGGAAATTTGGTTCTAGGACATTTGGTTTGAGCGCAATCCTCAAACTTAGTTAAAAAAAGTCATTTAAGCCTTTTCACAGTGAGATCTACGCGATATGGCCGAGAAATTTAATTTTGATGTTAACTCCCAAACCGCTGCGCAGAAGTCAACCAAACTTCACCCAATAGTGTATTGTATCACAATCTAGTAGTTACATTTGGAAATTTGGTTCTAGGACATTTGGTTTGAGCGCAATCATCAAACTTAATTAAAAAAGTCATTTAAGCCTTTTCACAGTGAGATCTATGCGATATGGCCGAGAAATGTAATTTTGAGGTTAACTCCCAAACCGCTGCGCAGAAGTCAACCAAACTTCACCCAATAGTGTATTGTATCACAATCTAGTAGTTACATTTGGAAATTAGGTTCTACGACATTTGGTTTGAGCGCAATCATCAAACTTAGTTAAAAAAAGTCATTTAAGCCTTTTCACAGTGAGATCTACGCGATATGGCCGAGAAATGTAATTTTGATGTTAACTCCCAAACCGCTGCGCAGAAGTCAACCAAACTTCACCCAATAGTGTATTGTATCACAATCTAGTAGTTACATTTGGAAATTTGGTTCTTGGACATTTGGTTTGAGCGCAATCATCAAACTTTGTTAAAAAAAGTCATTTAAGCCTTTTCACAGTGAGATCTACGCGATAAGGCCGAGAAATGTAATTTTGATGTCAACTCCCAAACCGCTGCGCAGAAGTCAACCAAACTTCACCCAATAGTGTATTGTATAACAATCTAGTAGTTACATTTGGAAATTTGGTTCTAGGACATTTGGTTTGAGGCGCAATCCTCAAACTTAGTTAAAAGAAAGTCATTTAAGCCTTTTCACAGTGAGATCTACGCGATATGGGCGAGAAATGTAATTTTGATGTTAACTCCCAAACCGCTGCACAGAAGTCAACCAAACTTCACCAAATAGTGTATTGTATCACAATCTAGTAGTTACATTTGGAAATTTGGTTCTAGGACATTTGGTTTGAGCGCAATCCTCAAACTTAGTTAAAAAAAGTCATTTAAGCCTTTCCAAAGTGAGATCTAAGCGATTTGGCCGAGAAATGTAATTTTTATGTTAACTCCCAAATCGCTGCGCAGAAGTCAACCAAACTTCACCCAATAGTGTATTGTATCACAATCTAGTAGTTACATGTGGAAATTTGGTTCTAGGACATTTGATTTGAGCGCAATCCTCAAACTTAGTTAAAAAAAGTCATTTAAGCCTTTCCAAAGTGAGATCTAAGCGATATGGCCGAGATATGTAATTTTGATGTTAACTCCCAAACCGCTAGGCAGAAGTCAACCAAACTTCACCGAATAGTGTATTGTATCACAATCTAGTAGTTACATTTGGAAATTTGGTTCTAGGACATTTGATTTGAGCGCAATCATCAAACTTAGTTAAAAAAAGTCATTTAAGCCTTTTCACAGTGAGATCTACGCGATATGGCCGAGAAATGTAATTTTGATGTTAACTCCCAAACCGCTGCGCAGAAGTCAACCAAACTTCACCCAATAGTGTATTGTATCACAATCTAGTAGTTACATTTGGAAATTTGGTTCTAGGACATTTGGTTTGAGCGCAATCCTCAAACTTAGTTAAAAAAAGTCATTTAAGCCTTTTCACAGTGAGATCTACGCGATATGGCCGAGAAATTTAATTTTGATGTTAACTCCCAAACCGCTGCGCAGAAGTCAACCAAACTTCACCCAATAGTGTATTGTATCACAATCTAGTAGTTACATTTGGAAATTTGGTTCTAGGACATTTGGTTTGAGCGCAATCATCAAACTTAATTAAAAAAGTCATTTAAGCCTTTTCACAGTGAGATCTATGCGATATGGCCGAGAAATGTAATTTTGAGGTTAACTCCCAAACCGCTGCGCAGAAGTCAACCAAACTTCACCCAATAGTGTATTGTATCACAATCTAGTAGTTACATTTGGAAATTAGGTTCTACGACATTTGGTTTGAGCGCAATCATCAAACTTAGTTAAAAAAAGTCATTTAAGCCTTTTCACAGTGAGATCTACGCGATATGGCCGAGAAATGTAATTTTGATGTTAACTCCCAAACCGCTGCGCAGAAGTCAACCAAACTTCACCCAATAGTGTATTGTTTCACAATCTAGTAGTTACATGTGGAAATTTGGTTCTAGCACATTTGATTTGAGCGCAATCCTCAAACTTAGTTAAAAAAAAGTCATTTAAGCCTTTTCTCAGTGAGATCTAGGCGATATGCCCGAGAAATGTAATTTTGATGTTAACTCCCAAACCGCTGCGCAGAAGTCAAACAAACTTCACCCAATAGTGTATTGTATCACAATCTAGTAGTTACATTTGGAAATTTGGTTCTAGGACATTTGGTTTGAGCGCAATCCTCAAACTTAGTTAAAAAAAAAAGTCATTTAAGCCTTTTCACAGTGAGATCTACGCGATATGGCCGAGAAATGTAATTTTGATGTTAACTCCAAAACCGCTGCGCAGAAGTCAACCAAACTTCACCCAATAGTGTATTGTATCACAATCTAGTAGTTACATTTGGAAATTTGGTTCTAGGACATTTGGTTTGAGCGCAATCATCAAACTTAGTTAAAAAAAGTCATTTAAGCCTTTTCACAGTGAGATCTAGGCGGTATGGCCGAGATATGTAATTTTGATGTTAACTCCCAAACCGCTAGGCAGAAGTCAACCAAACTTCACCCAATAGTGTATTGTATCACAATCTAGTAGTTACATTTGGAAATTTGGTTCTAGGACATTTGGTTTGAAGCGCAATCATTAAACATAGTTAAAAAAAAGTCATTTAAGCCTTTTCACACTGAGATCTACGCGATATGGCCGAGAAATGTAATTTTGATGTTAACTCCCAAACCGCTGCGCAGAAGTCAACCAAACTTCACCCAATAGTGTATTGTATCACAATCTAGTAGTTACATGTGGAAATTTGGTTCTAGCACATTTGATTTGAGCGCAATCCTCAAACTTAGTTAAAAAAAAGTCATTTAAGCCTTTTCTCAGTGAGATCTAGGCGATATGCCCGAGAAATGTAATTTTGATGTTAACTCCCAAACCGCTGCGCAGAAGTCAAACAAACTTCACCCAATAGTGTATTGTATCACAATCTAGTAGTTACATTTGGAAATTTGGTTCTAGGACATTTGGTTTGAGCGCAATCCTCAAACTTAGTTAAAAAAAAAAGTCATTTAAGCCTTTTCACAGTGAGATCTACGCGATATGGCCGAGAAATGTAATTTTCATGTTAACTCCCAAACCGCTGCGCAGAAGTCAACCAAACTTCACCCAATAATGTATTGTATCACATTCTAGTAGTTACATTTGAAAATTTGGTTCTAGGACATTTGGTTTGAGCGCAATCATCAAACTTAGTTAAAAAAAGTCATTTAAGCCTTTTCACAGTGAGATCTACGCGATATGGCCGACAAATGTAATTTTGATGTTAACTCCCAAACCGCTGCGCAGAAGTCAACCAAACTTCACCCAATAGTGTATTGTATCACAATCTAGTAGTTACATTTGGACATTTGGTTCTAGGACATTTGGTTTGAGCGCCATCATCAAACTTAGTTAAAAAAAGTCATTTAAGCCTTTTCACAGTGAGATCTACGCGATATGGCCGACAAATGTAATTTTGATGTTAACTCCCAAACCGCTGCGCAGAAGTCAACCAAACTTCATCCAATAGTGTATTGTATCACAATCTAGTAGTTACATTTGGAAATTTGGTTCTAGGACATTTGTTTTGAGCGCAATCCTCAAACTTAGTTTAAAAAAGTCATTTAAGCCTTTTCACAGTGAGATCTAGGCGATATGCCCTAGAAATGTAATTTTGATGTTAACTCCCAAACCGCTAGGCAGAAGTCAACCAAACTTCACCCAATAGTGTATTGTATCACAATCTAGTAGTTACATTTGGAAATTTGGTTCTAGGACATTTGGTTTGAGCGCAATCATCAAACTTAGTTAAAAAAAGTCATTTAAGCCTTTTCACAGTGAGATCTACGCGATAAGGCCGAGAAATGTAATTTTGATGTCAACTCCCAAACCGCTGCGCAGAAGTCAACCAAACTTCACCCAATAGTGTATTGTATAACAATCTACTAGTTACATTTGGAAATTTGGTTCTAGGACATTTGGTTTGAGGCGCAATCCTCAAACTTAGTTAAAAGAAAGTCATTTAAGCCTTTTCACAGTGAGATCTACGCGATATGGGCGAGAAATGTAATTTTGATGTTAACTCCCAAACCGCTGCACAGAAGTCAACCAAACTTCACCCAATAGTGTATTGTATCACAATCTAGTAGTTACATTTGGAAATTTGGTTCTAGGACATTTGGTTTGAGCGCAATCCTCAAACTTAGTTAAAAAAAGTCATTTAAGCCTTTCCAAAGTGAGATCTAAGCGATTTGGACGAGAAATGTAATTTTGATGTTAACTCCCAAACCGCTGCGCAGAAGTCAACCAAACTTCACCCAATAGTGTATTGTATCACAATCTAGTAGTTACATTTAGAAATTTGTTTGTAGGACATTTGATTTGAGCGCAATCCTCAAACTTAGTTAAAAAAAGTCATTTCAGCCTTTTCTCAGTGAGATCTAGGCGATATGCCCGAGAAATGTAATTTTGATGTTAACTCCCAAACCGCTAGGCAGAAGTCAACCAAACTTCACCCAATAGTGTATTGTATCACAATCTAGTAGTTACATTTGGAAATTTGGTTCTAGGACATTTGATTTGAGCGCAATCATCAAACTTAGTTAAAAAAAGTCATTTAAGCCTTTTCACAGTGAGATCTACGCGATATGGCCGAGAAATGTAATTTTGATGTTAACTCCCAAACCGCTGCGCAGAAGTCAACCAAACTTCACCCAATAGTGTATTGTATCACAATCTAGTAGTTACATTTGGAAATTTGGTTCTAGGACATTTGGTTTGAGCGCAATCCTCAAACTTAGTTAAAAAAAGTCATTTAAGCCTTTTCACAGTGAGATCTACGCGATATGGCCGAGAAATTTAATTTTGATGTTAACTCCCAAACCGCTGCGCAGAAGTCAACCAAACTTCACCCAATAGTGTATTGTATCACAATCTAGTAGTTACATTTGGAAATTTGGTTCTAGGACATTTGGTTTGAGCGCAATCATCAAACTTAATTAAAAAAGTCATTTAAGCCTTTTCACAGTGAGATCTATGCGATATGGCCGAGAAATGTAATTTTGAGGTTAACTCCCAAACCGCTGCGCAGAAGTCAACCAAACTTCACCCAATAGTGTATTGTATCACAATCTAGTAGTTACATTTGGAAATTAGGTTCTACGACATTTGGTTTGAGCGCAATCATCAAACTTAGTTAAAAAAAGTCATTTAAGCCTTTTCACAGTGAGATCTACGCGATATGGCCGAGAAATGTAATTTTGATGTTAACTCCCAAACCGCTGCGCAGAAGTCAACCAAACTTCACCCAATAGTGTATTGTATCACAATCTAGTAGTTACATTTGGAAATTTGGTTCTTGGACATTTGGTTTGAGCGCAATCATCAAACTTTGTTAAAAAAAGTCATTTAAGCCTTTTCACAGTGAGATCTACGCGATAAGGCCGAGAAATGTAATTTTGATGTCAACTCCCAAACCGCTGCGCAGAAGTCAACCAAACTTCACCCAATAGTGTATTGTATAACAATCTAGTAGTTACATTTGGAAATTTGGTTCTAGGACATTTGGTTTGAGGCGCAATCCTCAAACTTAGTTAAAAGAAAGTCATTTAAGCCTTTTCACAGTGAGATCTACGCGATATGGGCGAGAAATGTAATTTTGATGTTAACTCCCAAACCGCTGCACAGAAGTCAACCAAACTTCACCAAATAGTGTATTGTATCACAATCTAGTAGTTACATTTGGAAATTTGGTTCTAGGACATTTGGTTTGAGCGCAATCCTCAAACTTAGTTAAAAAAAGTCATTTAAGCCTTTCCAAAGTGAGATCTAAGCGATTTGGCCGAGAAATGTAATTTTTATGTTAACTCCCAAATCGCTGCGCAGAAGTCAACCAAACTTCACCCAATAGTGTATTGTATCACAATCTAGTAGTTACATGTGGAAATTTGGTTCTAGGACATTTGATTTGAGCGCAATCCTCAAACTTAGTTAAAAAAAGTCATTTAAGCCTTTCCAAAGTGAGATCTAAGCGATATGGCCGAGATATGTAATTTTGATGTTAACTCCCAAACCGCTAGGCAGAAGTCAACCAAACTTCACCGAATAGTGTATTGTATCACAATCTAGTAGTTACATTTGGAAATTTGGTTCTAGGACATTTGATTTGAGCGCAATCATCAAACTTAGTTAAAAAAAGTCATTTAAGCCTTTTCACAGTGAGATCTACGCGATATGGCCGAGAAATGTAATTTTGATGTTAACTCCCAAACCGCTGCGCAGAAGTCAACCAAACTTCACCCAATAGTGTATTGTATCACAATCTAGTAGTTACATTTGGAAATTTGGTTCTAGGACATTTGGTTTGAGCGCAATCCTCAAACTTAGTTAAAAAAAGTCATTTAAGCCTTTTCACAGTGAGATCTACGCGATATGGCCGAGAAATTTAATTTTGATGTTAACTCCCAAACCGCTGCGCAGAAGTCAACCAAACTTCACCCAATAGTGTATTGTATCACAATCTAGTAGTTACATTTGGAAATTTGGTTCTAGGACATTTGGTTTGAGCGCAATCATCAAACTTAATTAAAAAAGTCATTTAAGCCTTTTCACAGTGAGATCTATGCGATATGGCCGAGAAATGTAATTTTGAGGTTAACTCCCAAACCGCTGCGCAGAAGTCAACCAAACTTCACCCAATAGTGTATTGTATCACAATCTAGTAGTTACATTTGGAAATTAGGTTCTACGACATTTGGTTTGAGCGCAATCATCAAACTTAGTTAAAAAAAGTCATTTAAGCCTTTTCACAGTGAGATCTACGCGATATGGCCGAGAAATGTAATTTTGATGTTAACTCCCAAACCGCTGCGCAGAAGTCAACCAAACTTCACCCAATAGTGTATTGTTTCACAATCTAGTAGTTACATGTGGAAATTTGGTTCTAGCACATTTGATTTGAGCGCAATCCTCAAACTTAGTTAAAAAAAAGTCATTTAAGCCTTTTCTCAGTGAGATCTAGGCGATATGCCCGAGAAATGTAATTTTGATGTTAACTCCCAAACCGCTGCGCAGAAGTCAAACAAACTTCACCCAATAGTGTATTGTATCACAATCTAGTAGTTACATTTGGAAATTTGGTTCTAGGACATTTGGTTTGAGCGCAATCCTCAAACTTAGTTAAAAAAAAAAGTCATTTAAGCCTTTTCACAGTGAGATCTACGCGATATGGCCGAGAAATGTAATTTTGATGTTAACTCCAAAACCGCTGCGCAGAAGTCAACCAAACTTCACCCAATAGTGTATTGTATCACAATCTAGTAGTTACATTTGGAAATTTGGTTCTAGGACATTTGGTTTGAGCGCAATCATCAAACTTAGTTAAAAAAAGTCATTTAAGCCTTTTCACAGTGAGATCTAGGCGGTATGGCCGAGATATGTAATTTTGATGTTAACTCCCAAACCGCTAGGCAGAAGTCAACCAAACTTCACCCAATAGTGTATTGTATCACAATCTAGTAGTTACATTTGGAAATTTGGTTCTAGGACATTTGGTTTGAAGCGCAATCATTAAACATAGTTAAAAAAAAGTCATTTAAGCCTTTTCACACTGAGATCTACGCGATATGGCCGAGAAATGTAATTTTGATGTTAACTCCCAAACCGCTGCGCAGAAGTCAACCAAACTTCACCCAATAGTGTATTGTATCACAATCTAGTAGTTACATGTGGAAATTTGGTTCTAGCACATTTGATTTGAGCGCAATCCTCAAACTTAGTTAAAAAAAAGTCATTTAAGCCTTTTCTCAGTGAGATCTAGGCGATATGCCCGAGAAATGTAATTTTGATGTTAACTCCCAAACCGCTGCGCAGAAGTCAAACAAACTTCACCCAATAGTGTATTGTATCACAATCTAGTAGTTACATTTGGAAATTTGGTTCTAGGACATTTGGTTTGAGCGCAATCCTCAAACTTAGTTAAAAAAAAAAGTCATTTAAGCCTTTTCACAGTGAGATCTACGCGATATGGCCGAGAAATGTAATTTTCATGTTAACTCCCAAACCGCTGCGCAGAAGTCAACCAAACTTCACCCAATAATGTATTGTATCACATTCTAGTAGTTACATTTGAAAATTTGGTTCTAGGACATTTGGTTTGAGCGCAATCATCAAACTTAGTTAAAAAAAGTCATTTAAGCCTTTTCACAGTGAGATCTACGCGATATGGCCGACAAATGTAATTTTGATGTTAACTCCCAAACCGCTGCGCAGAAGTCAACCAAACTTCACCCAATAGTGTATTGTATCACAATCTAGTAGTTACATTTGGACATTTGGTTCTAGGACATTTGGTTTGAGCGCCATCATCAAACTTAGTTAAAAAAAGTCATTTAAGCCTTTTCACAGTGAGATCTACGCGATATGGCCGACAAATGTAATTTTGATGTTAACTCCCAAACCGCTGCGCAGAAGTCAACCAAACTTCATCCAATAGTGTATTGTATCACAATCTAGTAGTTACATTTGGAAATTTGGTTCTAGGACATTTGTTTTGAGCGCAATCCTCAAACTTAGTTTAAAAAAGTCATTTAAGCCTTTTCACAGTGAGATCTAGGCGATATGCCCTAGAAATGTAATTTTGATGTTAACTCCCAAACCGCTAGGCAGAAGTCAACCAAACTTCACCCAATAGTGTATTGTATCACAATCTAGTAGTTACATTTGGAAATTTGGTTCTAGGACATTTGGTTTGAGCGCAATCATCAAACTTAGTTAAAAAAAGTCATTTAAGCCTTTTCACAGTGAGATCTACGCGATAAGGCCGAGAAATGTAATTTTGATGTCAACTCCCAAACCGCTGCGCAGAAGTCAACCAAACTTCACCCAATAGTGTATTGTATAACAATCTACTAGTTACATTTGGAAATTTGGTTCTAGGACATTTGGTTTGAGGCGCAATCCTCAAACTTAGTTAAAAGAAAGTCATTTAAGCCTTTTCACAGTGAGATCTACGCGATATGGGCGAGAAATGTAATTTTGATGTTAACTCCCAAACCGCTGCACAGAAGTCAACCAAACTTCACCCAATAGTGTATTGTATCACAATCTAGTAGTTACATTTGGAAATTTGGTTCTAGGACATTTGGTTTGAGCGCAATCCTCAAACTTAGTTAAAAAAAGTCATTTAAGCCTTTCCAAAGTGAGATCTAAGCGATTTGGACGAGAAATGTAATTTTGATGTTAACTCCCAAACCGCTGCGCAGAAGTCAACCAAACTTCACCCAATAGTGTATTGTATCACAATCTAGTAGTTACATTTAGAAATTTGTTTGTAGGACATTTGATTTGAGCGCAATCCTCAAACTTAGTTAAAAAAAGTCATTTCAGCCTTTTCTCAGTGAGATCTAGGCGATATGCCCGAGAAATGTAATTTTGATGTTAACTCCCAAACCGCTAGGCAGAAGTCAACCAAACTTCACCCAATAGTGTATTGTATCACAATCTAGTAGTTACATTTGGAAATTTAGTTCTAGGACATTTGGTTTGAGCGCAATCATCAAACTTAGTTAAAAAAAAGTCATTTAAGCCTTTTCACAGTGAGATCTACGCGATATGGCCGAGAAATGTAATTTTGATGTTAACTCCCAAACCGCTGCGCAGAAGTCAACCAAACTTCACCCAATAGTGTATTGTATCACAATCTAGTAGTTACATTTGGATTTTTGGTTCTAGGACATTTGGTTTGAGCGCAATCATCAAACTTAGTTAAAAAAAGTCATTTAAGCCTTTTCACAGTGAGATCTACGCGATATGGCCGACAAATGTAATTTTGATGTTAACTCCCAAACCGCTGCGCAGAAGTCAACCAAACTTCACCCAATAGTGTATTGTATCAAAATCTAGTAGTTACATTTGGACATTTGGTTCTAGGACATTTGGTTTGAGCGCAATCATCAAACTTAGTTAAAAAAAGTCATTTAAGCCTTTTCACAGTGAGATCTACGCGATATGGCCGACAAATGTAATTTTGATGTTAACTCCCAAACCGCTGCGCAGAAGTCAACCAAACTTCACCCAATAGTGTATTGTATCACAATCTAGTAGTTACATTTGGAAATTTGGTTCTAGGACATTTGGTTTGAAGCGCAATCATCAAACTTAGTTAAAAAAAAGTCATTTAAGCCTTTTCACACTGAGATCTACGCGATATGGCCGAGAAATGTAATTTTGATGTTAACTCCCAAACCGCTGCGCAGAAGTCAACCAAACTTCACCCAATAGTGTATTGTATCACAATCTAGTAGTTACATGTGGAAATTTGGTTCTAGCACATTTGATTTGAGCGCAATCCTCAAACTTAATTAAAAAAAGTCATTTAAGCCTTTTCTCAGTGAGATCTAGGCGATATGCCCGAGAAATGTAATTTTGATGTTAACTCCCAAACCGCTGCGCAGAAGTCAAACAAACTTCACCCAATAGTGTATTGTATCACAATCTAGTAGTTACATTTGGAAATTTGGTTCTAGGACATTTGGTTTGAGCGCAATCCTCAAACTTAGTTAAAAAAAAAAGTCATTTAAGCCTTTTCACAGTGAGATCTACGCGATATGGCCGAGAAATGTAATTTTGATGTTAACTCCCAAACCGCTGCGCAGAAGTCAACCAAACTTCACCCAATAATGTATTGTATCACATTCTAGTAGTTACATTTGAAAATTTGGTTCTAGGACATTTGGTTTGAGCGCAATCATCAAACTTAGTTAAAAAAAGTCATTTAAGCCTTTTCACAGTGAGATCTACGCGATATGGCCGACAAATGTAATTTTGATGTTAACTCCCAAACCGCTAGGCAGAAGTCAACCAAACTTCACCCAATAGTGTATTGTATCACAATCTAGTAGTTACATTTGGAAATTTGGTTCTAGGACATTTGGTTTGAAGCGCAATCATCAAACTTAGTTAAAAAAAAGTCATTTAAGCCTTTTCACACTGAGATCTACGCGATATGGCCGAGAAATGTAATTTTGATGTTAACTCCCAAACCGCTGCGCAGAAGTCAACCAAACTTCACACAATACACTGTATTGTATCACAATCTAGTAGTTACATTTGGAAATTTGGTTCTAGGACATTTGGTTTGAGCGCAATCCTCAAACTTAGTTAAAAAAAGTCATTTAAGCCTTTCCAAAGTGAGATCTAAGCGATTTGGCCGAGAAATGTAATTTTTATGTTAACTCCCAAATCGCTGCGCAGAAGTCAACCAAACTTCACCCAATAGTGTATTGTATCACAATCTAGTAGTTACATGTGGAAATTTGGTTCTAGGACATTTGATTTGAGCGCAATCCTCAAACTTAGTTAAAAAAAGTCATTTAAGCCTTTTCACAGTGAGATCTAGGCGATATGGCCGAGATATATAATTTTGATGTTAACTCCCAAACCGCTAGGCAGAAGTCAACCAAACTTTATCCAATAGTGTATTGTATCACAATCTAGTAGTTACATTTGGACATTTGGTTCTAGGTCATTTGGTTTGAGCGCAATCATCAAACTTAGTTAAAAAAAGTCATTTAAGCCTTTTCACAGTGAGATCTACGCGATATGGCCGACAAATGTAATTTTGATGTTAACTCCCAAACCGCTGCGCAGAAGTCAACCAAACTTCACCCAATAGTGTATTGTATCACAATCTAGTAGTTACATGTGGAAATTTGGTTCTAGGACATTTGATTTGAGCGCAATCCTCAAACTTAGTTAAAAAAAGTCATTTAAGCCTTTTCACAGTGAGATCTAGGCGATATGGCCGAGATATATAATTTTGATGTTAACTCCCAAACCGCTAGGCAGAAGTCAACCAAACTTCACCCAATAGTGTATTGTATCACAATCTAGTAGTTACATTTGGAAATTTGGTTCTAGGACATTTGGTTTGAGCGCAATCATCAAACTTAGTTAAAAAAAGTCATTTAAGCCTTTTCACAGTGAGATCTACGCGATATGGCCGAGAAATGTAATTTTGATGTTAACTCCCAAACCGCTGCGCAGAAGTCAACCAAACTTCACCCAATAGTGTATTGTATCACAATCTAGTAGTTACATTTGGAAATTTGGTTCTAGGACATTTGGTTTGAGCGCCATCATCAAACTTAGTTAAAAAAAAGTCATTTAAGCCTTTTCACAGTGAGATCTACGCGATATGGCCGAGAAATGTAATTTTGATGTTAACTCCCAAACCGCTGCGCAGAAGTCAACCAAACTTCACCCAATAGTGTATTGTATCACAATCTAGTAGTTACATGTGGAAATTTGGTTCTAGCTCAATTGATTTGAGCGCAATCCTCAAACTTAGTTAAAAAAAAGTCATTTAAGCCTTTTCTCAGTGAGATCTAGGCGATATGCCCGAGAAATGTAATTTTGATGTTAACTCCCAAACCGCTGCGCAGAAGTCAAACAAACTTCACCCAATAGTGTATTGTATCACAATCTAGTAGTTACATTTGGAAATTTGGTTCTAGGACATTTGGTTTGAGCGCAATCCTCAAACTTAGTTAAAAAAAAAAGTCATTTAAGCCTTTTCACAGTGAGATCTACGCGATATGGCCGAGAAATGTAATTTTGATGTTAACTCCCAAACCGCTGCGCAGAAGTCAACCAAACTTCACCCAATAATGTATTGTATCACATTCTAGTAGTTACATTTGAAAATTTGGTTCTAGGACATTTTGTTTGAGCGCAATCATCAAACTTAGTTAAAAAAAAGTCATTTAAGCCTTTTCACAGTGAGATCTACGCGATATGGCCGACAAATGTAATTTTGATGTTAACTCCCAAACCGCTAGGCAGAAGTCAACCAAACTTCACCCAATAGTGTATTGTATCACAATCTAGTAGTTACATTTGGAAATTTGGTTCTAGGACATTTGGTTTGAAGCGCAATCATCAAACTTAGTTAAAAAAAAGTCATTTAAGCCTTTTCACACTGAGATCTACGCGATATGGCCGAGAAATGTAATTTTGATGTTAACTGCCAAACCGCTGCGCAGAAGTCAACCAAACTTCACCCAATAGTGTATTGTATCACAATCTAGTAGTTACATGTGGAAATTTGGTTCTAGCACATTTGATTTGAGCGCAATCCTCAAACTTAGTTAAAAAAAAGTCATTTAAGCCTTTTCTCAGTGAGATCTAGGCGATATGCCCGAGAAATGTAATTTTGATGTTAACTCCCAAACCGCTGCGCAGAAGTCAAACAAACTTCACCCAATAGTGTATTGTATCACAATCTAGTAGTTACATTTGGAAATTTGGTTCTAGGACATTTGGTTTGAGCGCAATCCTCAAACTTAGTTAAAAAAAAAAGTCATTTAAGCCTTTTCACAGTGAGATCTACGCGATATGGCCGAGAAATGTAATTTTGATGTTAACTCCCAAACCGCTAGGCAGAAGTCAACCAAACTTCACCCAATAGTGTATTGTATCACAATCTAGTAGTTACATTTGGAAATTTGGTTCTAGGACATTTGGTTTGAGCGCAATCATCAAACTTAGTTAAAAAAAGTCATTTAAGCCTTTTCACAGTGAGATCTACGCGATAAGGCCGAGAAATGTAATTTTGATGTCAACTCCCAAACCGCTGCGCAGAAGTCAACCAAACTTCACCCAATAGTGTATTGTATAACAATCTAGTAGTTACATTTGGAAATTTGGTTCTAGGACATTTGGTTTGAGGCGCAATCCTCAAACTTAGTTAAAAGAAAGTCATTTAAGCCTTTTCACAGTGAGATCTACGCGATATGGGCGAGAAATGTAATTTTGATGTTAACTCCCAAACCGCTGCACAGAAGTCAACCAAACTTCACCCAATAGTGTATTGTATCACAATCTAGTAGTTACATTTGGAAATTTGGTTCTAGGACATTTGGTTTGAGCGCAATCCTCAAACTTAGTTAAAAAAAGTCATTTAAGCCTTTCCAAAGTGAGATCTAAGCGATTTGGCCGAGAAATGTAATTTTTATGTTAACTCCCAAATCGCTGCGCAAAAGTCAACCAAACTTCACCCAATAGTGTATTGTATCACAATCTAGTAGTTACATGTGGAAATTTGGTTCTAGGACATTTGATTTGAGCGCAATCCTCAAACTTAGTTAAAAAAAGTCATTTAAGCCTTTTCACAGTGAGATCTAGGCGATATGGCCGAGATATATAATTTTGATGTTAACTCCCAAACCGCTAGGCAGAAGTCAACCAAACTTTATCCAATAGTGTATTGTATCACAATCTAGTAGTTACATTTGGACATTTGGTTCTAGGACATTTGGTTTGAGCGCAATCATCAAACTTAGTTAAAAAAAGTCATTTGAGCCTTTTCACAGTGAGATCTACGCGATATGGCCGACAAATGTAATTTTGATGTTAACTCCCAAACCGCTACGCAGAAGTCAACCAAACTTCACCAAATAGTGTATTGTATCACAATCTAGTAGTTACATTTGGAAATTTGGTTCTAGGACATTTGGTTTGAGCGCAATCATCAAACTTAGTTAAAAAAAAGTCATTTAAGCCTTTTCACAGTGAGATCTACGCGATATGGCCGAGAAATGTAATTTTGATGTTAACTCCCAAACCGCTGTTCAGAAGCCAACCAAACTTCACCCAATAGTGTATTGTATCACAATCTAGTAGTTACATTTGGAAATTTGGTTCTAGGACATTTGGTTTGAGCGCAATCCTCAAACTTAGTTAAAAAAAAGTCATTTAAGCCTTTTCACAGTGAGATCTACGCGATATGGCCGAGAAATGTAATTTTGATGTTAACTCCCAAACCGCTGCACAGAAGTCAACCAAACTTCACCCAATAGTGTATTGTATCACAATCTAGTAGTTACATTTGGAAATTTGGTTCTAGGACATTTGGTTTGAGCGCAATCATCAAACTTAGTTAAAAAAAGTCTTTTAAGCCTTTTCACAGTGAGATCTACGCGATATGGCCGAGAAATGTAATTTTGATGTTAACTCCCAAACCGCTGCGCAGAAGTCAACCAAACTTCACCCAATAGTGTATTGTATCACAATCTAGTAGTTACATTTGGAAATTTGGTTCTAGGACATTTGGTTTGAGCGCAATCCTCAAACTTAGTTAAAAAAAAGTCATTTAAGCCTTTTCACAGTGAGATCTACGCGATATGGCCGAGAAATGTAATTTTGATGTTAACTCCCAAACCGCTGCGCAGAAGTCAACCAAACTTCACCCAATAGTGTACTGTATCACAATCTAGTAGTTACATTTGGAAATTTGGTTCTAGGACATTTGGTTTGAGCGCGATCATCAAACTTAGTTAAAAAAAAGTCATTTAAGCCTTTTCACAGTGAGATCTACGCGATATGGCCGAGAAATGTAATTTTGATGTCAACTCCCAAACCGCTGCGCAGAAGTCAACCAAAACTTCACCCAATAGTGTATTGTATAACAATCTAGTAGTTACATTTGGAAATTTGGTTCTAGGACATTTGGTTTGAGGCGCAATCCTCAAACTTAGTTAAAAGAAAGTCATTTAAGCCTTTTCACAGTGAGATCTACGCGATATGGGCGAGAAATGTAATTTTGATGTTAACTCCCAAACCGCTGCACAGAAGTCAACCAAACTTCACCCAATAGTGTATTGTATCACAATCTAGTAGTTACATTTGGAAATTTGGTTCTAGGACATTTGGTTTGAGCGCAATCCTCAAACTTAGTTAAAAAAAGTCATTTAAGCCTTTTCACAGTGAGATCTACGCGATATGGCCGAGAAATGTAATTTTGATGTTAACTCCCAAACTGCTGCGCAGAAGTCAACCAAACTTCACCCAATAGTGTATTGTATCACAATCTAGTAGTTACATTTGGAAATTTGGTTCTAGGACATTTGGTTTGAGCGCAATCCTCAAACTTAGTTAAAAAAAAGTCATTTAAGCCTTTTCACAGTGAGATCTACGCGATATGGCCGAGAAATGTAATTTTGATGTTAACTCCCAAACCGCTGCGCAGAAGTCAACCAAACTTCACCCAATAGTGTATTGTATCACAATCTAGTAGTTACATTTGGAAATTTGGTTTTAGGACATTTGGTTTGAGCGCGATCATCAAACTTAGTTAAAAAAAAGTCATTTAAGCCTTTTCACAGTGAGATCTACGCGATATGGCCGAGAAATGTAATTTTGATGTCAACTCCCAAACCGCTGCGCAGAAGTCAACCAAAACTTCACCCAATAGTGTATTGTATAACAATCTAGTAGTTACATTTGGAAATTTGGTTCTAGGACATTTGGTTTGAGGCGCAATCCTCAAACTTAGTTAAAAGAAAGTCATTTAAGCCTTTTCACAGTGAGATCTACGCGATATGGGCGAGAAATGTAATTTTGATGTTAACTCCCAAACCGCTGCACAGAAGTCAACCAAACTTCACCCAATAGTGTATTGTATCACAATCTAGTAGTTACATTTGGAAATTTGGTTCTAGGACATTTGGTTTGAGCGCAATCCTCAAACTTAGTTAAAAAAAGTCATTTAAGCCTTTCCAAAGTGAGATCTAAGCGATATGGCCGAGAAATGTAATTTTTATGTTAACTCCCAAATCGCTTCGCAGAAGTCAACCAAACTTCTCCCAATAGTGTATTGTATCACAATCTAGTAGTTACATGTGGAAATTTGGTTCTAGGACATTTGATTTGAGCGCAATCCTCAAACTTAGTTAAAAAAAGTCATTTAAGCCTTTTCACAGTGAGATCTAGGCGATATGGCCGAGATATATAATTTTGATGTTAACTCCCAAACCGCTAGGCAGAAGTCAACCAAACTTCACCCAATAGTGTATTGTATCACAATCTAGTAGTTACATTTGGAAATTTGGTTCTAGGACATTTGGTTTGAGCGCAATCATCAAACTTAGTTAAAAAAAGTCATTTAAGCCTTTTCACAGTGAGATCTACGCGATATGGCCGAGAAATGTAATTTTGATGTTAACTCCCAAACCGCTGCGCAGAAGTCAACCAAACTTCACCCAATAGTGTATTGTATCACAATCTAGTAGTTACATTTGGAAATTTGGTTCTAGGACATTTGGTTTGAGCGCAATCCTCAAACTTAGTTAAAAAAAAGTCATTTAAGCCTTTTCACAGTGAGATCTACGCGATATGGCCGAGAAATGTAATTTTGATGTTAACTCCCAAACCGCTGCGCAGAAGTCAACCAAACTTCACCCAATAGTGTATTGTATAACAATCTAGTAGTTACATTTGGAAATTTGGTTCTAGGACATTTGGTTTGAGCGCAATCATCAAACTTAGTTAAAAAAAAGTCATTTCAGCCTTTTCACAGTGAGATCTACGCGATATGGCCGAGAAATGTAATTTTGATGTTAACTTCCAAACCGCTGCGCAGAAGTCAACCAAACTTCACCCAATAGTGTATTGTATCACAATCTAGTAGTTACATTTGGAAATTTGGTTCTAGGACATTTGGTTTGAGCGCAATCATCAAACTTAATTAAAAAAGTCATTTAAGCCTTTTCACAGTGAGATCTGTGCGATATGGCCGAGAAATGTAATTTTGAGGTTAACTCCCAAACCGCTGCGCAGAAGTCAACCAAACTTCACCCAATAGTGTATTGTATCACAATCTAGTAGTTACATTTGGAAATTTGGTTCTAGGACATTTGGTTTGAGCGCAATCCTCAAACTTAGTTTAAAAAAGTCATTTAAGCCTTTTCACAGTGAGATCTACGCGATATGGCCGAGAAATGTAATTTTGATGTTAACTCCCAAACCGCTGCGCAGAAGTCAACCAAACTTCACCCAATAGTGTATTGTATCACAATCTAGTAGTTACATTTGGAAATTTGGTTCTAGGACATTTGGTTTGAGCGCAATCATCAAACTTAGTTAAAAAAAGTCATTTAAGCATTTTCACAGTGAGATCTACGCGATATGGCCGAGAAATGTAATTTTGATGTTAACTCCCAAACCGCTGCGCAGAAGTCAACCAAACTTCACCCAATAGTGTATTGTATCACAATCTAGTAGTTACATTTGGAAATTTGGTTCTAGGACATTTGGTTTGAGCGCAATCATCAAACTTAGTTAAAAAAAGTCATTTAAGCCTTTTCACAGTGAGATCTACGCGATAAGGCCGAGAAATGTAATTTTGATGTCAACTCCCAAACCGCTGCGCAGAAGTCAACCAAACTTCACCCAATAGTGTATTGTATAACAATCTAGTAGTTACATTTGGAAATTTGGTTCTAGGACATTTGGTTTGAGGCGCAATCCTCAAACTTAGTTAAAAGAAAGTCATTTAAGCCTTTTCACAGTGAGATTTACGCGATATGGGCGAGAAATGTAATTTTGATGTTAACTCCCAAACCGCTGCACAGAAGTCAACCAAACTTCACCCAATAGTGTATTGTATCACAATCTAGTAGTTACATTTGGAAATTTGGTTCTAGGACATTTGGTTTGAGCGCAATCCTCAAACTTAGTTAAAAAAAGTCATTTAAGCCTTTTCACAGTGAGATCTAGGCGATATGGCCGAGATATATAACTTTGATGTTAACTCCCAAACCGCTAGGCAGAAGTCAACCAAACTTCACCCAATAGTGTATTGTATCACAATCTAGTAGTTACATTTGGAAATTTGGTTCTAGGACATTTGGTTTGAGCGCAATCATCAAACTTAGTTAAAAAAAGTCATTTAAGCCTTTTCACAGTGAGATCTACGCGATATGGCCGAGAAATGTAATTTTGATGTTAACTCCCAAACCGCTGCGCAGAAGTCAACCAAACTTCACCCAATAGTGTATTGTATCACAATCTAGTAGTTACATTTGGAAATTTAGTTCTAGGACATTTGGTTTGAGCGCCATCATCAAACTTAGTTAAAAAAAAGTCATTTAAGCCTTTTCACAGTGAGATCTACGCGATATGGCCGAGAAATGTAATTTTGATGTTAACTCCCAAACCGCTGCGCAGACGTCAACCAAACTTCACCCAATAGTGTATTGTATCACAATCTAGTAGTTACATTTGGAAATTTGGTTCTAGGACATTTGGTTTGAGCGCAATCCTCAAACTTAGTTAAAAAAAAGTCATTTAAGCCTTTTCACAGTGAGATCTACGCGATATGGCCGAGAAATGTAATTTTGATGTTAACTCCCAAACCGCTGCGCAGAAGTCAACCAAACTTCACCCAATAGTGTATTGTATCACAATCTAGTAGTTACATTTGGAAATTTGGTTCTAGGACATTTGGTTTGAGCGCAATCATCAAACTTAGTTAAAAAAAGTCATTTAAGCCTTTTCACAGTGAGATCTACGCGATATGGCCGAGAAATGTAATTTTTATGTTAACTCCCAAATCGCTTCGCAGAAGTCAACCAAACTTCACCCAATAGTGTATTGTATCACAATCTAGTAGTTACATGTGGAACTTTGGTTCTAGGACATTTGGTTTGAGCGCCATCATCAAACTTAGTTAAAAAAAAGTCATTTAAGCCTTTTCACAGTGAGATCTACGCGATATGGCCGAGAAATGTAATTTTGATGTTAACTCCCAAACCGCTGCGCAGAAGTCAACCAAACTTCACCCAATAGTGTATTGTATCACAATCTAGTAGTTACATTTGGAAATTTGGTTCTAGGACATTTGGTTTGAGCGCAATCATCAAACTTAGTTAAAAAAAAGTCATTTCAGCCTTTTCACAGTGAGATCTACGCGATATGGCCGAGAAATGTAATTTTGATGTTAACTCCCAAACCGCTGCGCAGAAGTCAACCAAACTTCACCCAATAGTGTATTGTATAACAATCTAGTAGTTACATTTGGAAATTTGGTTCTAGGACATTTGGTTTGAGCGCAATCATCAAACTTAGTTAAAAAAAAGTCATTTCAGCCTTTTCACAGTGAGATCTACGCGATATGGCCGAGAAATGTAATTTTGATGTTAACTCCCAAACCGCTGCGCAGAAGTCAACCAAACTTCACCCAATAGTGTATTGTATCACAATCTAGTAGTTACATTTGGAAATTTGGTTCTAGGACATTTGGTTTGAGCGCAATCATCAAACTTAATTAAAAAAGTCATTTAAGCCTTTTCACAGTGAGATCTGTGCGATATGGCCGAGAAATGTAATTTTGAGGTTAACTCCCAAACCGCTGCGCAGAAGTCAACCAAACTTCACCCAATAGTGTATTGTATCACAATCTAGTAGTTACATTTGGAAATTTGGTTCTAGGACATTTGGTTTGAGCGCAATCCTCAAACTTAGTTAAAAAAAAGTCATTTAAGCCTTTTCACAGTGAGATCTAGGCGATATGGCCGAGATATATAATTTTGATGTTAACTCCCAAACCGCTAGGCAGAAGTCAACCAAACTTTATCCAATAGTGTATTGTATCACAATCTAGTAGTTACATTTGGACATTTGGTTCTAGGACATTTGGTTTGAGCGCAATCATCAAACTTAGTTAAAAAAAGTCATTTGAGCCTTTTCACAGTGAGATCTACGCGATATGGCCGACAAATGTAATTTTGATGTTAACTCCCAAACCGCTACGCAGAAGTCAACCAAACTTCACCAAATAGTGTATTGTATCACAATCTAGTAGTTACATTTGGAAATTTGGTTCTAGGACATTTGGTTTGAGCGCAATCATCAAACTTAGTTAAAAAAAAGTCATTTAAGCCTTTTCACAGTGAGATCTACGCGATATGGCCGAGAAATGTAATTTTGATGTTAACTCCCAAACCGCTGTTCAGAAGCCAACCAAACTTCACCCAATAGTGTATTGTATCACAATCTAGTAGTTACATTTGGAAATTTGGTTCTAGGACATTTGGTTTGAGCGCAATCCTCAAACTTAGTTAAAAAAAAGTCATTTAAGCCTTTTCACAGTGAGATCTACGCGATATGGCCGAGAAATGTAATTTTGATGTTAACTCCCAAACCGCTGCACAGAAGTCAACCAAACTTCACCCAATAGTGTATTGTATCACAATCTAGTAGTTACATTTGGAAATTTGGTTCTAGGACATTTGGTTTGAGCGCAATCATCAAACTTAGTTAAAAAAAGTCTTTTAAGCCTTTTCACAGTGAGATCTACGCGATATGGCCGAGAAATGTAATTTTGATGTTAACTCCCAAACCGCTGCGCAGAAGTCAACCAAACTTCACCCAATAGTGTATTGTATCACAATCTAGTAGTTACATTTGGAAATTTGGTTCTAGGACATTTGGTTTGAGCGCAATCCTCAAACTTAGTTAAAAAAAAGTCATTTAAGCCTTTTCACAGTGAGATCTACGCGATATGGCCGAGAAATGTAATTTTGATGTTAACTCCCAAACCGCTGCGCAGAAGTCAACCAAACTTCACCCAATAGTGTACTGTATCACAATCTAGTAGTTACATTTGGAAATTTGGTTCTAGGACATTTGGTTTGAGCGCGATCATCAAACTTAGTTAAAAAAAAGTCATTTAAGCCTTTTCACAGTGAGATCTACGCGATATGGCCGAGAAATGTAATTTTGATGTCAACTCCCAAACCGCTGCGCAGAAGTCAACCAAAACTTCACCCAATAGTGTATTGTATAACAATCTAGTAGTTACATTTGGAAATTTGGTTCTAGGACATTTGGTTTGAGGCGCAATCCTCAAACTTAGTTAAAAGAAAGTCATTTAAGCCTTTTCACAGTGAGATCTACGCGATATGGGCGAGAAATGTAATTTTGATGTTAACTCCCAAACCGCTGCACAGAAGTCAACCAAACTTCACCCAATAGTGTATTGTATCACAATCTAGTAGTTACATTTGGAAATTTGGTTCTAGGACATTTGGTTTGAGCGCAATCCTCAAACTTAGTTAAAAAAAGTCATTTAAGCCTTTTCACAGTGAGATCTACGCGATATGGCCGAGAAATGTAATTTTGATGTTAACTCCCAAACTGCTGCGCAGAAGTCAACCAAACTTCACCCAATAGTGTATTGTATCACAATCTAGTAGTTACATTTGGAAATTTGGTTCTAGGACATTTGGTTTGAGCGCAATCCTCAAACTTAGTTAAAAAAAAGTCATTTAAGCCTTTTCACAGTGAGATCTACGCGATATGGCCGAGAAATGTAATTTTGATGTTAACTCCCAAACCGCTGCGCAGAAGTCAACCAAACTTCACCCAATAGTGTATTGTATCACAATCTAGTAGTTACATTTGGAAATTTGGTTTTAGGACATTTGGTTTGAGCGCGATCATCAAACTTAGTTAAAAAAAAGTCATTTAAGCCTTTTCACAGTGAGATCTACGCGATATGGCCGAGAAATGTAATTTTGATGTCAACTCCCAAACCGCTGCGCAGAAGTCAACCAAAACTTCACCCAATAGTGTATTGTATAACAATCTAGTAGTTACATTTGGAAATTTGGTTCTAGGACATTTGGTTTGAGGCGCAATCCTCAAACTTAGTTAAAAGAAAGTCATTTAAGCCTTTTCACAGTGAGATCTACGCGATATGGGCGAGAAATGTAATTTTGATGTTAACTCCCAAACCGCTGCACAGAAGTCAACCAAACTTCACCCAATAGTGTATTGTATCACAATCTAGTAGTTACATTTGGAAATTTGGTTCTAGGACATTTGGTTTGAGCGCAATCCTCAAACTTAGTTAAAAAAAGTCATTTAAGCCTTTCCAAAGTGAGATCTAAGCGATATGGCCGAGAAATGTAATTTTTATGTTAACTCCCAAATCGCTTCGCAGAAGTCAACCAAACTTCTCCCAATAGTGTATTGTATCACAATCTAGTAGTTACATGTGGAAATTTGGTTCTAGGACATTTGATTTGAGCGCAATCCTCAAACTTAGTTAAAAAAAGTCATTTAAGCCTTTTCACAGTGAGATCTAGGCGATATGGCCGAGATATATAATTTTGATGTTAACTCCCAAACCGCTAGGCAGAAGTCAACCAAACTTCACCCAATAGTGTATTGTATCACAATCTAGTAGTTACATTTGGAAATTTGGTTCTAGGACATTTGGTTTGAGCGCAATCATCAAACTTAGTTAAAAAAAGTCATTTAAGCCTTTTCACAGTGAGATCTACGCGATATGGCCGAGAAATGTAATTTTGATGTTAACTCCCAAACCGCTGCGCAGAAGTCAACCAAACTTCACCCAATAGTGTATTGTATCACAATCTAGTAGTTACATTTGGAAATTTGGTTCTAGGACATTTGGTTTGAGCGCAATCCTCAAACTTAGTTAAAAAAAAGTCATTTAAGCCTTTTCACAGTGAGATCTACGCGATATGGCCGAGAAATGTAATTTTGATGTTAACTCCCAAACCGCTGCGCAGAAGTCAACCAAACTTCACCCAATAGTGTATTGTATAACAATCTAGTAGTTACATTTGGAAATTTGGTTCTAGGACATTTGGTTTGAGCGCAATCATCAAACTTAGTTAAAAAAAAGTCATTTCAGCCTTTTCACAGTGAGATCTACGCGATATGGCCGAGAAATGTAATTTTGATGTTAACTTCCAAACCGCTGCGCAGAAGTCAACCAAACTTCACCCAATAGTGTATTGTATCACAATCTAGTAGTTACATTTGGAAATTTGGTTCTAGGACATTTGGTTTGAGCGCAATCATCAAACTTAATTAAAAAAGTCATTTAAGCCTTTTCACAGTGAGATCTGTGCGATATGGCCGAGAAATGTAATTTTGAGGTTAACTCCCAAACCGCTGCGCAGAAGTCAACCAAACTTCACCCAATAGTGTATTGTATCACAATCTAGTAGTTACATTTGGAAATTTGGTTCTAGGACATTTGGTTTGAGCGCAATCCTCAAACTTAGTTTAAAAAAGTCATTTAAGCCTTTTCACAGTGAGATCTACGCGATATGGCCGAGAAATGTAATTTTGATGTTAACTCCCAAACCGCTGCGCAGAAGTCAACCAAACTTCACCCAATAGTGTATTGTATCACAATCTAGTAGTTACATTTGGAAATTTGGTTCTAGGACATTTGGTTTGAGCGCAATCATCAAACTTAGTTAAAAAAAGTCATTTAAGCATTTTCACAGTGAGATCTACGCGATATGGCCGAGAAATGTAATTTTGATGTTAACTCCCAAACCGCTGCGCAGAAGTCAACCAAACTTCACCCAATAGTGTATTGTATCACAATCTAGTAGTTACATTTGGAAATTTGGTTCTAGGACATTTGGTTTGAGCGCAATCATCAAACTTAGTTAAAAAAAGTCATTTAAGCCTTTTCACAGTGAGATCTACGCGATAAGGCCGAGAAATGTAATTTTGATGTCAACTCCCAAACCGCTGCGCAGAAGTCAACCAAACTTCACCCAATAGTGTATTGTATAACAATCTAGTAGTTACATTTGGAAATTTGGTTCTAGGACATTTGGTTTGAGGCGCAATCCTCAAACTTAGTTAAAAGAAAGTCATTTAAGCCTTTTCACAGTGAGATTTACGCGATATGGGCGAGAAATGTAATTTTGATGTTAACTCCCAAACCGCTGCACAGAAGTCAACCAAACTTCACCCAATAGTGTATTGTATCACAATCTAGTAGTTACATTTGGAAATTTGGTTCTAGGACATTTGGTTTGAGCGCAATCCTCAAACTTAGTTAAAAAAAGTCATTTAAGCCTTTTCACAGTGAGATCTAGGCGATATGGCCGAGATATATAACTTTGATGTTAACTCCCAAACCGCTAGGCAGAAGTCAACCAAACTTCACCCAATAGTGTATTGTATCACAATCTAGTAGTTACATTTGGAAATTTGGTTCTAGGACATTTGGTTTGAGCGCAATCATCAAACTTAGTTAAAAAAAGTCATTTAAGCCTTTTCACAGTGAGATCTACGCGATATGGCCGAGAAATGTAATTTTGATGTTAACTCCCAAACCGCTGCGCAGAAGTCAACCAAACTTCACCCAATAGTGTATTGTATCACAATCTAGTAGTTACATTTGGAAATTTAGTTCTAGGACATTTGGTTTGAGCGCCATCATCAAACTTAGTTAAAAAAAAGTCATTTAAGCCTTTTCACAGTGAGATCTACGCGATATGGCCGAGAAATGTAATTTTGATGTTAACTCCCAAACCGCTGCGCAGACGTCAACCAAACTTCACCCAATAGTGTATTGTATCACAATCTAGTAGTTACATTTGGAAATTTGGTTCTAGGACATTTGGTTTGAGCGCAATCCTCAAACTTAGTTAAAAAAAAGTCATTTAAGCCTTTTCACAGTGAGATCTACGCGATATGGCCGAGAAATGTAATTTTGATGTTAACTCCCAAACCGCTGCGCAGAAGTCAACCAAACTTCACCCAATAGTGTATTGTATCACAATCTAGTAGTTACATTTGGAAATTTGGTTCTAGGACATTTGGTTTGAGCGCAATCATCAAACTTAGTTAAAAAAAGTCATTTAAGCCTTTTCACAGTGAGATCTACGCGATATGGCCGAGAAATGTAATTTTTATGTTAACTCCCAAATCGCTTCGCAGAAGTCAACCAAACTTCACCCAATAGTGTATTGTATCACAATCTAGTAGTTACATGTGGAACTTTGGTTCTAGGACATTTGGTTTGAGCGCCATCATCAAACTTAGTTAAAAAAAAGTCATTTAAGCCTTTTCACAGTGAGATCTACGCGATATGGCCGAGAAATGTAATTTTGATGTTAACTCCCAAACCGCTGCGCAGAAGTCAACCAAACTTCACCCAATAGTGTATTGTATCACAATCTAGTAGTTACATTTGGAAATTTGGTTCTAGGACATTTGGTTTGAGCGCAATCATCAAACTTAGTTAAAAAAAAGTCATTTCAGCCTTTTCACAGTGAGATCTACGCGATATGGCCGAGAAATGTAATTTTGATGTTAACTCCCAAACCGCTGCGCAGAAGTCAACCAAACTTCACCCAATAGTGTATTGTATAACAATCTAGTAGTTACATTTGGAAATTTGGTTCTAGGACATTTGGTTTGAGCGCAATCATCAAACTTAGTTAAAAAAAAGTCATTTCAGCCTTTTCACAGTGAGATCTACGCGATATGGCCGAGAAATGTAATTTTGATGTTAACTCCCAAACCGCTGCGCAGAAGTCAACCAAACTTCACCCAATAGTGTATTGTATCACAATCTAGTAGTTACATTTGGAAATTTGGTTCTAGGACATTTGGTTTGAGCGCAATCATCAAACTTAATTAAAAAAGTCATTTAAGCCTTTTCACAGTGAGATCTGTGCGATATGGCCGAGAAATGTAATTTTGAGGTTAACTCCCAAACCGCTGCGCAGAAGTCAACCAAACTTCACCCAATAGTGTATTGTATCACAATCTAGTAGTTACATTTGGAAATTTGGTTCTAGGACATTTGGTTTGAGCGCAATCCTCAAACTTAGTTTAAAAAAGTCATTTAAGCCTTTTCACAGTGAGATCTACGCGATATGGCCGAGAAATGTAATTTTGATGTTAACTCCCAAACCGCTGCGCAGAAGTCAACCAAACTTCACCCAATAGTGTATTGTATCACAATCTAGTAGTTACATTTGGAAATTTGGTTCTAGGACATTTGGTTTGAGCGCAATCATCAAACTTAGTTAAAAAAAGTCATTTAAGCATTTTCACAGTGAGATCTACGCGATATGGCCGAGAAATGTAATTTTGATGTTAACTCCCAAACCGCTGCGCAGAAGTCAACCAAACTTCACCCAATAGTGTATTGTATCACAATCTAGTAGTTACATTTGGAAATTTGGTTCTAGGACATTTGGTTTGAGCGCAATCATCAAACTTAGTTAAAAAAAGTCATTTAAGCCTTTTCACAGTGAGATCTACGCGATAAGGCCGAGAAATGTAATTTTGATGTCAACTCCCAAACCGCTGCGCAGAAGTCAACCAAACTTCACCCAATAGTGTATTGTATAACAATCTAGTAGTTACATTTGGAAATTTGGTTCTAGGACATTTGGTTTGAGGCGCAATCCTCAAACTTAGTTAAAAGAAAGTCATTTAAGCCTTTTCACAGTGAGATTTACGCGATATGGGCGAGAAATGTAATTTTGATGTTAACTCCCAAACCGCTGCACAGAAGTCAACCAAACTTCACCCAATAGTGTATTGTATCACAATCTAGTAGTTACATTTGGAAATTTGGTTCTAGGACATTTGGTTTGAGCGCAATCCTCAAACTTAGTTAAAAAAAGTCATTTAAGCCTTTTCACAGTGAGATCTAGGCGATATGGCCGAGATATATAACTTTGATGTTAACTCCCAAACCGCTAGGCAGAAGTCAACCAAACTTCACCCAATAGTGTATTGTATCACAATCTAGTAGTTACATTTGGAAATTTGGTTCTAGGACATTTGGTTTGAGCGCAATCATCAAACTTAGTTAAAAAAAGTCATTTAAGCCTTTTCACAGTGAGATCTACGCGATATGGCCGAGAAATGTAATTTTGATGTTAACTCCCAAACCGCTGCGCAGAAGTCAACCAAACTTCACCCAATAGTGTATTGTATCACAATCTAGTAGTTACATTTGGAAATTTAGTTCTAGGACATTTGGTTTGAGCGCCATCATCAAACTTAGTTAAAAAAAAGTCATTTAAGCCTTTTCACAGTGAGATCTACGCGATATGGCCGAGAAATGTAATTTTGATGTTAACTCCCAAACCGCTGCGCAGACGTCAACCAAACTTCACCCAATAGTGTATTGTATCACAATCTAGTAGTTACATTTGGAAATTTGGTTCTAGGACATTTGGTTTGAGCGCAATCCTCAAACTTAGTTAAAAAAAAGTCATTTAAGCCTTTTCACAGTGAGATCTACGCGATATGGCCGAGAAATGTAATTTTGATGTTAACTCCCAAACCGCTGCGCAGAAGTCAACCAAACTTCACCCAATAGTGTATTGTATCACAATCTAGTAGTTACATTTGGAAATTTGGTTCTAGGACATTTGGTTTGAGCGCAATCATCAAACTTAGTTAAAAAAAGTCATTTAAGCCTTTTCACAGTGAGATCTACGCGATATGGCCGAGAAATGTAATTTTTATGTTAACTCCCAAATCGCTTCGCAGAAGTCAACCAAACTTCACCCAATAGTGTATTGTATCACAATCTAGTAGTTACATGTGGAACTTTGGTTCTAGGACATTTGGTTTGAGCGCCATCATCAAACTTAGTTAAAAAAAAGTCATTTAAGCCTTTTCACAGTGAGATCTACGCGATATGGCCGAGAAATGTAATTTTGATGTTAACTCCCAAACCGCTGCGCAGAAGTCAACCAAACTTCACCCAATAGTGTATTGTATCACAATCTAGTAGTTACATTTGGAAATTTGGTTCTAGGACATTTGGTTTGAGCGCAATCATCAAACTTAGTTAAAAAAAAGTCATTTCAGCCTTTTCACAGTGAGATCTACGCGATATGGCCGAGAAATGTAATTTTGATGTTAACTCCCAAACCGCTGCGCAGAAGTCAACCAAACTTCACCCAATAGTGTATTGTATCACAATCTAGTAGTTACATTTGGAAATTTGGTTCTAGGACATTTGGTTTGAGCGCAATCATCAAACTTAATTAAAAAAGTCATTTAAGCCTTTTCACAGTGAGATCTGTGCGATATGGCCGAGAAATGTAATTTTGAGGTTAACTCCCAAACCGCTGCGCAGAAGTCAACCAAACTTCACCCAATAGTGTATTGTATCACAATCTAGTAGTTACATTTGGAAATTTGGTTCTAGGACATTTGGTTTGAGCGCAATCATCAAACTTAGTTAAAAAAAGTCATTTAAGCCTTTTCACAGTGAGATCTACGCGATAAGGCCGAGAAATGTAATTTTGATGTCAACTCCCAAACCGCTGCGCAGAAGTCAACCAAACTTCACCCAATAGTGTATTGTATAACAATCTAGTAGTTACATTTGGAAATTTGGTTCTAGGACATTTGGTTTGAGGCGCAATCCTCAAACTTAGTTAAAAGAAAGTCATTTAAGCCTTTTCACAGTGAGATCTACGCGATATGGGCGAGAAATGTAATTTTGATGTTAACTCCCAAACCGCTGCACAGAAGTCAACCAAACTTCACCCAATAGTGTATTGTATCACAATCTAGTAGTTACATTTGGAAATTTGGTTCTAGGACATTTGGTTTGAGCGCAATCCTCAAACTTAGTTAAAAAAAGTCATTTAAGCCTTTTCACAGTGAGATCTAGGCGATATGGCCGAGATATATAATTTTGATGTTAACTCCCAAACCGCTAGGCAGAAGTCAACCAAACTTCACCCAATAGTGTATTGTATCACAATCTAGTAGTTACATTTGGAAATTTGGTTCTAGGACATTTGGTTTGAGCGCAATCATCAAACTTAGTTAAAAAAAGTCATTTAAGCCTTTTCACAGTGAGATCTACGCGATATAGCCGAGAAATGTAATTTTGATGTTAACTCCCAAACCGCTGCGCAGAAGTCAACCAAACTTCACCCAATAGTGTATTGTATCACAATCTAGTAGTTACATTTGGAAATTTGGTTCTAGGACATTTGGTTTGAGCGCCATCATCAAACTTAGTTAAAAAAAAGTCATTTAAGCCTTTTCACAGTGAGATCTACGCGATATGGCCGAGAAATGTAATTTTGATGTTAACTCCCAAACCACTGCGCAGAAGTCAACCAAACTTCACCCAATAGTGTATTGTATCACAATCTAGTAGTTACATTTGGAAATTTAGTTCTAGGACATTTGGTTTGAGCGCCATCATCAAACTTAGTTAAAAAAAAGTCATTTAAGCCTTTTCACAGTGAGATCTACGCGATATGGCCGAGAAATGTAATTTTGATGTTAACTCCCAAACCGCTGCGCAGACGTCAACCAAACTTCACCCAATAGTGTATTGTATCACAATCTAGTAGTTACATTTGGAAATTTGGTTCTAGGACATTTGGTTTGAGCGCAATCCTCAAACTTAGTTAAAAAAAAGTCATTTAAGCCTTTTCACAGTGAGATCTACGCGATATGGCCGAGAAATGTAATTTTGATGTTAACTCCCAAACCGCTGCGCAGAAGTCAACCAAACTTCACCCAATAGTGTATTGTATCACAATCTAGTAGTTACATTTGGAAATTTGGTTCTAGGACATTTGGTTTGAGCGCAATCATCAAACTTAGTTAAAAAAAGTCATTTAAGCCTTTTCACAGTGAGATCTACGCGATATGGCCGAGAAATGTAATTTTTATGTTAACTCCCAAATCGCTTCGCAGAAGTCAACCAAACTTCACCCAATAGTGTATTGTATCACAATCTAGTAGTTACATGTGGAACTTTGGTTCTAGGACATTTGGTTTGAGCGCCATCATCAAACTTAGTTAAAAAAAAGTCATTTAAGCCTTTTCACAGTGAGATCTACGCGATATGGCCGAGAAATGTAATTTTGATGTTAACTCCCAAACCGCTGCGCAGAAGTCAACCAAACTTCACCCAATAGTGTATTGTATCACAATCTAGTAGTTACATTTGGAAATTTGGTTCTAGGACATTTGGTTTGAGCGCAATCATCAAACTTAGTTAAAAAAAAGTCATTTCAGCCTTTTCACAGTGAGATCTACGCGATATGGCCGAGAAATGTAATTTTGATGTTAACTCCCAAACCGCTGCGCAGAAGTCAACCAAACTTCACCCAATAGTGTATTGTATCACAATCTAGTAGTTACATTTGGAAATTTGGTTCTAGGACATTTGGTTTGAGCGCAATCATCAAACTTAATTAAAAAAGTCATTTAAGCCTTTTCACAGTGAGATCTGTGCGATATGGCCGAGAAATGTAATTTTGAGGTTAACTCCCAAACCGCTGCGCAGAAGTCAACCAAACTTCACCCAATAGTGTATTGTATCACAATCTAGTAGTTACATTTGGAAATTTGGTTCTAGGACATTTGGTTTGAGCGCAATCCTCAAACTTAGTTTAAAAAAGTCATTTAAGCCTTTTCACAGTGAGATCTACGCGATATGGCCGAGAAATGTAATTTTGATGTTAACTCCCAAACCGCTGCGCAGAAGTCAACCAAACTTCACCCAATAGTGTATTGTATCACAATCTAGTAGTTACATTTGGAAATTTGGTTCTAGGACATTTGGTTTGAGCGCAATCATCAAACTTAGTTAAAAAAAGTCATTTAAGCATTTTCACAGTGAGATCTACGCGATATGGCCGAGAAATGTAATTTTGATGTTAACTCCCAAACCGCTGCGCAGAAGTCAACCAAACTTCACCCAATAGTGTATTGTATCACAATCTAGTAGTTACATTTGGAAATTTGGTTCTAGGACATTTGGTTTGAGCGCAATCATCAAACTTAGTTAAAAAAAGTCATTTAAGCCTTTTCACAGTGAGATCTACGCGATAAGGCCGAGAAATGTAATTTTGATGTCAACTCCCAAACCGCTGCGCAGAAGTCAACCAAACTTCACCCAATAGTGTATTGTATAACAATCTAGTAGTTACATTTGGAAATTTGGTTCTAGGACATTTGGTTTGAGGCGCAATCCTCAAACTTAGTTAAAAGAAAGTCATTTAAGCCTTTTCACAGTGAGATCTACGCGATATGGGCGAGAAATGTAATTTTGATGTTAACTCCCAAACCGCTGCACAGAAGTCAACCAAACTTCACCCAATAGTGTATTATATCACAATCTAGTAGTTACATTTGGAAATTTGGTTCTAGGACATTTGGTTTGAGCGCAATCCTCAAACTTAGTTAAAAAAAGTCATTTAAGCCTTTTCACAGTGAGATCTAGGCGATATGGCCGAGATATATAATTTTGATGTTAACTCCCAAACCGCTAGGCAGAAGTCAACCAAACTTCACCCAATAGTGTATTGTATCACAATCTAGTAGTTACATTTGGAAATTTGGTTCTAGGACATTTGGTTTGAGCGCAATCATCAAACTTAGTTAAAAAAAGTCATTTAAGCCTTTTCACAGTGAGATCTACGCGATATGGCCGAGAAATGTAATTTTGATGTTAACTCCCAAACCGCTGCGCAGAAGTCAACCAAACTTCACCCAATAGTGTATTGTATCACAATCTAGTAGTTACATTTGGAAATTTAGTTCTAGGACATTTGGTTTGAGCGCCATCATCAAACTTAGTTAAAAAAAAGTCATTTAAGCCTTTTCACAGTGAGATCTACGCGATATGGCCGAGAAATGTAATTTTGATGTTAACTCCCAAACCGCTGCGCAGACGTCAACCAAACTTCACCCAATAGTGTATTGTATCACAATCTAGTAGTTACATTTGGAAATTTGGTTCTAGGACATTTGGTTTGAGCGCAATCCTCAAACTTAGTTAAAAAAAAGTCATTTAAGCCTTTTCACAGTGAGATCTACGCGATATGGCCGAGAAATGTAATTTTGATGTTAACTCCCAAACCGCTGCGCAGAAGTCAACCAAACTTCACCCAATAGTGTATTGTATCACAATCTAGTAGTTACATTTGGAAATTTGGTTCTAGGACATTTGGTTTGAGCGCAATCATCAAACTTAGTTAAAAAAAGTCATTTAAGCCTTTTCACAGTGAGATCTACGCGATATGGCCGAGAAATGTAATTTTTATGTTAACTCCCAAATCGCTTCGCAGAAGTCAACCAAACTTCACCCAATAGTGTATTGTATCACAATCTAGTAGTTACACGTGGAACTTTGGTTCTAGGACATTTGGTTTGAGCGCCATCATCAAACTTAGTTAAAAAAAAGTCATTTAAGCCTTTTCACAGTGAGATCTACGCGATATGGCCGAGAAATGTAATTTTGATGTTAACTCCCAAACCGCTGCGCAGAAGTCAACCAAACTTCACCCAATAGTGTATTGTATCACAATCTAGTAGTTACATTTGGAAATTTGGTTCTAGGACATTTGGTTTGAGCGCAATCATCAAACTTAGTTAAAAAAAAAGTCATTTCAGCCTTTTCACAGTGAGATCTACGCGATATGGCCGAGAAATGTAATTTTGATGTTAACTCCCAAACCGCTGCGCAGAAGTCAACCAAACTTCACCCAATAGTGTATTGTATCACAATCTAGTAGTTACATTTGGAAATTTGGTTCTAGGACATTTGGTTTGAGCGCAATCATCAAACTTAATTAAAAAAGTCATTTAAGCCTTTTCACAGTGAGATCTGTGCGATATGGCCGAGAAATGTAATTTTGAGGTTAACTCCCAAACCGCTGCGCAGAAGTCAACCAAACTTCACCCAATAGTGTATTGTATCACAATCTAGTAGTTACATTTGGAAATTTGGTTCTAGGACATTTGGTTTGAGCGCAATCCTCAAACTTAGTTTAAAAAAGTCATTTAAGCCTTTTCACAGTGAGATCTACGCGATATGGCCGAGAAATGTAATTTTGATGTTAACTCCCAAACCGCTGCGCAGAAGTCAACCAAACTTCACCCAATAGTGTATTGTATCACAATCTAGTAGTTACATTTGGAAATTTGGTTCTAGGACATTTGGTTTGAGCGCAATCATCAAACTTAGTTAAAAAAAGTCATTTAAGCATTTTCACAGTGAGATGTACGCGATATGGCCGAGAAATGTAATTTTGATGTTAACTCCCAAACCGCTGCGCAGAAGTCAACCAAACTTCACCCAATAGTGTATTGTATCACAATCTAGTAGTTACATTTGGAAATTTGGTTCTAGGACATTTGGTTTGAGCGCAATCATCAAACTTAGTTAAAAAAAGTCATTTAAGCCTTTTCACAGTGAGATCTACGCGATAAGGCCGAGAAATGTAATTTTGATGTCAACTCCCAAACCGCTGCGCAGAAGTCAACCAAACTTCACCCAATAGTGTATTGTATAACAATCTAGTAGTTACATTTGGAAATTTGGTTCTAGGACATTTGGTTTGAGGCGCAATCCTCAAACTTAGTTAAAAGAAAGTCATTTAAGCCTTTTCACAGTGAGATCTACGCGATATGGGCGAGAAATGTAATTTTGATGTTAACTCCCAAACCGCTGCACAGAAGTCAACCAAACTTCACCCAATAGTGTATTGTATCACAATCTAGTAGTTACATTTGGAAATTTGGTTCTAGGACATTTGGTTTGAGCGCAATCCTCAAACTTAGTTAAAAAAAGTCATTTAAGCCTTTTCACAGTGAGATCTAGGCGATATGGCCGAGATATATAATTTTGATGTTAACTCCCAAACCGCTAGGCAGAAGTCAACCAAACTTCACCCAATAGTGTATTGTATCACAATCTAGTAGTTACATTTGGAAATTTGGTTCTAGGACATTTGGTTTGAGCGCAATCATCAAACTTAGTTAAAAAAAGTCATTTAAGCCTTTTCACAGTGAGATCTACGCGATATAGCCGAGAAATGTAATTTTGATGTTAACTCCCAAACCGCTGCGCAGAAGTCAACCAAACTTCACCCAATAGTGTATTGTATCACAATCTAGTAGTTACATTTGGAAATTTGGTTCTAGGACATTTGGTTTGAGCGCCATCATCAAACTTAGTTAAAAAAAAGTCATTTAAGCCTTTTCACAGTGAGATCTACGCGATATGGCCGAGAAATGTAATTTTGATGTTAACTCCCAAACCGCTGCGCAGAAGTCAACCAAACTTCACCCAATAGTGTATTGTATCACAATCTAGTAGTTACATTTGGAAATTTGGTTGTAGGACATTTGGTTTGAGCGCAATCCTCAAACTTAGTTAAAAAAAAGTCATTTAAGCCTTTTCACAGTGAGATCTACGCGATATGGCCGAGAAATGTAATTTTGATGTTAACTCCCAAACCGCTGCGCAGAAGTCAACCAAACTTCACCCAATAGTGTATTGTATAACAATCTAGTAGTTACATTTGGAAATTTGGTTCTAGGACATTTGGTTTGAGCGCAATCCTCCAACTTAGTTAAAAAAAAGTCATTTAAGCCTTTTCACAGTGAGATCTACGCGAAATGGCCGAGAAATGTAATTTTGATGTTAACTCCCAAACCGCTGCGCAGAAGTCAACAAAACTTCACCCAATAGTGTATTGTATAACAATCTAGTAGTTACATTTGGAAATTTGGTTCTAGGACATTTGGTTTGAGCGCAATCATCAAACTTAGTTAAAAAAAAGTCATTTCAGCCTTTTCACAGTGAGATCTACGCGATATGGCCGAGAAATGTAATTTTGATGTTAACTCCCAAACCGCTGCGCAGAAGTCAACCAAACTTCACCCAATAGTGTATTGTATCACAATCCAGTAGTTACATGTGGAAATTTGGTTCTAGGACATTTGATTTGAGCGCAATCCTCAAACTTAGTTAAAAAAAAGTCATTTAAGCCTTTTCTCAGTGAGATCTAGGCGATATGCCCGAGAAATGTAATTTTGATGTTAACTCCCAAACCGCTGCGCAGAAGTCAAACAAACTTCACCCAATAGTGTATTGTATCACAATCTAGTAGTTACATTTGGAAATTTGGTTCTAGGACATTTGGTCTGAGCGCAATCCTCAAACTTAGTTAAAAAAAAAAGTCATTTAAGCCTTTTCACAGTGAGATCTACGCGATATGGCCGAGAAATGTAATTTTGATGTTAACTCCCAAACCGCTGCGCAGAAGTCAACCAAACTTCACCCAATAATGTATTGTATCACATTCTAGTAGTTACATTTGAAAATTTGGTTCTAGGACATTTGGTTTGAGCGCAATCCTCAAACTTAGTTAAAAAAAGTCATTTAAGCCTTTTCACAGTGAGATCTACGCGATATGGCCGAGAAATGTAATTTTGATGTTAACTCCCAAACCGCTGCGCTGAAGTCAACCAATCTTCACCCAATAGTGTATTGTATCACAATCTAGTAGTTACATTTGGAAATTTGGTTCTAGGACATTTGGTTTGAAGCGCAATCATCAAACTTAGGTAAAAAAAAGTCATTTAAGCCTTTTCACACTGAGATCTACGCGATATGGCCGAGAAATGTAATTTTGATGTTAACTCCCAAACCGCTGCGCAGAAGTCAACCAAACTTCACCCAATAGTGTATTGTATCACAATCTAGTAGTTACATGTGGAAATTTGGTTCTAGCACATTTGATTTGAGCGCAATCCTCAAACTTAGTTAAAAAAAAGTAATTTAAGCCTTTTCTCAGTGAGATCTAGGCGATATGCCCGAGAAATGTAATTTTGATGTTAACTCCCAAACCGCTGCGCAGAAGTCAAACAAACTTCACCCAATAGTGTATTGTATCACAATCTAGTAGTTACATTTGGAAATTTGGTTCTAGGACATTTGGTTTGAGCGCAATCCTCAAACTTAGTTAAAAAAAAAAGTCATTTAAGCCTTTTCACAGTGAGATCTACGCGATATGGCCGAGAAATGTAATTTTGATGTTAACTCCCAAACCGCTGCGCAGAAGTCAACCAAACTTCACCCAATAATGTATTGTATCACATTCTAGTAGTTACATTTGAAAATTTGGTTCTAGGACATTTGGTTTGAGCGCAATCATCAAACTTAGTTAAAAAAAGTCATTTAAGCCTTTTCACAGTGAGATCTACGCGATATGGCCGACAAATGTAATTTTGATGTTAACTCCCAAACCGCTGCGCAGAAGTCAACCAAACTTCACCAAATAGTGTATTGTATCACAATCTAGTAGTTACATTTGGAAATTTGGTTCTAGGACATTTGGTTTGAGCGCAATCATCAAACTTAGTTAAAAAAAAGTCATTTAAGCCTTTTCACAGTGAGATCTACGCGATATGGCCGAGAAATGTAATTTTGATGTTAACTCCCAAACCGCTGCGCAGAAGTCAACCAAACTTCACCCAATAGTGTATTGTATCACAATCTAGTAGTTACATTTTGAAATTTGGTTCTAGGACATTTGGTTTGAGCGCAATCCTCAAACTTAGTTAAAAAAAAGTCATTTAAGCCTTTTCACAGTGAGATCTACGCGATATGGCCGAGAAATGTAATTTTGATGTTAACTCCCAAACCGCTGCGCAGAAGTCAACCAAACTTCACCCAATAGTGTATTGTATCACAATCTAGTAGTTACATTTGGAAATTTGGTTCTAGGACATTTGGTTTGAGCGCAATCATCAAACTTAGTTAAAAAAAGTCATTTAAGCCTTTTCACAGTGAGATCTACGCGATATGGCCGAGAAATGTAATTTTGATGTTAACTCCCAAACCGCTGCGCAGAAGTCAACAAAACTTCACCCAATAGTGTATTGTATCACAATCTAGTAGTTACATTTGGAAATTTGGTTCTAGGACATTTGGTTTGAGCGCAATCATCAAACTTAGTTAAAAAAAAGTCATTTAAGCCTTTTCACAGTGAGATCTACGCGATATGGCCGAGAAATGTAATTTTGATGTTAACTCCCAAACCGCTGCGCAGAAGTCAACCAAACTTCACCCAATAGTGTATTGTATCACAATCTAGTAGTTACATTTGGAAATTTGGTTCTAGGACATTTGGTCTGAGCGCAATCCTCCAACTTAGTTAAAAAAAAGTCATTTAAGCCTTTTCACAGTGAGATCTACGCGATATGGCCGAGAAATGTAATTTTGATGTTAACTCCCAAACCGCTGCGCAGAAGTCAACAAAACTTCACCCAATAGTGTATTGTATAACAATCTAGTAGTTACATTTGGAAATTTGGTTCTAGGACATTTGGTTTGAGCGCAATCCTCAAACTTAGTTAAAAAAAAGTCATTTCAGCCTTTTCACAGTGAGATCTACGCGATATGGCCGAGAAATGTAATTTTGATGTTAACTCCCAAACCGCTGCGCAGAAGTCAACCAAACTTCACCCAATAATGTATTGTATCACATTCTAGTAGTTACATTTGAAAATTTGGTTCTAGGACATTTGGTTTGAGCGCAATCCTCAAACTTAGTTAAAAAAAGTCATTTAAGCCTTTTCACAGTGAGATCTACGCGATATGGCCGAGAAATGTAATTTTGATGTTAACTCCCAAACCGCTGCGCAGAAGTCAACCAAACTTCACCCAATAGTGTATTGTATAACAATCTAGTAGTTACATTTGGAAATTTGGTTCTAGGACATTTGGTTTGAGCGCAATCCTCAAACTTAGTTAAAAAAAAGTCTTTTAAGCCTTTTCACACTGAGATCTACGCGATATGGCCGAGAAATGTAATTTTGATGTTAACTCCCAAACTGCTGCGCAGATGTCAACCAAACTTCACCCAATAGTGTATTGTATCACAATCTAGTAGTTACATTTGGAAATTTGGTTCTAGGACATTTGGTTTGAGGCGCAATCCTCAAACTTAGTTAAAAAAAAGTCATTTAAGCCTTTTCACACTGAGATCTACGCGATATGGCCGACAAATGTAATTTTGATGTTAACTCCCAAACCGCTGCACAGAAGTCAACCAAACTTCACCCAATAGTGTATTGTATCACAATCTAGTAGTTACATTTGGAAATTTGGTTCTAGGACATTTGTTTTGAGCGCAATCCTCAAACTTAGTTTAAAAAAGTCATTTAAGCCTTTTCACAGTGAGATCTAGGCGATATGCCCGAGAAATGTAATTTTGATGTTAACTCCCAAACCGCTGCGCAGAAGTCAACCAAACTTCACCCAATAGTGTATTGTATCACAATCTAGTAGTTACATGTGGAAATTTGGTTCTAGCACATTTGATTTGAGCGCAATCCTCAAACTTAGTTAAAAAAAAGTCATTTAAGCCTTTTCTCAGTGAGATCTAGGCGATATGCCCGAGAAATGTAATTTTGATGTTAACTCCCAAACCGCTGCGCAGAAGTCAAACAAACTTCACCCAATAGTGTATTGTATCACAATCTAGTAGTTACATTTGGAAATTTGGTTCTAGGACATTTGGTTTGAGCGCAATCCTCAAACTTAGTTAAAAAAAAAAGTCATTTAAGCCTTTTCACAGTGAGATCTACGCGATATGGCCGAGAAATGTAATTTTGATGTTAACTCCCAAACCGCTGCGCAGAAGTCAACCAAACTTCACCCAATAGTGTATTGTATCACAATCTAGTAGTTACATTTGGAAATTTGGTTCTAGGACATTTGGTTTGAGCGCAATCATCAAACTTAGTTAAAAAAAGTCATTTGAGCCTTTTCACAGTGAGATCTATGCGATATTGCCGAGAAATGTAATTTTGATGTCAACTCCCAAACCGCTGCGCAGAAGTCAACCAAACTTCACCCAATAGTGTATTGTATAACAATCTAGTAGTTACATTTGGAAATTTGGTTCTAGGACATTTGGTTTGAGGCGCAATCCTCAAACTTAGTTAAAAGAAAGTCATTTAAGCCTTTTCACAGTGAGATCTACGCGATATGGGCGAGAAATGTAATTTTGATGTTAACTCCCAAACCGCTGCACAGAAGTCAACCAAACTTCACCCAATAGTGTATTGTATCACAATCTAGTAGTTACATTTGGAAATTTGGTTCTAGGACATTTGGTTTGAAGCGCAATCATCAAACTTAGTTAAAAAAAAGTCATTTAAGCCTTTTCACACTGAGATCTACGCGATATGGCCGAGAAATGTAATTTTGATGTTAACTCCCAAACCGCTGCGCAGAAGTCAACCAAACTTCACCCAATAGTGTATTGTATCACAATCTAGTAGTTACATGTGGAAATTTGGTTCTAGCACATTTGATTTGAGCGCAATCCTCAAACTTAGTTAAAAAAAAGTCATTTAAGCCTTTTCTCAGTGAGATCTAGGCGATATGCCCGAGAAATGTAATTTTGATGTTAACTCCCAAACCGCTGCGCAGAAGTCAAACAAACTTCACCCAATAGTGTATTGTATCACAATCTAGTAGTTACATTTGGAAATTTGGTTCTAGGACATTTGGTTTGAGCGCAATCCTCAAACTTAGTTAAAAAAAAAAGTCATTTAAGCCTTTTCACAGTGAGATCTACGCGATATGGCCGAGAAATGTAATTTTGATGTTAACTCCCAAACCGCTGCGCAGAAGTCAACCAAACTTCACCCAATAGTGTATTGTATCACAATCTAGTAGTTACATTTGGAAATTTGGTTCTAGGACATTTGGTTTGAGCGCAATCCTCAAACTTAGTTAAAAAAAAGTCATTTAAGCCTTTTCACAGTGAGATCTACGCGATATGGCCGAGAAATGTAATTTTGATGTTAACTCCCAAACCGCTGCGCAGAAGTCAACCAAACTTCACCCAATAGTGTATTGTATCACAATCTAGTAGTTACATTTGGAAATTTGGTTCTAGGACATTTGGTTTGAGCGCCATCATCAAACTTAGTTAAAAAAAAGTCATTTAAGCCTTTTCACAGTGAGATCTACGCGATATGGCCGAGAAATGTAATTTTGATGTTAACTCCCAAACCGCTGCGCAGAAATCAACCAAACTTCACCCAATAGTGTATTGTATCACAATCTAGTAGTTACATTTGGAAATTTGGTTCTAGGACATTTGGTTTGAGCGCAATCCTCAAACTTAGTTAAAAAAAAGTCATTTAAGCCTTTTCACAGTGAGATCTACGCGATATGGCCGAGAAATGTAATTTTGATGTTAACTCCCAAACCGCTGCGCAGAAGTCAACCAAACTTCACCCAATAGTGTATTGTATAACAATCTAGTAGTTACATTTGGAAATTTGGTTCTAGGACATTTGGTTTGAGCGCAATCATCAAACTTAGTTAAAAAAAAGTCATTTCAGCCTTTTCACAGTGAGATCTACGCGATATGGCCGAGAAATGTAATTTTGATGTTAACTCCCAAACCGCTGCGCAGAAGTCAACCAAACTTCACCCAATAGTGTATTGTATCACAATCTAGTAGTTACATTTGGAAATTTGGTTCTAGGACATTTGGTTTGAGCGCAATCATCAAACTTAATTAAAAAAGTCATTTAAGCCTTTTCACACTGAGATCTACGCGATATGGCCGAGAAATGTAATTTTGATGTTAACTCCCAAACCGCTGCGCAGAAGTCAACCAAACTTCACCCAATAGTGTATTGTATCACAATCTAGTAGTTACATGTGGAAATTTGGTTCTAGCACATTTGATTTGAGCGCAATCCTCAAACTTAGTTAAAAAAAAGTCATTTAAGCCTTTTCTCAGTGAGATCTAGGCGATATGCCCGAGAAATGTAATTTTGATGTTAACTCCCAAACCGCTGCGCAGAAGTCAAACAAACTTCACCCAATAGTGTATTGTATCACAATCTAGTAGTTACATTTGGAAATTTGGTTCTAGGACATTTGGTTTGAGCGCAATCCTCAAACTTAGTTAAAAAAAAAAGTCATTTAAGCCTTTTCACAGTGAGATCTACGCGATATGGCCGAGAAATGTAATTTTGATGTTAACTCCCAAACCGCTGCGCAGAAGTCAACCAAACTTCACCCAATAGTGTATTGTATCACAATCTAGTAGTTACATTTGGAAATTTGGTTCTAGGACATTTGGTTTGAGCGCAATCATCAAACTTAGTTAAAAAAAGTCATTTAAGCCTTTTCACAGTGAGATCTATGCGATATTGCCGAGAAATGTAATTTTGATGTCAACTCCCAAACCGCTGCGCAGAAGTCAACCAAACTTCACCCAATAGTGTATTGTATAACAATCTAGTAGTTACATTTGGAAATTTGGTTCTAGGACATTTGGTTTGAGGCGCAATCCTCAAACTTAGTTAAAAGAAAGTCATTTAAGCCTTTTCACAGTGAGATCTACGCGATATGGGCGAGAAATGTAATTTTGATGTTAACTCCCAAACCGCTGCACAGAAGTCAACCAAACTTCACCCAATAGTGTATTGTATCACAATCTAGTAGTTACATTTGGAAATTTGGTTCTAGGACATTTGGTTTGAAGCGCAATCATCAAACTTAGTTAAAAAAAAGTCATTTAAGCCTTTTCACACTGAGATCTACGCAATATGGCCGAGAAATGTAATTTTGATGTTAACTCCCAAACCGCTGCGCAGAAGTCAACCAAACTTCACCCAATAGTGTATTGTATCACAATCTAGTAGTTACATGTGGAAATTTGGTTCTAGCACATTTGATTTGAGCGCAATCCTCAAACTTAGTTAAAAAAAAGTCATTTAAGCCTTTTCTCAGTGAGATCTAGGCGATATGCCCGAGAAATGTAATTTTGATGTTAACTCCCAAACCGCTGCGCAGAAGTCAAACAAACTTCACCCAATAGTGCATTGTATCACAATCTAGTAGTTACATTTGGAAATTTGGTTCTAGGACATTTGGTTTGAGCGCAATCCTCAAACTTAGTTAAAAAAAAAGTCATTTAAGCCTTTTCACAGTGAGATCTACGCGATATGGCCGAGAAATGTAATTTTGATGTTAACTCCCAAACCGCTGCGCAGAAGTCAACCAAACTTCACCCAATAGTGTATTGTATCACAATCTAGTAGTTACATTTGGAAATTTGGTTCTAGGACATTTGGTTTGAGCGCAATCCTCAAACTTAGTTAAAAAAAAGTCATTTAAGCCTTTTCACAGTGAGATCTACGCGATATGGCCGAGAAATGTAATTTTGATGTTAACTCCCAAACCGCTGCGCAGAAGTCAACCAAACTTCACCCAATAGTGTATTGTATCACAATCTAGTAGTTACATTTGGAAATTTGGTTCTAGGACATTTGGTTTGAGCGCAATCATCAAACTTAGTTAAAAAAAGTCATTTAAGCCTTTTCACAGTGAGATCTATGCGATATTGCCGAGAAATGTAATTTTGATGTCAACTCCCAAACCGCTGCGCAGAAGTCAACCAAACTTCACCCAATAGTGTATTGTATAACAATCTAGTAGTTACATTTGGAAATTTGGTTCTAGGACATTTGGTTTGAGGCGCAATCCTCAAACTTAGTTAAAAGAAAGTCATTTAAGCCTTTTCACAGTGAGATCTACGCGATATGGGCGAGAAATGTAATTTTGATGTTAACTCCCAAACCGCTGCACAGAAGTCAACCAAACTTCACCCAATAGTGTATTGTATCACAATCTAGTAGTTACATTTGGAAATTTGGTTCTAGGACATTTGGTTTGAAGCGCAATCATCAAACTTAGTTAAAAAAAAGTCATTTAAGCCTTTTCACACTGAGATCTACGCAATATGGCCGAGAAATGTAATTTTGATGTTAACTCCCAAACCGCTGCGCAGAAGTCAACCAAACTTCACCCAATAGTGTATTGTATCACAATCTAGTAGTTACATGTGGAAATTTGGTTCTAGCACATTTGATTTGAGCGCAATCCTCAAACTTAGTTAAAAAAAAGTCATTTAAGCCTTTTCTCAGTGAGATCTAGGCGATATGCCCGAGAAATGTAATTTTGATGTTAACTCCCAAACCGCTGCGCAGAAGTCAAACAAACTTCACCCAATAGTGCATTGTATCACAATCTAGTAGTTACATTTGGAAATTTGGTTCTAGGACATTTGGTTTGAGCGCAATCCTCAAACTTAGTTAAAAAAAAAGTCATTTAAGCCTTTTCACAGTGAGATCTACGCGATATGGCCGAGAAATGTAATTTTGATGTTAACTCCCAAACCGCTGCGCAGAAGTCAACCAAACTTCACCCAATAGTGTATTGTATCACAATCTAGTAGTTACATTTGGAAATTTGGTTCTAGGACATTTGGTTTGAGCGCAATCCTCAAACTTAGTTAAAAAAAAGTCATTTAAGCCTTTTCACAGTGAGATCTACGCGATATGGCCGAGAAATGTAATTTTGATGTTAACTCCCAAACCGCTGCGCAGAAGTCAACCAAACTTCACCCAATAGTGTATTGTATCACAATCTAGTAGTTACATTTGGAAATTTGGTTCTAGGACATTTGGTTTGAGCGCCATCATCAAACTTAGTTAAAAAAAAGTCATTTAAGCCTTTTCACAGTGAGATCTACGCGATATGGCCGAGAAATGTAATTTTGATGTTAACTCCCAAACCGCTGCGCAGAAGTCAACCAAACTTCACCCAATAGTGTATTGTATCACAATCTAGTAGTTACATTTGGAAATTTGGTTCTAGGACATTTGGTTTGAGCGCAATCCTCAAACTTAGTTAAAAAAAAGTCATTTAAGCCTTTTCACAGTGAGATCTACGCGATATGGCCGAGAAATGTAATTTTGATGTTAACTCCCAAACCGCTGCGCAGAAGTCAACCAAACTTCACCCAATAGTGTATTGTATAACAATCTAGTAGTTACATTTGGAAATTTGGTTCTAGGACATTTGGTTTGAGCGCAATCCTCAAACTTAGTTTAAAAAAGTCATTTAAGCCTTTTCACAGTGAGATCTACGCGATATGGCCGAGAAATGTAATTTTGATGTTAACTCCCAAACCGCTGCGCAGAAGTCAACCAAACTTCACCCAATAGTGTATTGTATCACAATCTAGTAGTTACATGTGGAAATTTGGTTCTAGGACATTTGATTTGAGCGCAATCCTCAAACTTATTTAAAAAAAGTCATTTAAGCCTTTTCACAGTGAGATCTAGGCAATATGGCCGAGATATATAATTTTGATGTTAACTCCCAAACCGCTAGGCAGAAGTCAACCAAACTTCACCCAATAGTGTATTGTATCACAATCTAGTAGTTACATTTGGAAATTTGGTTCTAGGACATTTGGTTTGAGTGCAATCATCAAACTTAGTTAAAAAAAGTCATTTAAGCCTTTTCACAGTGAGATCTACGCGATATGGCCGAGAAATGTAATTTTGATGTTAACTCCCAAACCGCTGCGCAGAAGTCAACCAAACTTCACCCAATAGTGTATTGTATCACAATCTAGTAGTTACATTTGGAAATTTGGTTCTAGGACATTTGGTTTGAGCGCAATCATCAAACTTAGTTAAAAAAAAGTCATTTAAGCCTTTTCACAGTGAGATCTACGCGATATGGCCGAGAAATGTAATTTTGATGTTAACTCCCAAACCGCTGCGCAGAAGTCAACCAAACTTCACCCAATAGTGTACTGTATCACAATCTAGTAGTTACATTTGGAAATTTGGTTCTAGGACATTTGGTTTGAGCGCAATCCTCCAACTTAGTTAAAAAAAAGTCATTTAAGCCTTTTCACAGTGAGATCTACGCGATATGGCCGAGAAATGTAATTTTGATGTTAACTCCCAAACCGCTGCGCAGAAGTCAACAAAACTTCACCCAATAGTGTATTGTATAACAATCTAGTAGTTACATTTGGAAATTTGGTTCTAGGACATTTGGTTTGAGCGCAATCATCAAACTTAGTTAAAAAAAAGTCATTTCAGCCTTTTCACAGTGAGATCTACGCGATATGGCCGAGAAATGTAATTTTGATGTTAACTCCCAAACCGCTGCGCAGAAGTCAACCAAACTTCACCCAATAGTGTATTGTATCACAATCCAGTAGTTACATGTGGAAATTTGGTTCTAGGACATTTGATTTGAGCGCAATCCTCAAACTTAGTTAAAAAAAAGTCATTTAAGCCTTTTCTCAGTGAGATCTAGGCGATATGCCCGAGAAATGTAATTTTGATGTTAACTCCCAAACCGCTGCGCAGAAGTCAAACAAACTTCACCCAATAGTGTATTGTATCACAATCTAGTAGTTACATTTGGAAATTTGGTTCTAGGACATTTGGTCTGAGCGCAATCCTCAAACTTAGTTAAAAAAAAAAGTCATTTAAGCCTTTTCACAGTGAGATCTACGCGATATGGCCGAGAAATGTAATTTTGATGTTAACTCCCAAACCGCTGCGCAGAAGTCAACCAAACTTCACCCAATAATGTATTGTATCACATTCTAGTAGTTACATTTGAAAATTTGGTTCTAGGACATTTGGTTTGAGCGCAATCCTCAAACTTAGTTAAAAAAAGTCATTTAAGCCTTTTCACAGTGAGATCTACGCGATATGGCCGAGAAATGTAATTTTGATGTTAACTCCCAAACCGCTGCGCAGAAGTCAACCAAACTTCACCCAATAGTGTATTGTATCACAATCTAGTAGTTACATGTGGAAATTTGGTTCTAGCACATTTGATTTGAGCGCAATCCTCAAACTTAGTTAAAAAAAAGTCATTTAAGCCTTTTCTCAGTGAGATCTAGGCGATATGCCCGAGAAATGTAATTTTGATGTTAACTCCCAAACCGCTGCGCAGAAGTCAACCAAACTTCACCCAATAGTGTATTGTATCACAATCTAGTAGTTACATTTGGAAATTTGGTTCTAGGACATTTGGTTTGAGCGCAATCCTCAAACTTAGTTAAAAAAAAGTCATTTAAGCCTTTTCACAGTGAGATCTACGCGATATGGCCGAGAAATGTAATTTTGATGTTAACTCCCAAACCGCTGCGCAGAAGTCAACCAAACTTCACCCAATAGTGTATTGTATAACAATCTAGTAGTTACATTTGGAAATTTGGTTCTAGGACATTTGGTTTGAGCGCAATCCTCAAACTTAGTTTAAAAAAGTCATTTAAGCCTTTTCACAGTGAGATCTACGCGATATGGCCGAGAAATGTAATTTTGATGTTAACTCCCAAACCGCTGCGCAGAAGTCAACCAAACTTCACCCAATAGTGTATTGTATCACAATCTAGTAGTTACATGTGGAAATTTGGTTCTAGGACATTTGATTTGAGCGCAATCCTCAAACTTATTTAAAAAAAGTCATTTAAGCCTTTTCACAGTGAGATCTAGGCAATATGGCCGAGATATATAATTTTGATGTTAACTCCCAAACCGCTAGGCAGAAGTCAACCAAACTTCACCCAATAGTGTATTGTATCACAATCTAGTAGTTACATTTGGAAATTTGGTTCTAGGACATTTGGTTTGAGTGCAATCATCAAACTTAGTTTAAAAAAGTCATTTAAGCCTTTTCACAGTGAGATCTACGCGATATGGCCGAGAAATGTAATTTTGATGTTAACTCCCAAACCGCTGCGCAGAAGTCAACCAAACTTCACCCAATAGTGTATTGTATCACAATCTAGTAGTTACATTTGGAAATTTGGTTCTAGGACATTTGGTTTGAGCGCAATCATCAAACTTAGTTAAAAAAAAGTCATTTAAGCCTTTTCACAGTGAGATCTACGCGATATGGCCGAGAAATGTAATTTTGATGTTAACTCCCAAACCGCTGCGCAGAAGTCAACCAAACTTCGCCCAATAGTGTACTGTATCACAATCTAGTAGTTACATTTGGAAATTTGGTTCTAGGACATTTGGTTTGAGCGCAATCCTCCAACTTAGTTAAAAAAAAGTCATTTAAGCCTTTTCACACTGAGATCTAAGCGATATGGCCGAGAAATGTAATTTTGATGTTAACTCCCAAACCGCTGCGCAGAAGTCAACCAAACTTCACCCAATAGTGTATTGTATCACAATCTAGTAGTTACATTTGGAAATTTGGTTCTAGGACATTTGGTTTGAGCGCAATCATCAAACTTAGTTAAAAAAAAGTCATTTAAGCCTTTTCACACTGAGATCTACGCGATATGGCCGAGAAATGTAATTTTGATGTTAACTCCCAAACCGCTGCGCAGAAGTCAACAAAACTTCACCCAATAGTGTATTGTATAACAATCTAGTAGTTACATTTGGAAATTTGGTTCTAGGACATTTGGTTTGAGCGCAATCATCAAACTTAGTTAAAAAAAAGTCATTTCAGCCTTTTCACAGTGAGATCTACGCGATATGGCCGAGAAATGTAATTTTGATGTTAACTCCCAAACCGCTGCGCAGAAGTCAACCAAACTTCACCCAATAGTGTATTGTATCACAATCCAGTAGTTACATGTGGAAATTTGGTTCTAGGACATTTGATTTGAGCGCAATCCTCAAACTTAGTTAAAAAAAAGTCATTTAAGCCTTTTCTCAGTGAGATCTAGGCGATATGCCCGAGAAATGTAATTTTGATGTTAACTCCCAAACCGCTGCGCAGAAGTCAAACAAACTTCACCCAATAGTGTATTGTATCACAATCTAGTAGTTACATTTGGAAATTTGGTTCTAGGACATTTGGTCTGAGCGCAATCCTCAAACTTAGTTAAAAAAAAAAGTCATTTAAGCCTTTTCAGAGTGAGATCTACGCGATATGGCCGAGAAATGTAATTTTGATGTTAACTCCCAAACCGCTGCGCAGAAGTCAACCAAACTTCACCCAATAGTGTATTGTATCACAATCCAGTAGTTACATGTGGAAATTTGGTTCTAGGACATTTGATTTGAGCGCAATCCTCAAACTTAGTTAAAAAAAAGTCTTTTAAGCCTTTTCACACTGAGATCTACGCGATATGGCCGAGAAATGTAATTTTGATGTTAACTCCCAAACTGCTGCGCAGATGTCAACCAAACTTCACCCAATAGTGTATTGTATCACAATCTAGTAGTTACATTTGGAAATTTGGTTCTAGGACATTTGGTTTGAAGCGCAATCATCAAACTTAGTTAAAAAAAAGTCATTTAAGCCTTTTCACACTGAGATCTACGCGATATGGCCGAGAAATGTAATTTTGATGTTAACTCCCAAACCGCTGCGCAGAAGTCAACCAAACTTCACCCAATAGTGTATTGTATCACAATCTAGTAGTTACATGTGGAAATTTGGTTCTAGCACATTTGATTTGAGCGCAATCCTCAAACTTAGTTAAAAAAAAGTCATTTAAGCCTTTTCTCAGTGAGATCTAGGCGATATGCCCGAGAAATGTAATTTTGATGTTAACTCCCAAACCGCTGCGCAGAAGTCAAACAAACTTCACCCAATAGTGTATTGTATCACAATCTAGTAGTTACATTTGGAAATTTGGTTCTAGGACATTTGGTTTGAGCGCAATCCTCAAACTTAGTTAAAAAAAAAAGTCATTTAAGCCTTTTCACAGTGAGATCTACGCGATATGGCCGAGAAATGTAATTTTGATGTTAACTCCCAAACCGCTGCGCAGAAGTCAACCAAACTTCACCCAATAATGTATTGTATCACATTCTAGTAGTTACATTTGAAAATTTGGTTCTAGGACATTTGGTTTGAGCGCAATCATCAAACTTAGTTAAAAAAAGTCATTTAAGCCTTTTCACAGTGAGATCTACGCGATATGGCCGACAAATGTAATTTTGATGTTAACTCCCAAACCGCTGCGCAGAAGTCAACCAAACTTCACCCAATAGTGTATTGTATCACAATCTAGTAGTTACATTTGGACATTTGGTTCTAGGACATTTGGTTTGAGCGCAATCATCAAACTTAGTTAAAAAAAGTCATTTAAGCCTTTTCACAGTGAGATCTACGCGATATGGCCGACAAATGTAATTTTGATGTTAACTCCCAAACCGCTGCGCAGAAGTCAACCAAACTTCACCCAATAGTGTATTGTATCACAATCTAGTAGTTACATTTGGAAATTTGGTTCTAGGACATTTGTTTTGAGCGCAATCCTTAAAATTAGTTTAAAAAATTCATTTAAGCCTTTTCACAGTGAGATCTAGGCGATATGCCCGAGAAATGTAATTTTGATGTTAACTCCCAAACCGCTAGGCAGAAGTCAACCAAACTTCACCCAATAGTGTATTGTATCACAATCTAGTAGTTACATTTGGAAATTTGGTTCTAGGACATTTGGTTTGAGCGCAATCATCAAACTTAGTTTAAAAAAGTCATTTAAGCCTTTTCACAGTGAGATCTACGCGATAAGGCCGAGAAATGTAATTTTGATGTCAACTCCCAAACCGCTGCGCAGAAGTCAACCAAACTTCACCCAATAGTGTATTGTATAACAATCTAGTAGTTACATTTGGAAATTTGGTTCTAGGACATTTGGTTTGAGGCGCAATCCTCAAACTTAGTTAAAAGAAAGTCATTTAAGCCTTTTCACAGTGAGATCTACGCGATATGGGCGAGAAATGTAATTTTGATGTTAACTCCCAAACCGCTGCACAGAAGTCAACCAAACTTCACCCAATAGTGTATTGTATCACAATCTAGTAGTTACATTTGGAAATTTGGTTCTAGGACATTTGGTTTGAGCGCAATCATCAAACTTAGTTAAAAAAAGTCATTTAAGCCTTTTCACAGTGAGATCTACGCGATATGGCCGACAAATGTAATTTTGATGTTAACTCCCAAACCCCTGCGCAGAAGTCAACCAAACTTCACCCAATAGTGTATTGTATCACAATCTAGTAGTTACATTTGGACATTTGGTTCTAGGACATTTGGTTTGAGCGCAATCCTCAAACTTAGTTAAAAAAAGTCATTTAAGCCTTTTCACAGTGAGATCTACGCGATATGGCCGAGAAATGTAATTTTGATGTGAACTCCCAAACCGCTGCGCAGAAGTCAACCAAACTTCACCCAATAGTGTATTGTATAACAATCTAGTAGTTACATTTGGAAATTTGGTTCTAGGACATTTGGTTTGAGCGCAATCCTCAAACTTAGTTAAAAAAAAGTCTTTTAAGCCTTTTCACACTGAGATCTACGCGATATGGCCGAGAAATGTAATTTTGATGTTAACTCCCAAACTGCTGCGCAGATGTCAACCAAACTTCACCCAATAGTGTATTGTATCACAATCTAGTAGTTACATTTGGAAATTTGGTTCTAGGACATTTGGTTTGAAGCGCAATCATCAAACTTAGTTAAAAAAAAGTCATTTAAGCCTTTTCACACTGAGATCTACGCGATATGGCCGAGAAATGTAATTTTGATGTTAACTCCCAAACCGCTGCGCAGAAGTCAACCAAACTTCACCCAATAGTGTATTGTATCACAATCTAGTAGTTACATGTGGAAATTTGGTTCTAGCACATTTGATTTGAGCGCAATCCTCAAACTTAGTTAAAAAAAAGTCATTTAAGCCTTTTCTCAGTGAGATCTAGGCGATATGCCCGAGAAATGTAATTTTGATGTTAACTCCCAAACCGCTGCGCAGAAGTCAACCAAACTTCACCCAATAGTGTATTGTATCACAATCTAGTAGTTACATTTGGACATTTGGTTCTAGGACATTTGGTTTGAGCGCAATCATCAAACTTAGTTAAAAAAAGTCATTTAAGCCTTTTCACAGTGAGATCTACGCGATATGGCCGACAAATGTAATTTTGATGTTAACTCCCAAACCGCTGCGCAGAAGTCAACCAAACTTCACCCAATAGTGTATTGTATCACAATCTAGTAGTTACATTTGGAAATTTGGTTCTAGGACATTTGTTTTGAGCGCAATCCTTAAAATTAGTTTAAAAAATTCATTTAAGCCTTTTCACAGTGAGATCTAGGCGATATGCCCGAGAAATGTAATTTTGATGTTAACTCCCAAACCGCTAGGCAGAAGTCAACCAAACTTCACCCAATAGTGTATTGTATCACAATCTAGTAGTTACATTTGGAAATTTGGTTCTAGGACATTTGGTTTGAGCGCAATCATCAAACTTAGTTTAAAAAAGTCATTTAAGCCTTTTCACAGTGAGATCTACGCGATAAGGCCGAGAAATGTAATTTTGATGTCAACTCCCAAACCGCTGCGCAGAAGTCAACCAAACTTCACCCAATAGTGTATTGTATAACAATCTAGTAGTTACATTTGGAAATTTGGTTCTAGGACATTTGGTTTGAGGCGCAATCCTCAAACTTAGTTAAAAGAAAGTCATTTAAGCCTTTTCACAGTGAGATCTACGCGATATGGGCGAGAAATGTAATTTTGATGTTAACTCCCAAACCGCTGCACAGAAGTCAACCAAACTTCACCCAATAGTGTATTGTATCACAATCTAGTAGTTACATTTGGAAATTTGGTTCTAGGACATTTGGTTTGAGCGCAATCCTCAAACTTAGTTAAAAAAAGTCATTTAAGCCTTTCCAAAGTGAGATCTAAGCGATTTGGCCGAGAAATGTAATTTTTATGTTAACTCCCAAATCGCTGCGCAGAAGTCAAACAAACTTCACCCAATAGTGTATTGTATCACAATCTAGTAGTTACATTTGGAAATTTGGTTCTAGGACATTTGGTCTGAGCGCAATCCTCAAACTTAGTTAAAAAAAAAAGTCATTTAAGCCTTTTCACAGTGAGATCTACGCGATATGGCCGAGAAATGTAATTTTGATGTTAACTCCCAAACCGCTGCGCAGAAGTCAACCAAACTTCACCCAATAATGTATTGTATCACATTCTAGTAGTTACATTTGAAAATTTGGTTCTAGGACATTTGGTTTGAGCGCAATCCTCAAACTTAGTTAAAAAAAGTCATTTAAGCCTTTTCACAGTGAGATCTACGCGATATGGCCGAGAAATGTAATTTTGATGTTAACTCCCAAACCGCTGCGCAGAAGTCAACCAAACTTCACCCAATAGTGTATTGTATCACAATCTAGTAGTTACATGTGGAAATTTGGTTCTAGCACATTTGATTTGAGCGCAATCCTCAAACTTAGTTAAAAAAAAGTCATTTAAGCCTTTTCTCAGTGAGATCTAGGCGATATGCCCGAGAAATGTAATTTTGATGTTAACTCCCAAACCGCTGCGCAGAAGTCAACCAAACTTCACCCAATAGTGTATTGTATCACAATCTAGTAGTTACATTTGGAAATTTGGTTCTAGGACATTTGGTTTGAGCGCAATCCTCAAACTTAGTTAAAAAAAAGTCATTTAAGCCTTTTCACAGTGAGATCTACGCGATATGGCCGAGAAATGTAATTTTGATGTTAACTCCCAAACCGCTGCGCAGAAGTCAACCAAACTTCACCCAATAGTGTATTGTATAACAATCTAGTAGTTACATTTGGAAATTTGGTTCTAGGACATTTGGTTTGAGCGCAATCCTCAAACTTAGTTTAAAAAAGTCATTTAAGCCTTTTCACAGTGAGATCTACGCGATATGGCCGAGAAATGTAATTTTGATGTTAACTCCCAAACCGCTGCGCAGAAGTCAACCAAACTTCACCCAATAGTGTATTGTATCACAATCTAGTAGTTACATGTGGAAATTTGGTTCTAGGACATTTGATTTGAGCGCAATCCTCAAACTTATTTAAAAAAAGTCATTTAAGCCTTTTCACAGTGAGATCTAGGCAATATGGCCGAGATATATAATTTTGATGTTAACTCCCAAACCGCTAGGCAGAAGTCAACCAAACTTCACCCAATAGTGTATTGTATCACAATCTAGTAGTTACATTTGGAAATTTGGTTCTAGGACATTTGGTTTGAGTGCAATCATCAAACTTAGTTTAAAAAAGTCATTTAAGCCTTTTCACAGTGAGATCTACGCGATATGGCCGAGAAATGTAATTTTGATGTTAACTCCCAAACCGCTGCGCAGAAGTCAACCAAACTTCACCCAATAGTGTATTGTATCACAATCTAGTAGTTACATTTGGAAATTTGGTTCTAGGACATTTGGTTTGAGCGCAATCATCAAACTTAGTTAAAAAAAAGTCATTTAAGCCTTTTCACAGTGAGATCTACGCGATATGGCCGAGAAATGTAATTTTGATGTTAACTCCCAAACCGCTGCGCAGAAGTCAACCAAACTTCGCCCAATAGTGTACTGTATCACAATCTAGTAGTTACATTTGGAAATTTGGTTCTAGGACATTTGGTTTGAGCGCAATCCTCCAACTTAGTTAAAAAAAAGTCATTTAAGCCTTTTCACACTGAGATCTAAGCGATATGGCCGAGAAATGTAATTTTGATGTTAACTCCCAAACCGCTGCGCAGAAGTCAACCAAACTTCACCCAATAGTGTATTGTATCACAATCTAGTAGTTACATTTGGAAATTTGGTTCTAGGACATTTGGTTTGAGCGCAATCATCAAACTTAGTTAAAAAAAAGTCATTTAAGCCTTTTCACACTGAGATCTACGCGATATGGCCGACAAATGTAATTTTGATGTTAACTCCCAAACCGCTGCGCAGAAGTCAACCAAACTTCACCCAATAGTGTATTGTATCACAATCTAGTAGTTACATTTGGAAATTTGGTTCTAGGACATTTGTTTTGAGCGCAATCCTTAAAATTAGTTAAAAAAAAGTCATTTCAGCCTTTTCACAGTGAGATCTAGGCGATATGCCCGAGAAATGTAATTTTGATGTTAACTCCCAAACCGCTAGGCAGAAGTCAACCAAACTTCACCCAATAGTGTATTGTATCACAATCTAGTAGTTACATTTGGAAATTTGGTTCTAGGACATTTGGTTTGAGCGCAATCATCAAACTTAGTTTAAAAAAGTCATTTAAGCCTTTTCACAGTGAGATCTACGCGATAAGGCCGAGAAATGTAATTTTGATGTCAACTCCCAAACCGCTGCGCAGAAGTCAACCAAACTTCACCCAATAGTGTATTGTATAACAATCTAGTAGTTACATTTGGAAATTTGGTTCTAGGACATTTGGTTTGAGGCGCAATCCTCAAACTTAGTTAAAAGAAAGTCATTTAAGCCTTTTCACAGTGAGATCTACGCGATATGGGCGAGAAATGTAATTTTGATGTTAACTCCCAAACCGCTGCACAGAAGTCAACCAAACTTCACCCAATAGTGTATTGTATCACAATCTAGTAGTTACATTTGGAAATTTGGTTCTAGGACATTTGGTTTGAGCGCAATCATCAAACTTAGTTAAAAAAAGTCATTTAAGCCTTTTCACAGTGAGATCTACGCGATATGGCCGACAAATGTAATTTTGATGTTAACTCCCAAACCCCTGCGCAGAAGTCAACCAAACTTCACCCAATAGTGTATTGTATCACAATCTAGTAGTTACATTTGGACATTTGGTTCTAGGACATTTGGTTTGAGCGCAATCCTCAAACTTAGTTAAAAAAAGTCATTTAAGCCTTTTCACAGTGAGATCTACGCGATATGGCCGAGAAATGTAATTTTGATGTGAACTCCCAAACCGCTGCGCAGAAGTCAACCAAACTTCACCCAATAGTGTATTGTATAACAATCTAGTAGTTACATTTGGAAATTTGGTTCTAGGACATTTGGTTTGAGCGCAATCCTCAAACTTAGTTAAAAAAAAGTCTTTTAAGCCTTTTCACACTGAGATCTACGCGATATGGCCGAGAAATGTAATTTTGATGTTAACTCCCAAACTGCTGCGCAGATGTCAACCAAACTTCACCCAATAGTGTATTGTATCACAATCTAGTAGTTACATTTGGAAATTTGGTTCTAGGACATTTGGTTTGAAGCGCAATCATCAAACTTAGTTAAAAAAAAGTCATTTAAGCCTTTTCACACTGAGATCTACGCGATATGGCCGAGAAATGTAATTTTGATGTTAACTCCCAAACCGCTGCGCAGAAGTCAACCAAACTTCACCCAATAGTGTATTGTATCACAATCTAGTAGTTACATGTGGAAATTTGGTTCTAGCACATTTGATTTGAGCGCAATCCTCAAACTTAGTTAAAAAAAAGTCATTTAAGCCTTTTCTCAGTGAGATCTAGGCGATATGCCCGAGAAATGTAATTTTGATGTTAACTCCCAAACCGCTGCGCAGAAGTCAACCAAACTTCACCCAATAGTGTATTGTATCACAATCTAGTAGTTACATTTGGACATTTGGTTCTAGGACATTTGGTTTGAGCGCAATCATCAAACTTAGTTAAAAAAAGTCATTTAAGCCTTTTCACAGTGAGATCTACGCGATATGGCCGACAAATGTAATTTTGATGTTAACTCCCAAACCGCTGCGCAGAAGTCAACCAAACTTCACCCAATAGTGTATTGTATCACAATCTAGTAGTTACATTTGGAAATTTGGTTCTAGGACATTTGTTTTGAGCGCAATCCTTAAAATTAGTTTAAAAAATTCATTTAAGCCTTTTCACAGTGAGATCTAGGCGATATGCCCGAGAAATGTAATTTTGATGTTAACTCCCAAACCGCTAGGCAGAAGTCAACCAAACTTCACCCAATAGTGTATTGTATCACAATCTAGTAGTTACATTTGGAAATTTGGTTCTAGGACATTTGGTTTGAGCGCAATCATCAAACTTAGTTTAAAAAAGTCATTTAAGCCTTTTCACAGTGAGATCTACGCGATAAGGCCGAGAAATGTAATTTTGATGTCAACTCCCAAACCGCTGCGCAGAAGTCAACCAAACTTCACCCAATAGTGTATTGTATAACAATCTAGTAGTTACATTTGGAAATTTGGTTCTAGGACATTTGGTTTGAGGCGCAATCCTCAAACTTAGTTAAAAGAAAGTCATTTAAGCCTTTTCACAGTGAGATCTACGCGATATGGGCGAGAAATGTAATTTTGATGTTAACTCCCAAACCGCTGCACAGAAGTCAACCAAACTTCACCCAATAGTGTATTGTATCACAATCTAGTAGTTACATTTGGAAATTTGGTTCTAGGACATTTGGTTTGAGCGCAATCCTCAAACTTAGTTAAAAAAAGTCATTTAAGCCTTTCCAAAGTGAGATCTAAGCGATTTGGCCGAGAAATGTAATTTTTATGTTAACTCCCAAATCGCTGCGCAGAAGTCAACCAAACTTCACCCAATAGTGTATTGTATCACAATCTAGTAGTTACATGTGGAAATTTGGTTCTAGGACATTTGATTTGAGCGCAATCCTCAAACTTAGTTAAAAAAAGTCATTTAAGCCTTTTCACAGTGAGATCTAGGCGATATGGCCGAGATATATAATTTTGATGTTAACTCCCAAACCGCTAGGCAGAAGTCAACCAAACTTTATCCAATAGTGTATTGTATCACAATCTAGTAGTTACATTTGGACATTTGGTTCTAGGACATTTGGTTTGAGCGCAATCATCAAACTTAGTTAAAAAAAGTCATTTAAGCCTTTTCACAGTGAGATCTACGCGATATGGCCGACAAATGTAATTTTGATGTTAACTCCCAAACCGCTGCGCAGAAGTCAACCAAACTTCACCAAATAGTGTATTGTATCACAATCTAGTAGTTACATTTGGAAATTTGGTTCTAGGACATTTGGTTTGAGCGCAATCATCAAACTTAGTTAAAAAAAAGTCATTTAAGCCTTTTCACAGTGAGATCTACGCGATATGGCCGAGAAATGTAATTTTGATGTTAACTCCCAAACCGCTGCGCAGAAGTCAACCAAACTTCACCCAATAGTGTATTGTATCACAATCTAGTAGTTACATTTGGAAATTTGGTTCTAGGACATTTGGTTTGAGCGCAATCCTCAAACTTAGTTAAAAAAAAGTCATTTAAGCCTTTTCACAGTGAGATCTACGCGATATGGCCGAGAAATGTAATTTTGATGTTAACTCCCAAACCGCTGCGCAGAAGTCAACCAAACTTCACCCAATAGTGTATTGTATCACAATCTAGTAGTTACATTTGGAAATTTGGTTCTAGGACATTTGGTTTGAGCGCAATCATCAAACTTAGTTAAAAAAAGTCATTTAAGCCTTTTCACAGTGAGATCTACGCGATATGGCCAAGAAATGTAATTTTGATGTTAACTCCCAAACCGCTGCGCAGAAGTCAACCAAACTTCACCCAATAGTGTATTGTATCACAATCTAGTAGTTACATTTGGAAATTTGGTTCTAGGACATTTGGTTTGAGCGCAATCATCAAACTTAGTTAAAAAAAGTCATTTAAGCCTTTTCACAGTGAGATCTACGCGATATGGCCGAGAAATGTAATTTTGATGTCAACTCCCAAACCGCTGCGCAGAAGTCAACCAAACTTCACCCAATAGTGTATTGTATAACAATCTAGTAGTTACATTTGGAAATTTGGTTCTAGGACATTTGGTTTGAGGCGCAATCCTCAAACTTAGTTAAAAGAAAGTCATTTAAGCATTTTCACAGTGAGATCTACGCGATATGGGCGAGAAATGTAATTTTGATGTTAACTCCCAAACCGCTGCACAGAAGTCAACCAAACTTCACCCAATAGTGTATTGTATCACAATCTAGTAGTTACATTTGGAAATTTGGTTCTAGGACATTTGGTTTGAAGCGCAATCATCAAACTTAGTTAAAAAAAAGTCATTTAAGCCTTTTCACACTGAGATCTACGCGATATGGCCGAGAAATGTAATTTTGATGTTAACTCCCAAACCGCTGCGCAGAAGTCAACCAAACTTCACCCAATAGTGTATTGTATCACAATCTAGTAGTTACATGTGGAAATTTGGTTCTAGCACATTTGATTTGAGCGCAATCCTCAAACTTAGTTAAAAAAAAGTCATTTAAGCCTTTTCTCAGTGAGATCTAGGCGATATGCACGAGAAATGTAATTTTGATGTTAACTCCCAAACCGCTGCGCAGAAGTCAAACAAACTTCACCCAATAGTGTATTGTATCACAATCTAGTAGTTACATTTGGAAATTTGGTTCTAGGACATTTGGTTTGAGCGCAATCATCAAACTTAGTTAAAAAAAAAAGTCATTTAAGCCTTTCCAAAGTGAGATCTAAGCGATTTGGGTGAGAAATGTAATTTTTATGTTAACTCCCAAATCGCTGCGCAGAAGTCAACCAAACTTCACCCAATAGTGTATTGTATCACAATCTAGTAGTTACATGTGGAAATTTGGTTCTAGGACATTTGATTTGAGCGCAATCCTCAAACTTAGTTAAAAAAAGTCATTTAAGCCTTTTCACAGTGAGATCTAGGCGATATGGCCGAGATATATAATTTTGATGTTAACTCCCAAACCGCTAGGCAGAAGTCAACCAAACTTTATCCAATAGTGTATTGTATCACAATCTAGTAGTTACATTTGGACATTTGGTTCTAGGACATTTGGTTTGAGCGCAATCATCAAACTTAGTTAAAAAAAGTCATGTAAGCCTTTTCACAGTGAGATCTACGCGATATGGCCGACAAATGTAATTTTGATGTTAACTCCCAAACCGCTGCGCAGAAGTCAACCAAACTTCACCAAATAGTGTATTGTATCACAATCTAGTAGTTACATTTGGAAATTTGGTTCTAGGACATTTGGTTTGAGCGCAATCATCAAACTTAGTTAAAAAAAAGTCATTTAAGCCTTTTCACAGTGAGATCTACGCGATATGGCCGAGAAATGTAATTTTGATGTTAACTCCCAAACCGCTGCGCAGAAGTCAACCAAACTTCACCCAATAGTGTATTGTATCACAATCTAGTAGTTACATTTGGAAATTTGGTTCTAGGACATTTGGTTTGAGCGCAATCCTCAAACTTAGTTAAAAAAAAGTCATTTAAGCCTTTTCACAGTGAGATCTACGCGATATGGCCGAGAAATGTAATTTTGATGTTAACTCCCAAACCGCTGCGCAGAAGTCAACCAAACTTCACCCAATAGTGTATTGTATCACAATCTAGTAGTTACATTTGGAAATTTGGTTCTAGGACATTTGGTTTGAGCGCAATCATCAAACTTAGTTAAAAAAAGTCATTTAAGCCTTTTCACAGTGAGATCTACGCGATATGGCCGAGAAATGTAATTTTGATGTTAACTCCCAAACCGCTGCGCAGAAGTCAACCAAACTTCACCCAATAGTGTATTGTATCACAATCTAGTAGTTACATTTGGAAATTTGGTTCTAGGACATTTGGTTTGAGCGCAATCATCAAACTTAGTTAAAAAAAAGTCATTTAAGCCTTTTCACAGTGAGATCTACGCGATATGGCCGAGAAATGTAATTTTGATGTCAACTCCCAAACCGCTGCGCAGAAGTCAACCAAACTTCACCCAATAGTGTATTGTATAACAATCTAGTAGTTACATTTGGAAATTTGGTTCTAGGACATTTGGTTTGAGGCGCAATCCTCAAACTTAGTTAAAAGAAAGTCATTTAAGCATTTTCACAGTGAGATCTACGCGATATGGGCGAGAAATGTAATTTTGATGTTAACTCCCAAACCGCTGCACAGAAGTCAACCAAACTTCACCCAATAGTGTATTGTATCACAATCTAGTAGTTACATTTGGAAATTTGGTTCTAGGACATTTGGTTTGAAGCGCAATCATCAAACTTAGTTAAAAAAAAGTCATTTAAGCCTTTTCACACTGAGATCTACGCGATATGGCCGAGAAATGTAATTTTGATGTTAACTCCCAAACCGCTGCGCAGAAGTCAACCAAACTTCACCCAATAGTGTATTGTATCACAATCTAGTAGTTACATGTGGAAATTTGATTCTAGCACATTTGATTTGAGCGCAATCCTCAAACTTAGTTAAAAAAAAGTCATTTAAGCCTTTTCTCAGTGAGATCTAGGCGATATGCACGAGAAATGTAATTTTGATGTTAACTCCCAAACCGCTGCGCAGAAGTCAAACAAACTTCACCCAATAGTGTATTGTATCACAATCTAGTAGTTACATTTGGAAATTTGGTTCTAGGACATTTGGTTTGAGCGCAATCCTCAAACTTAGTTAAAAAAAAAAGTCATTTAAGCCTTTTCACAGTGAGATCTACACGATATGGCCGAGAAATGTAATTTTGATGTTAACTCCCAAACCGCTGCGCAGAAGTCAACCAAACTTCACCCAATAATGTATTGTATCACATTCTAGTAGTTACATTTGAAAATTTGGTTCTAGGACATTTGGTTTGAGCGCAATCATCAAACTTAATTAAAAAAAGTCATTTAAGCCTTTTCACAGTGAGATCTACGCGATATGGCCGACAAATGTAATTTTGATGTTAACTCCCAAACCGCTGCGCAGAAGTCAACCAAACTTCACCCAATAGTGTATTGTATCACAATCTAGTAGTTACATTTGGACATTTGGTTCTAGGACATTTGTTTTGAGCGCAATCCTCAAACTTAGTTTAAAAAAGTCATTTAAGCCTTTTCACAGTGAGATCTAGGCGATATGCCCGAGAAATGTAATTTTGATGTTAACTCCCAAACCGCTAGGCAGAAGTCAACCAAACTTCACCCAATAGTGTATTGTATCACAATCTAGTAGTTACATTTGGAAATTTGGTTCTAGGACATTTGGTTTGAGCGCAATCATCAAACTTAGTTAAAAAAAGTCTGTTAAGCCTTTTCACAGTGAGATCTACGCGATAAGGCCGAGAAATGTAATTTTGATGTCAACTCCCAAACCGCTGCGCAGAAGTCAACCAAACTTCACCCAATAGTGTATTGTATAACAATCTAGTAGTTACATTTGGAAATTTGGTTCTAGGACATTTGGTTTGAGGCGCAATCCTCAAACTTAGTTAAAAGAAAGTCATTTAAGCCTTTTCACAGTGAGATCTACGCGATATGGGCGAGAAATGTAATTTTGATGTTAACTCCCAAACCGCTGCACAGAAGTCAACCAAACTTCACCCAATAGTGTATTGTATCACAATCTAGTAGTTACATTTGGAAAATTGGTTCTAGGACATTTGGTTTGAGCGCAATCCTCAAACTTAGTTTAAAAAAGTCATTTAAGCCTTTCCAAAGTGAGATCTAAGCGATTTGGCCGAGAAATGTAATTTTTATGTTAACTCCCAAATCGCTGCGCAGAAGTCAACCAAACTTCACCCAATAGTGTATTGTATCACAATCTAGTAGTTACATGTGGAAATTTGGTTCTAGGACATTTGATTTGAGCGCAATCCTCAAACTTAGTTAAAAAAAGTCATTTAAGCCTTTTCACAGTGAGATCTAGGCGATATGGCCGAGATATATAATTTTGATGTTAACTCCCAAACCGCTAGGCAGAAGTCAACCAAACTTTATCCAATAGTGTATTGTATCACAATCTAGTAGTTACATTTGGACATTTGGTTCTAGGACATTTGGTTTGAGCGCAATCATCAAACTTAGTTAAAAAAAGTCATTTAAGCCTTTTCACAGTGAGATCTACGCGATATGGCCGAGAAATGTAATTTTGATGTTAACTCCCAAACCGCTGCGCAGAAGTCAACCAAACTTCACCCAATAGTGTATTGTATCACAATCTAGTAGTTACATTTGGAAATTTGGTTCTAGGACATTTGGTTTGAGCGCAATCCTCAAACTTAGTTAAAAAAAAGTCATTTAAGCCTTTTCACAGTGAGATCTACGCGATATGGCCGAGAAATGTAATTTTGATGTTAACTCCCAAACCGCTGCGCAGAAGTCAACCAAACTTCACCCAATAGTGTATTGTATCACAATCTAGTAGTTACATTTGGAAATTTGGTTCTAGGACATTTGGTTTGAGCGCAATCCTCAAACTTAGTTAAAAAAAAGTCATTTAAGCCTTTTCACAGTGAGATCTACGCGATATGGCCGAGAAATGTAATTTTGATGTTAACTCCCAAACCGCTGCGCAGAAGTCAACCAAACTTCACCCAATAGTGTATTGTATCACAATCTAGTAGTTACATTTGGAAATTTGGTTCTAGGACATTTGGTTTGAGCGTAATCATCAAACTTAGTTAAAAAAAGTCATTTAAGCCTTTTCACAGTGAGATCTACGCGATATGGCCGAGAAATGTAATTTTGATGTTAACTCCCAAACCGCTGCGCAGAAGTCAATCAAACTTCACCCAATAGTGTATTGTATCACAATCTAGTAGTTACATTTGGAAATTTGGTTCTAGGACATTTGGTTTGAGCGCAATCATCAAACTTAGTTAAAAAAAGTCATTTAAGCCTTTTCACAGTGAGATCTACGCGATATGGCCGAGAAATGTAATTTTGATGTCAACTCCCAAACCGCTGCGCAGAAGTCAACCAAACTTCACCCAATAGTGTATTGTATAACAATCTAGTAGTTACATTTGGAAATTTGGTTCTAGGACATTTGGTTTGAGGCGCAATCCTCAAACTTAGTTAAAAGAAAGTCATTTAAGCATTTTCACAGTGAGATCTACGCGATATGGGCGAGAAATGTAATTTTGATGTTAACTCCCAAACCGCTGCACAGAAGTCAACCAAACTTCACCCAATAGTGTATTGTATCACAATCTAGTAGTTACATTTGGAAATTTGGTTCTAGGACATTTGGTTTGAAGCGCAATCATCAAACTTAGTTAAAAAAAAGTCATTTAAGCCTTTTCACACTGAGATCTACGCGATATGGCCGAGAAATGTAATTTTGATGTTAACTCCCAAACCGCTGCGCAGAAGTCAACCAAACTTCACCCAATAGTGTATTGTATCACAATCTAGTAGTTACATGTGGAAATTTGGTTCTAGCACATTTGATTTGAGCGCAATCCTCAAACTTAGTTAAAAAAAAGTCATTTAAGCCTTTTCTCAGTGAGATCTAGGCGATATGCACGAGAAATGTAATTTTGATGTTAACTCCCAAACCGCTGCGCAGAAGTCAAACAAACTTCACCCAATAGTGTATTGTATCACAATCTAGTAGTTACATTTGGAAATTTGGTTCTAGGACATTTGGTTTGAGCGCAATCCTCAAACTTAGTTAAAAAAAAAAGTCATTTAAGCCTTTTCACAGTGAGATCTACGCGATATGGCCGAGAAATGTAATTTTGATGTTAACTCCCAAACCGCTGCGCAGAAGTCAACCAAACTTCACCCAATAATGTATTGTATCACATTCTAGTAGTTACATTTGAAAATTTGGTTCTAGGACATTTGGTTTGAGCGCAATCATCAAACTTAGTTAAAAAAAGTCATTTAAGCCTTTTCACAGTGAGATCTACGCGATATGGCCGACAAATGTAATTTTGATGTTAACTCCCAAACCGCTGCGCAGAAGTCAACCAAACTTCACCCAATAGTGTATTGTATCACAATCTAGTAGTTACATTTGGACATTTGGTTCTAGGACATTTGGTTTGAGCGCAATCATCAAACTTAATTAAAAAAAGTCATTTAAGCCTTTTCACAGTGAGATCTACGCGATATGGCCGACAAATGTAATTTTGATGTTAACTCCCAAACCGCTGCGCAGAAGTCAACCAAACTTCACCCAATAGTGTATTGTATCACAATCTAGTAGTTACATTTGGAAATTTGGTTCTAGGACATTTGTTTTGAGCGCAATCCTCAAACTTAGTTTAAAAAAGTCATTTAAGCCTTTTCACAGTGAGATCTAGGCGATATGCCCGAGAAATGTAATTTTGATGTTAACTCCCAAACCGCTAGGCAGAAGTCAACCAAACTTCACCCAATAGTGTATTGTATCACAATCTAGTAGTTACATTTGGAAATTTGGTTCTAGGACATTTGGTTTGAGCGCAATCATCAAACTTAGTTAAAAAAAGTCATTTAAGCCTTTTCACAGTGAGATCTACGCGATAAGGCCGAGAAATGTAATTTTGATGTCAACTCCCAAACCGCTGCGCAGAAGTCAACCAAACTTCACCCAATAGTGTATTGTATAACAATCTAGTAGTTACATTTGGAAATTTGGTTCTAGGACATTTGGTTTGAGGCGCAATCCTCAAACTTAGTTAAAAGAAAGTCATTTAAGCCTTTTCACAGTGAGATCTACGCGATATGGGCGAGAAATGTAATTTTGATGTTAACTCCCAAACCGCTGCACAGAAGTCAACCAAACTTCACCCAATAGTGTATTGTATCACAATCTAGTAGTTACATTTGGAAATTTGGTTCTAGGACATTTGGTTTGAGCGCAATCCTCAAACTTAGTTAAAAAAAGTCATTTAAGCCTTTCCAAAGTGAGATCTAAGCGATTTGGCCGAGAAATGTAATTTTTATGTTAACTCCCAAATCGCTGCGCAGAAGTCAACCAAACTTCACCCAATAGTGTATTGTATCACAATCTAGTAGTTACATGTGGAAATTTGGTTCTAGGACATTTGATTTGAGCGCAATCCTCAAACTTAGTTAAAAAAAGTCATTTAAGCCTTTTCACAGTGAGATCTAGGCGATATGGCCGAGATATATAATTTTGATGTTAACTCCCAAACCGCTAGGCAGAAGTCAACCAAACTTTATCCAATAGTGTATTGTATCACAATCTAGTAGTTACATTTGGACATTTGGTTCTAGGACATTTGGTTTGAGCGCAATCATCAAACTTAGTTAAAAAAAGTCATTTAAGCCTTTTCACAGTGAGATCTACGCGATATGGCCGACAAATGTAATTTTGATGTTAACTCCCAAACCGCTGCGCAGAAGTCAACCAAACTTCACCAAATAGTGTATTGTATCACAATCTAGTAGTTACATTTGGAAATTTGGTTCTAGGACATTTGGTTTGAGCGCAATCATCAAACTTAGTTAAAAAAAAGTCATTTAAGCCTTTTCACAGTGAGATCTACGCGATATGGCCGAGAAATGTAATTTTGATGTTAACTCCCAAACCGCTGCGCAGAAGTCAACCAAACTTCACCCAATAGTGTATTGTATCACAATCTAGTAGTTACATTTGGAAATTTGGTTCTAGGACATTTGGTTTGAGCGCAATCCTCAAACTTAGTTAAAAAAAAGTCATTTAAGCCTTTTCACAGTGAGATCTACGCGATATGGCCGAGAAATGTAATTTTGATGTTAACTCCCAAACCGCTGCGCAGAAGTCAACCAAACTTCACCCAATAGTGTATTGTATCACAATCTAGTAGTTACATTTGGAAATTTGGTTCTAGGACATTTGGTTTGAGCGCAATCATCAAACTTAGTTAAAAAAAGTCATTTAAGCCTTTTCACAGTGAGATCTACGCGATATGGCCGAGAAATGTAATTTTGATGTCAACTCCCAAACCGCTGCGCAGAAGTCAACCAAACTTCACCCAATAGTGTATTGTATAACAATCTAGTAGTTACATTTGGAAATTTGGTTCTAGGACATTTGGTTTGAGGCGCAATCCTCAAACTTAGTTAAAAGAAAGTCATTTAAGCCTTTTCACAGTGAGATCTACGCGATATGGGCGAGAAATGTAATTTTGATGTTAACTCCCAAACCGCTAGGCAGAAGTCAACCAAACTTTATCCAATAGTGTATTGTATCACAATCTAGTAGTTACATTTGGACATTTGGTTCTAGGACATTTGGTTTGAGCGCAATCATCAAACTTAGTTAAAAAAAGTCATTTAAGCCTTTTCACACTGAGATCTACGCGATATGGCCGAGAAATGTAATTTTGATGTTAACTCCCAAACCGCTGCGCAGAAGTCAACCAAACTTCACCCAATAGTGTATTGTATCACAATCTAGTAGTTACATGTGGAAATTTGGTTCTAGCACATTTGATTTGAGCGCAATCCTCAAACTTAGTTAAAAAAAAGTCATTTAAGCCTTTTCTCAGTGAGATCTAGGCGATATGCACGAGAAATGTAATTTTGATGTTAACTCCCAAACCGCTGCGCAGAAGTCAAACAAACTTCACCCAATAGTGTATTGTATCACAATCTAGTAGTTACATTTGGAAATTTGGTTCTAGGACATTTGGTTTGAGCGCAATCCTCAAACTTAGTTAAAAAAAAAAGTCATTTAAGCCTTTTCACAGTGAGATCTACGCGATATGGCCGAGAAATGTAATTTTGATGTTAACTCCCAAACCGCTGCGCAGAAGTCAACCAAACTTCACCCAATAATGTATTGTATCACATTCTAGTAGTTACATTTGAAAATTTGGTTCTAGGACATTTGGTTTGAGCGCAATCATCAAACTTAGTTAAAAAAAGTCATTTAAGCCTTTTCACAGTGAGATCTACGCGATATGGCCGACAAATGTAATTTTGATGTTAACTCCCAAACCGCTGCGCAGAAGTCAACCAAACTTCACCCAATAGTGTATTGTATCACAATCTAGTAGTTACATTTGGACATTTGGTTCTAGGACATTTGGTTTGAGCGCAATCATCAAACTTAATTAAAAAAAGTCATTTAAGCCTTTTCACAGTGAGATCTACGCGATATGGCCGACAAATGTAATTTTGATGTTAACTCCCAAACCGCTGCGCAGAAGTCAACCAAACTTCACCCAATAGTGTATTGTATCACAATCTAGTAGTTACATTTGGAAATTTGGTTCTAGGACATTTGTTTTGAGCGCAATCCTCAAACTTAGTTTAAAAAAGTCATTTAAGCCTTTTCACAGTGAGATCTAGGCGATATGCCCGAGAAATGTAATTTTGATGTTAACTCCCAAACCGCTAGGCAGAAGTCAACCAAACTTCACCCAATAGTGTATTGTATCACAATCTAGTAGTTACATTTGGAAATTTGGTTCTAGGACATTTGGTTTGAGCGCAATCATCAAACTTAGTTAAAAAAAAGTCATTTAAGCCTTTTCACAGTGAGATCTACGCGATATGGCCGAGAAATGTAATTTTGATGTTAACTCCCAAACCGCTGCGCAGAAGTCAACCAAACTTCACCCAATAGTGTATTGTATCACAATCTAGTAGTTACATTTGGAAATTTGGTTCTAGGACATTTGGTTTGAGCGCAATCATCAAACTTAGTTAAAAAAAGTCATTTAAGCCTTTTCACAGTGAGATCTACGCGATATGGCCGAGAAATGTAATTTTGATGTTAACTCCCAAACCGCTGCGCAGAAGTCAACCAAACTTCACCCAATAGTGTATTGTATCACAATCTAGTAGTTACATTTGGAAATTTGGTTCTAGGACATTTGGTTTGAGCGCAATCATCAAACTTAGTTAAAAAAAGTCATTTAAGCCTTTTCACAGTGAGATCTACGCGATATGGGCGAGAAATGTAATTTTGATGTTAACTCCCAAACCGCTGCACAGAAGTCAACCAAACTTCACCCAATAGTGTATTGTATCACAATCTAGTAGTTACATTTGGAAATTTGGTTCTAGGACATTTGTTTTGAGCGCAATCCTCAAACTTAGTTTAAAAAAGTCATTTAAGCCTTTTCACAGTGAGATCTAGGCGATATGCCCGAGAAATGTAATTTTGATGTTAACTCCCAAACCGCTAGGCAGAAGTCAACCAAACTTCACCCAATAGTGTATTGTATCACAATCTAGTAGTTACATTTGGAAATTTGGTTCTAGGACATTTGGTTTGAGCGCAATCATCAAACTTAGTTAAAAAAAGTCATTTAAGCCTTTTCACAGTGAGATCTACGCGATAAGGCCGAGAAATGTAATTTTGATGTCAACTCCCAAACCGCTGCGCAGAAGTCAACCAAACTTCACCCAATAGTGTATTGTATAACAATCTAGTAGTTACATTTGGAAATTTGGTTCTAGGACATTTGGTTTGAGGCGCAATCCTCAAACTTAGTTAAAAGAAAGTCATTTAAGCCTTTTCACAGTGAGATCTACGCGATATGGGCGAGAAATGTAATTTTGATTTTAACTCCCAAACCGCTGCACAGAAGTCAACCAAACTTCACCCAATAGTGTATTGTATCACAATCTAGTAGTTACATTTGGAAATTTGGTTCTAGGACATTTGGTTTGAGCGCAATCCTCAAACTTAGTTAAAAAAAGTCATTTAAGCCTTTCCAAAGTGAGATCTAAGCGATTTGGCCGAGAAATGTAATTTTTATGTTAACTCCCAAATCGCTGCGCAGAAGTCAACCAAACTTCACCCAATAGTGTATTGTATCACAATCTAGTAGTTACATGTGGAAATTTGGTTCTAGGACATTTGATTTGAGCGCAATCCTCAAACTTAGTTAAAAAAAGTCATTTAAGCCTTTTCACAGTGAGATCTAGGCGATATGGCCGAGATATATAATTTTGATGTTAACTCCCAAACCGCTAGGCAGAAGTCAACCAAACTTTATCCAATAGTGTATTGTATCACAATCTAGTTGTTACATTTGGACATTTGGTTCTAGGACATTTGGTTTGAGCGCAATCATCAAACTTAGTTAAAAAAAGTCATTTAAGCCTTTTCACAGTGAGATCTACGCGATATGGCCGACAAATGTAATTTTGATGTTAACTCCCAAACCGCTGCGCAGAAGTCAACCAAACTTCACCAAATAGTGTATTGTATCACAATCTAGTAGTTACATTTGGAAATTTGGTTCTAGGACATTTGGTTTGAGCGCAATCATCAAACTTAGTTAAAAAAAAGTCATTTAAGCCTTTTCACAGTGAGATCTACGCGATATGGCCGAGAAATGTAATTTTGATGTTGACTCCCAAACCGCTGCGCAGAAGTCAACCAAACTTCACCCAATAGTGTATTGCAGGGGTTTTCAACCCAGTCCTCAAGGCACACTGTGGGTCCTGGTTTTTGTTCCAGCCGATCCAGCAGAGACAGTTGAACCAATGAGGCTTCTGCTAAAACAAGACACACCTGACTGCAATCAACTGATTGCACTTGTAAAACACCAGATTGGGGAAAAAGTGTTGTCATCTTGTTTGGTAAGAATGAAATCCTGCACCCACAGTGTGCCTTAGTGGAATAGGTTGGGAACCCCTGGTGTATTGTATCACAATCTAGTAGTTACATTTGGAAATTTGGTTCTAGGACATTTGGTTTGAGCGCAATCCTCAAACTTAGTTAAAAAAAAGTCATTTAAGCCTTTTCACAGTGAGATCTACGCGATATGGCCGAGAAATGTAATTTTGATGTTAACTCCCAAACCGCTGCGCAGAAGTCAACCAAACTTCACCCAATAGTGTATTGTATCACAATCTAGTAGTTACATTTGGAAATTTGGTTCTAGGACATTTGGTTTGAGCGCAATCATCAAACTTAGTTTAAAAAAGTCATTTAAGCCTTTTCACAGTGAGATCTACGCGATATGGCCGAGAAATGTAATTTTGATGTTAACTCCCAAACCGCTGCGCAGAAGTCAACCAAACTTCACCCAATAGTGTATTGTATCACAATCTAGTAGTTACATTTGGAAATTTGGTTCTAGGACATTTGGTTTGAGCGCAATCCTCAAACTTAGTTAAAAAAAGTCATTTAAGCCTTTTCACAGTGAGATCTACGCGATATGGCCGAGAAATGTAATTTTGATGTTAACTCCCAAACCGCTGCGCAGAAGTCAACCAAACTTCACCCAATAGTGTATTGTATCACAATCTAGTAGTTACATTTGGAAATTTTGTTCTAGGACATTTGGTTTGAGCGCAATCATCAAACTTAGTTAAAAAAAAGTCATTTAAGCCTTTTCACAGTGAGATCTACGCGATATGGCCGAGAAATGTAATTTTGATGTTAACTCCCAAACCGCTGCGCAGAAGTCAACCAAACTTCACCCAATAGTGTATTGTATCACAATCTAGTAGTTACATTTGGAAATTTGGTTCTAGGACATTTGGTTTGAGCGCAATCATCAAACTTAGTTAAAAAAAGTCATTTAAGCCTTTTCACAGTGAGATCTACGCGATAAGGCCGAGAAATGTAATTTTGATGTCAACTCCCAAACCGCTGCGCAGAAGTCAACCAAACTTCACCCAATAGTGTATTGTATAACAATCTAGTAGTTACATTTGGAAATTTGGTTCTAGGACATTTGGTTTGAGGCGCAATCCTCAAACTTAGTTAAAAGAAAGTCATTTAAGCCTTTTCACAGTGAGATCTACGCGATATGGGCGAGAAATGTAATTTTGATTTTAACTCCCAAACCGCTGCACAGAAGTCAACCAAACTTCACCCAATAGTGTATTGTATCACAATCTAGTAGTTACATTTGGAAATTTGGTTCTAGGACATTTGGTTTGAGCGCAATCCTCAAACTTAGTTAAAAAAAGTCATTTAAGCCTTTCCAAAGTGAGATCTAAGCGATTTGGCCGAGAAATGTAATTTTTATGTTAACTCCCAAATCGCTGCGCAGAAGTCAACCAAACTTCACCCAATAGTGTATTGTATCACAATCTAGTAGTTACATGTGGAAATTTGGTTCTAGGACATTTGATTTGAGCGCAATCCTCAAACTTAGTTAAAAAAAGTCATTTAAGCCTTTTCACAGTGAGATCTAGGCGATATGGCCGAGATATATAATTTTGATGTTAACTCCCAAACCGCTAGGCAGAAGTCAACCAAACTTTATCCAATAGTGTATTGTATCACAATCTAGTAGTTACATTTGGACATTTGGTTCTAGGACATTTGGTTTGAGCGCAATCATCAAACTTAGTTAAAAAAAGTCATTTAAGCCTTTTCACAGTGAGATCTACGCGATATGGCCGACAAATGTAATTTTGATGTTAACTCCCAAACCGCTGCGCAGAAGTCAACCAAACTTCACCAAATAGTGTATTGTATCACAATCTAGTAGTTACATTTGGAAATTTGGTTCTAGGACATTTGGTTTGAGCGCAATCATCAAACTTAGTTAAAAAAAAGTCATTTAAGCCTTTTCACAGTGAGATCTACGCGATATGGCCGAGAAATGTAATTTTGATGTTAACTCCCAAACCGCTGCGCAGAAGTCAACCAAACTTCACCCAATAGTGTATTGTATCACAATCTAGTAGTTACATTTGGAAATTTGGTTCTAGGACATTTGGTTTGAGCGCAATCCTCAAACTTAGTTAAAAAAAAGTCATTTAAGCCTTTTCACAGTGAGATCTACGCGATATGGCCGAGAAATGTAATTTTGATGTTAACTCCCAAACCGCTGCGCAGAAGTCAACCAAACTTCACCCAATAGTGTATTGTATCACAATCTAGTAGTTACATTTGGAAATTTGGTTCTAGGACATTTGGTTTGAGCGCAATCATCAAACTTAGTTTAAAAAAGTCATTTAAGCCTTTTCACAGTGAGATCTACGCGATATGGCCGAGAAATGTAATTTTGATGTTAACTCCCAAACCGCTGCGCAGAAGTCAACCAAACTTCACCCAATAGTGTATTGTATCACAATCTAGTAGTTACATTTGGAAATTTGGTTCTAGGACATTTGGTTTGAGCGCAATCCTCAAACTTAGTTAAAAAAAGTCATTTAAGCCTTTTCACAGTGAGATCTACGCGATATGGCCGAGAAATGTAATTTTGATGTTAACTCCCAAACCGCTGCGCAGAAGTCAACCAAACTTCACCCAATAGTGTATTGTATCACAATCTAGTAGTTACATTTGGAAATTTTGTTCTAGGACATTTGGTTTGAGCGCAATCATCAAACTTAGTTAAAAAAAAGTCATTTAAGCCTTTTCACAGTGAGATCTACGCGATATGGCCGAGAAATGTAATTTTGATGTTAACTCCCAAACCGCTGCGCAGAAGTCAACCAAACTTCACCCAATAGTGTATTGTATCACAATCTAGTAGTTACATTTGGAAATTTGGTTCTAGGACATTTGGTTTGAGCGCAATCCTCAAACTTAGTTAAAAAAAAGTCATTTAAGCCTTTTCACAGTGAGATCTACGCGATATGGCCGAGAAATGTAATTTTGATGTTAACTCCCAAACCGCTGCGCAGAAGTCAACCAAACTTCACCCAATAGTGTATTGTATCACAATCTAGTAGTTACATTTGGAAATTTGGTTCTAGGACATTTGGTTTGAGCGCAATCATCAAACTTAGTTAAAAAAAGTCATTTAAGCCTTTTCACAGTGAGATCTACGCGATATGGCCGAGAAATGTAATTTTGATGTTAACTCCCAAACCGCTGCGCAGAAGTCAACCAAACTTCACCCAATAGTGTATTGTATCACAATCTAGTAGTTACATTTGGAAATTTGGTTCTAGGACATTTGGTTTGAGCGCAATCATCAAACTTAGTTAAAAAAAGTCATTTAAGCCTTTTCACAGTGAGATCTACGCGATATGGCCGAGAAATGTAATTTTGATGTCAACTCCCAAACCGCTGCGCAGAAGTCAACCAAACTTCACCCAATAGTGTATTGTATAACAATCTAGTAGTTACATTTGGAAATTTGGTTCTAGGACATTTGGTTTGAGGCGCAATCCTCAAACTTAGTTAAAAGAAAGTCATTTAAGCATTTTCACAGTGAGATCTATGCGATATGGGCGAGAAATGTAATTTTGATGTTAACTCCCAAACCGCTGCACAGAAGTCAACCAAACTTCACCCAATAGTGTATTGTATAACAATCTAGTAGTTACATTTGGAAATTTGGTTCTAGGACATTTGGTTTGAGGCGCAATCCTCAAACTTAGTTAAAAGAAAGTCATTTAAGCCTTTTCACAGTGAGATCTACGCGATATGGGCGAGAAATGTAATTTTGATGTTAACTCCCAAACCGCTGCACAGAAGTCAACCAAACTTCACCCAATAGTGTATTGTATCACAATCTAGTAGTTACATTTGGAAATTTGGTTCTAGGACATTTGGTTTGAGCGCAATCCTCAAACTTAGTTAAAAAAAGTCATTTAAGCCTTTCCAAAGTGAGATCTAAGCGATTTGGCCGAGAAATGTAATTTTTATGTTAACTCCCAAATCGCTGCGCAGAAGTCAACCAAACTTCACCCAATAGTGTATTGTATCACAATCTAGTAGTTACATGTGGAAATTTGGTTCTAGGACATTTGATTTGAGCGCAATCCTCAAACTTAGTTAAAAAAAGTCATTTAAGCCTTTTCACAGTGAGATCTACGCGATATGGCCGAGATATATAATTTTGATGTTAACTCCCAAACCGCTAGGCAGAAGTCAACCAAACTTTATCCAATAGTGTATTGTATCACAATCTAGTAGTTACATTTGGACATTTGGTTCTAGGACATTTGGTTTGAGCGCAATCATCAAACTTAGTTAAAAAAAGTCATTTAAGCCTTTTCACAGTGAGATCTACGCGATATGGCCGACAAATGTAATTTTGATGTTAACTCCCAAACCGCTGCGCAGAAGTCAACCAAACTTCACCAAATAGTGTATTGTATCACAATCTAGTAGTTACATTTGGAAATTTGGTTCTAGGACATTTGGTTTGAGCGCAATCATCAAACTTAGTTAAAAAAAAGTCATTTAAGCCTTTTCACAGTGAGATCTACGCGATATGGCCGAGAAATGTAATTTTGATGTTAACTCCCAAACCGCTGCGCAGAAGTCAACCAAACTTCACCCAATAGTGTATTGTATCACAATCTAGTAGTTACATTTGGAAATTTGGTTCTAGGACATTTGGTTTGAGCGCAATCATCAAACTTAGTTAAAAAAAGTCATTTAAGCCTTTTCACAGTGAGATCTACGCGATATGGCCGAGAAATGTAATTTTGATGTTAACTCCCAAACCGCTGCGCAGAAGTCAACCAAACTTCACCCAATAGTGTATTGTATCACAATCTAGTAGTTACATTTGGAAATTTGGTTCTAGGACATTTGGTTTGAGCGCAATCATCAAACTTAGTTAAAAAAAGTCATTTAAGCCTTTTCACAGTGAGATCTACGCGATATGGCCGAGAAATGTAATTTTGATGTCAACTCCCAAACCGCTGCGCAGAAGTCAACCAAACTTCACCCAATAGTGTATTGTATAACAATCTAGTAGTTACATTTGGAAATTTGGTTCTAGGACATTTGGTTTGAGGCGCAATCCTCAAACTTAGTTAAAAGAAAGTCATTTAAGCATTTTCACAGTGAGATCTACGCGATATGGCCGAGAAATGTAATTTTGATGTTAACTCCCAAACCGCTGCGCAGAAGTCAACCAAACTTCACCAAATAGTGTATTGTATCACAATCTAGTAGTTACATTTGGAAATTTGGTTCTAGGACATTTGGTTTGAGCGCAATCCTCAAACTTAGTTAAAAAAAAGTCATTTAAGCCTTTTCACAGTGAGATCTACGCGATATGGCCGAGAAATGTAATTTTGATGTTAACTCCCAAACCGCTGCGCAGAAGTCAACCAAACTTCACCCAATAGTGTATTGTATCACAATCTAGTAGTTACATTTGGAAATTTGGTTCTAGGACATTTGGTTTGAGCGCAATCATCAAACTTAGTTAAAAAAAGTCATTTAAGCCTTTTCACAGTGAGATCTACGCGATATGGCCGAGAAATGTAATTTTGATGTTAACTCCCAAACCGCTGCGCAGAAGTCAACCAAACTTCACCCAATAGTGTATTGTATCACAATCTAGTAGTTACATTTGGAAATTTGGTTCTAGGACATTTGGTTTGAGCGCAATCATCAAACTTAGTTAAAAAAAGTCATTTAAGCCTTTTCACAGTGAGATCTACGCGATATGGCCGAGAAATGTAATTTTGATGTCAACTCCCAAACCGCTGCGCAGAAGTCAACCAAACTTCACCCAATAGTGTATTGTATAACAATCTAGTAGTTACATTTGGAAATTTTGTTCTAGGACATTTGGTTTGAGGCGCAATCCTCAAACTTAGTTAAAAGAAAGTCATTTAAGCATTTTCACAGTGAGATCTACGCGATATGGGCGAGAAATGTAATTTTGATGTTAACTCCCAAACCGCTGCACAGAAGTCAACCAAACTTCACCCAATAGTGTATTGTATAACAATCTAGTAGTTACATTTGGAAATTTGGTTCTAGGACATTTGGTTTGAGGCGCAATCCTCAAACTTAGTTAAAAGAAAGTCATTTAAGCCTTTTCACAGTGAGATCTACGCGATATGGGCGAGAAATGTAATTTTGATGTTAACTCCCAAACCGCTGCACAGAAGTCAACCAAACTTCACCCAATAGTGTATTGTATCACAATCTAGTAGTTACATTTGGAAATTTGGTTCTAGGACATTTGGTTTGAACGCAATCCTCAAACTTAGTTAAAAAAAGTCATTTAAGCCTTTCCAAAGTGAGATCTAAGCGATTTGGCCGAGAAATGTAATTTTTATGTTAACTCCCAAATCGCTGCGCAGAAGTCAACCAAACTTCACCCAATAGTGTATTGTATCACAATCTAGTAGTTACATGTGGAAATTTGGTTCTAGGACATTTGATTTGAGCGCAATCCTCAAACTTAGTTAAAAAAAGTCATTTAAGCCTTTTCACAGTGAGATCTAGGCGATATGGCCGAGATATATAATTTTGATGTTAACTCCCAAACCGCTAGGCAGAAGTCAACCAAACTTTATCCAATAGTGTATTGTATCACAATCTAGTAGTTACATTTGGACATTTGGTTCTAGGACATTTGGTTTGAGCGCAATCATCAAACTTAGTTAAAAAAAGTCATTTAAGCCTTTTCACAGTGAGATCTACGCGATATGGCCGACAAATGTAATTTTGATGTTAACTCCCAAACCGCTGCGCAGAAGTCAACCAAACTTCACCAAATAGTGTATTGTATCACAATCTAGTAGTTACATTTGGAAATTTGGTTCTAGGACATTTGGTTTGAGCGCAATCATCAAACTTAGTTAAAAAAAAGTCATTTAAGCCTTTTCACAGTGAGATCTACGCGATATGGCCGAGAAATGTAATTTTGATGTTAACTCCCAAACCGCTGCGCAGAAGTCAACCAAACTTCACCCAATAGTGTATTGTATCACAATCTAGTAGTTACATTTGGAAATTTGGTTCTAGGACATTTGGTTTGAGCGCAATCCTCAAACTTAGTTAAAAAAAAGTCATTTAAGCCTTTTCACAGTGAGATCTACGCGATATGGCCGAGAAATGTAATTTTGATGTTAACTCCCAAACCGCTGCGCAGAAGTCAACCAAACTTCACCCAATAGTGTATTGTATCACAATCTAGTAGTTACATTTGGAAATTTGGTTCTAGGACATTTGGTTTGAGCGCAATCATCAAACTTAGTTAAAAAAAGTCATTTAAGCCTTTTCACAGTGAGATCTACGCGATATGGCCGAGAAATGTAATTTTGATGTCAACTCCCAAACCGCTGCGCAGAAGTCAACCAAACTTCACCCAATAGTGTATTGTATAACAATCTAGTAGTTACATTTGGAAATTTGGTTCTAGGACATTTGGTTTGAGGCGCAATCCTCAAACTTAGTTAAAAGAAAGTCATTTAAGCCTTTTCACAGTGAGATCTACGTGATATGGGCGAGAAATGTAATTTTGATGTTAACTCCCAAACCGCTAGGCAGAAGTCAACCAAACTTTATCCAATAGTGTATTGTATCACAATCTAGTAGTTACATGTGGAAATTTGGTTCTAGCACATTTGATTTGAGCGCAATCCTCAAACTTAGTTAAAAAAAAGTCATTTAAGCCTTTTCTCAGTGAGATCTAGGCGATATGCACGAGAAATGTAATTTTGATGTTAATTCCCAAACCGCTGCGCAGAAGTCAAACAAACTTCACCCAATAGTGTATTGTATCACAATCTAGTAGTTACATTTGGAAATTTGGTTCTAGGACATTTGGTTTGAGCGCAATCCTCAAACTTAGTTAAAAAAAAAAGTCATTTAAGCCTTTTCACAGTGAGATCTACGCGATATGGCCGAGAAATGTAATTTTGATGTTAACTCCCAAACCGCTGCGCAGAAGTCAACCAAACTTCACCCAATAATGTATTGTATCTCATTCTAGTAGTTACATTTGAAAATTTGGTTCTAGGACATTTGGTTTGAGCGCAATCATCAAACTTAGTTAAAAAAAGTCATTTAAGCCTTTTCACAGTGAGATCTACGCGATATGGCCGACAAATGTAATTTTGATGTTAACTCCCAAACCGCTGCGCAGAAGTCAACCAAACTTCACCCAATAGTGTATTGTATCACAATCTAGTAGTTACATTTGGACATTTGGTTCTAGGACATTTGGTTTGAGCGCAATCATCAAACTTAATTAAAAAAAGTCATTTAAGCGTTTTCACAGTGAGATCTACGCGATATGGCCGACAAATGTAATTTTGATGTTAACTCCCAAACCGCTGCGCAGAAGTCAACCAAACTTCACCCAATAGTGTATTGTATCACAATCTAGTAGTTACATTTGGAAATTTGGTTCTAGGACATTTGTTTTGAGCGCAATCCTCAAACTTAGTTTAAAAAAGTCATTTAAGCCTTTTCACAGTGAGATCTAGGCGATATGCCCGAGAAATGTAATTTTGATGTTAACTCCCAAACCGCTAGGCAGAAGTCAACCAAACTTCACCTAATAGTGTATTGTATCACAATCTAGTAGTTACATTTGGAAATTTGGTTCTAGGACATTTGGTTTGAGCGCAATCATCAAACTTAGTTAAAAAAAAGTCATTTAAGCCTTTTCACAGTGAGATCTACGCGATATGGCCGAGAAATGTAATTTTGATGTTAACTCCCAAACCGCTGCGCAGAAGTCAACCAAACTTCACCCAATAGTGTATTGTATCACAATCTAGTAGTTACATTTGGAAATTTGGTTCTAGGACATTTGGTTTGAGCGCAATCATCAAACTTAGTTAAAAAAAGTCATTTAAGCCTTTTCACAGTGAGATCTACGCGATATGGCCGAGAAATGTAATTTTGATGTTAACTCCCAAACCGCTGCGCAGAAGTCAACCAAACTTCACCCAATAGTGTATTGTATCACAATCTAGTAGTTACATTTGGAAATTTGGTTCTAGGACATTTGGTTTGAGCGCAATCATCAAACTTAGTTAAAAAAAAGTCATTTAAGCCTTTTCAATTTGAGATCTACGCGATATGGCCGAGAAATGTAATTTTGATGTTAACTCCCAAACCGCTGCGCAGAAGTCAACCAAACTTCACCCAATAGTGTATTGTATCACAATCTAGTAGTTACATTTGGAAATTTGGTTCTAGGACATTTGGTTTGAGCGCAATCATCAAACTTAGTTAAAAAAAGTCATTTAAGCCTTTTCACAGTGAGATCTACGCGATATGGCCGAGAAATGTAATTTTGATGTCAACTCCCAAACCGCTGCGCAGAAGTCAACCAAACTTCACCCAATAGTGTATTGTATAACAATCTAGTAGTTACATTTGGAAATTTGGTTCTAGGACATTTGGTTTGAGGCGCAATCCTCAAACTTAGTTAAAAGAAAGTCATTTAAGCCTTTTCACAGTGAGATCTACGCGATATGGGCGAGAAATGTAATTTTGATGTTAACTCCCAAACCGCTGCGCAGAAGTCAACCAAACTTCACCAAATAGTGTATTGTATCACAATCTAGTAGTTACATTTGGAAATTTGGTTCTAGGACATTTGGTTTGAGCGCAATCATCAAACTTAGTTAAAAAAAAGTCATTTAAGCCTTTTCACAGTGAGATCTACGCGATATGGCCGAGAAATGTAATTTTGATGTCAACTCCCAAACCGCTGCGCAGAAGTCAACCAAACTTCACCCAATAGTGTATTGTATAACAATCTAGTAGTTACATTTGGAAATTTGGTTCTAGGACATTTGGTTTGAGGCGCAATCCTCAAACTTAGTTAAAAGAAAGTCATTTAAGCCTTTTCACAGTGAGATCTACGCGATATGGGCGAGAAATGTAATTTTGATGTTAACTCCCAAACCGCTGCACAGAAGTCAACCAAACTTCACCCAATAGTGTATTGTATCACAATCTAGTAGTTACATTTGGAAATTTGGTTCTAGGACATTTGTTTTGAGCGCAATCCTCAAACTTAGTTTAAAAAAGTCATTTAAGCCTTTTCACAGTGAGATCTAGGCGATATGCCCGAGAAATGTAATTTTGATGTTAACTCCCAAACCGCTAGGCAGAAGTGAACCAAACTTCACCCAATTGTGTATTGTATCACAATCTAGTAGTTACATTTGGAAATTTGGTTCTAGGACATTTGGTTTGAGCGCAATCATCAAACTTAGTTAAAAAAAGTCATTTAAGCCTTTTCACAGTGAGATCTACGCGATAAGGCCGAGAAATGTAATTTTGATGTCAACTCCCAAACCGCTGCGCAGAAGTCAACCAAACTTCACCCAATAGTGTATTGTATAACAATCTAGTAGTTACATTTGGAAATTTGGTTCTAGGACATTTGGTTTGAGGCGCAATCCTCAAACTTAGTTAAAAGAAAGTCATTTAAGCCTTTTCACAGTGAGATCTACGCGATATGGGCGAGAAATGTAATTTTGATGTTAACTCCCAAACCGCTGCACAGAAGTCAACCAAACTTCACCCAATAGTGTATTGTATCACAATCTAGTAGTTACATGTGGAAATTTGGTTCTAGGACATTTGATTTGAGCGCAATCCTCAAACTTAGTTAAAAAAAGTCATTTAAGCCTTTTCACAGTGAGATCTAGGCGATATGGCCGAGATATATAATTTTGATGTTAACTCCCAAACCGCTAGGCAGAAGTCAACCAAACTTTATCCAATAGTGTATTGTATCACAATCTAGTAGTTACATTTGGACATTTGGTTCTAGGACATTTGGTTTGAGCGCAATCATCAAACTTAGTTAAAAAAAGTCATTTAAGCCTTTTCACAGTGAGATCTACGCGATATGGCCGACAAATGTAATTTTGATGTTAACTCCCAAACCGCTGCGCAGAAGTCAACCAAACTTCACCAAATAGTGTATTGTATCACAATCTAGTAGTTACATTTGGAAATTTGGTTCTAGGACATTTGGTTTGAGCGCATTCATCAAACTTAGTTAAAAAAAAGTCATTTAAGCCTTTTCACAGTGAGATCTACGCGATATGGGCGAGAAATGTAATTTTGATGTTAACTCCCAAACCGCTGCACAGAAGTCAACCAAACTTCACCCAATAGTGTATTGTATCACAATCCAGTAGTTACATGTGGAAATTTGGTTCTAGGACATTTGGTTTGAGCGCAATCCTCAAACTTAGTTAAAAAAAAGTCATTTAAGCCTTTTCTCAGTGAGATCTAGGCGATATGCCCGAGAAATGTAATTTTGATGTTAACTCCCAAACCGCTGCGCAGAAGTCATACAAACTTCACCCAATAGTGTATTGTATCACAATCTAGTAGTTACATTTGGAAATTTGGTTCTAGGACATTTGGTCTGAGCGCAATCCTCAAACTTAGTTAAAAAAAAAAGTCATTTAAGCCTTTTCACAGTGAGATCTACGCGATATGGCCGAGAAATGTAATTTTGATGTTAACTCCCAAACCGCTGCGCAGAAGTCAACCAAACTTCACCCAATAATGTATTGTATCACATTCTAGTAGTTACATTTGAAAATTTGGTTCTAGGACATTTGGTTTGAGCGCAATCCTCAAACTTAGTTAAAAAAAGTCATTTAAGCCTTTTCACAGTGAGATCTACGCGATATGGCCGAGAAATGTAATTTTGATGTTAACTCCCAAACCGCTGCGCAGAAGTCAACCAAACTTCACCCAATAGTGTATTGTATAACAATCTAGTAGTTACATTTGGAAATTTGGTTCTAGGACATTTGGTTTGAGCGCAATCCTCAAACTTAGTTAAAAAAAAGTCTTTTAAGCCTTTTCACACTGAGATCTACGCGATATGGCCGAGAAATGTAATTTTGATGTTAACTCCCAAACTGCTGCGCAGAAGTCAACCAAACTTCACCCAATAGTGTATTGTATCACAATCTAGTAGTTACATGTGGAAATTTGGTTGTAGGACATTTGATTTGAGCGCAATCCTCAAACTTAGTTAAAAAAAGTCATTTAAGCCTTTTCTCAGTGAGATCTAGGCGATATGCCCGAGAAATGTAATTTTGATGTTAACTCCCAAACCGCTAGGCAGAAGTCAACCAAACTTCACCCAATAGTGTATTGTATCACAATCTAGTAGTTACATTTGAAAATTTGGTTCTAGGACATTTGGTTTGAGCGCAATCATCAAACTTAGTTAAAAAAAAGTCATTTAAGCCTTTTCACAGTGAGATCAACGCGATATGGCCGAGAAATGTAATTTTGATGTTAACTCCCAAACCGCTGCGCAGAAGTCAAACAAACTTCACCCAATAGTGTATTGTATCACAATCTAGTAGTTACATTTGGAAATTTGGTTCTAGGACATTTGGTCTGAGCGCAATCCTCAAACTTAGTTTAAAAAAAAAGTCATTTAAGCCTTTTCACAGTGAGATCTACGCGATATGGCCGAGAAATGTAATTTTGATGTTAACTCCCAAACCGCTGCGCAGAAGTCAACCAAACTTCACCCAATAATGTATTGTATCACATTCTAGTAGTTACATTTGAAAATTTGGTTCTAGGACATTTGGTTTGAGCGCAATCCTCAAACTTATTTAAAAAAAGTCATTTAAGCCTTTTCACAGTGAGATCTACGCGATATGGCCGAGAAATGTAATTTTTATGTTAACTCCCAAACCGCTGCGCAGAAGTCAACCAAACTTCACCCAATAGTGTATTGTATCACAATCTAGTAGTTACATTTGGAAATTTGGTTCTAGGACATTTGGTTTGAGCGCAATCATCAAACTTAATTTAAAAAGTCATTTAAGCCTTTTCACAGTGAGATCTATGCGATATGGCCGAGAAATGTAATTTTGAGGTTAACTCCCAAACCGCTGCGCAGAAATCAACCAAACTTCACCCAATAGTGTATTGTATCACAATCTAGTAGTTACATTTGGAAATTTGGTTCTAGGACATTTGGTTTGAGCGCAATCCTCAAACTTAGTTAAAAAAAGTCATTTAAGCCTTTTCACAGTGAGATCGACGCGATATGGCCGAGAAATGTAATTTTGATGTTAACTCCCAAAACGCTGCGCAGAAGTCAACCAAACTTCACCCAATAGTGTATTGTATCACAATCTAGTAGTTACATTTGGAAATTTGGTTCTAGGACATTTGGTTTGAGCGCAATCCTCAAACTTAGTTAAAAAAAGTCATTTAAGCCTTTTCACAGTGAGATCTACGCGATATGGCCGAGAAATGTAATTTTGATGTTAACTCTCAAACCACTGCGCAGAAGTCAACCAAACTTCACCCAATAGTGTATTGTATCACAATCTAGTAGTTACATTTGGAAATTTGGTTCTAGGACATTTGATTTGAGCGCAATCCTCAAACTTAGTTAAAAAAAAGTCATTTAAGCCTTTTCACAGTGAAATCTACGCGATATGGCCGAGAAATGTAATTTTGATGTTAACTCCCAAACCGCTGTGCAGAAGTCAACCAAACTTCACCCAATAGTGTATTGTATCGCAATCTAGTAGTTACATTTGGAAATTTGGTTCTAGGACATTTGGTTTGAGCGCAATCCTCAAACTTAGTTAAAAAAAGTCATTTAAGCCTTTTCACAGTGAGATCTACGCGATATGGCCGAGAAATGTAATTTTGATGTTAACTCCCAAACCGCTGCGCAGAAGTCAACCAAACTTCACCCAATAGTGTATTGTATCACAATCTAGTAGTTACATTTGGAAATTTGGTTCTAGGACATTTGGTTTGAGCGCATTCATCAAACTTAGTTAAAAAAAAGTCATTTAAGCCTTTTCACAGTGAGATCTACGCGATATGGCCGAGAAATGTAATTTTGATGTTAACTCCCAAACCGCTGCGCAGAAGTCAACCAAACTTCACCCAATAGTGTATTGTATCACAATCTAGTAGTTACATTTGGAAATTTGGTTCTAGGACATTTGGTTTGAACGCAATCCTCAAAGTTAAAAAAAGTCATTTAAGCCTTTTCACAGTGAGATCTACGCGATATGGCCGAGAAATGTAATTTTGATGTTAACTCCCAAACCGCTGCGCAGAAGTCAACCAAACTTCACCCAATAGTGTATTGTATCACAATCTAGTAGTTACATTTGGAAATTTGGTTCTAGGACATTTGGTTTGAACGCAATCCTCAAAGTTAAAAAAAGTCATTTAAGCCTTTTCACAGTGAGATCTACGCGATATGGCCGAGAAATGTAATTTTGATGTTAACTCCCAAACCGCTGTGCAGAAGTCAACCAAACTTCACCCAATAGTGTATTGTATCACAATCTAGTAGTTACATTTGGAAATTTGGTTCTTGGACATTTGGTTTGAGCGCAATCATCAAACTTAGTTAAAAAAAAGTCATTTAAGCCTTTTCACAGTGAGATCTACGCGATATGGCCGAGAAATGTAATTTTGATGTTAACTCCCAAACCGCTGCGCAGAAGTCAACCAAACTTCACCCAATAGTGTATTGTATCACAATCTAGTAGTTACATTTGGAAATTTGGTTCTAGGACATTTGGTTTGAGCGCAATCCTCAAACTTAGTTAAAAAAAAGTCATTTCAGCCTTTTCTCAGTGAGATCTAGGCGATATGCCCGAGAAATGTAATTTTGATGTTAACTCCCAAACCGCTGCGCAGAAGTCAAACAAACTTCACCCAATAGTGTATTGTATCACAATCTAGTAGTTACATTTGGAAATTTGGTTCTAGGACATTTGGTCTGAGCGCAATCCTCAAACTTAGTTTAAAAAAAAAGTCATTTAAGCCTTTTCACAGTGAGATCTACGCGATATGGCCGAGAAATGTAATTTTGATGTTAACTCCCAAACCGCTGCGCAGAAGTCAACCAAACTTCACCCAATAATGTATTGTATCACATTCTAGTAGTTAAATTTGAAAATTTGGTTCTAGGACATTTGGTTTGAGCGCAATCCTCAAACTTAGTTAAAAAAAGTCATTTAAGCCTTTTCACAGTGAGATCTACGCGATATGGCCGAGAAATGTAATTTTTATGTTAACTCCCAAACCGCTGCGCAGAAGTCAACCAAACTTCACCCAATAGTGTATTGTATCACAATCCAGTAGTTACATGTGGAAATTTGGTTCTAGGACATTTGATTTGAGCGCAATCCTCAAACTTAGTTAAAAAAAAGTCATTTAAGCCTTTTCTCAGTGAGATCTAGGCGATATGCCCGAGAAATGTAATTTTGATGTTAACTCCCAAACCGCTGCGCAGAAGTCATACAAACTTCACCCAATAGTGTATTGTATCACAATCTAGTAGTTACATTTGGAAATTTGGTTCTAGGACATTTGGTCTGAGCGCAATCCTCAAACTTAGTTAAAAAAAAAAGTCATTTAAGCCTTTTCACAGTGAGATCTACGCGATATGGCCGAGAAATGTAATTTTGATGTTAACTCCCAAACCGCTGCGCAGAAGTCAACCAAACTTCACCCAATAATGTATTGTATCACATTCTAGTAGTTACATTTGAAAATTTGGTTCTAGGACATTTGGTTTGAGCGCAATCCTCAAACTTAGTTAAAAAAAGTCATTTAAGCCTTTTCACAGTGAGATCTACGCGATATGGCCGAGAAATGTAATTTTGATGTTAACTCCCAAACCGCTGCGCAGAAGTCAACCAAACTTCACCCAATAGTGTATTGTATAACAATCTAGTAGTTACATTTGGAAATTTGGTTCTAGGACATTTGGTTTGAGCGCAATCCTCAAACTTAGTTAAAAAAAAGTCTTTTAAGCCTTTTCACACTGAGATCTACGCGATATGGCCGAGAAATGTAATTTTGATGTTAACTCCCAAACTGCTGCGCAGAAGTCAACCAAACTTCACCCAATAGTGTATTGTATCACAATCTAGTAGTTACATGTGGAAATTTGGTTGTAGGACATTTGATTTGAGCGCAATCCTCAAACTTAGTTAAAAAAAGTCATTTAAGCCTTTTCTCAGTGAGATCTAGGCGATATGCCCGAGAAATGTAATTTTGATGTTAACTCCCAAACCGCTAGGCAGAAGTCAACCAAACTTCACCCAATAGTGTATTGTATCACAATCTAGTAGTTACATTTGAAAATTTGGTTCTAGGACATTTGGTTTGAGCGCAATCATCAAACTTAGTTAAAAAAAAGTCATTTAAGCCTTTTCACAGTGAGATCAACGCGATATGGCCGAGAAATGTAATTTTGATGTTAACTCCCAAACCGCTGCGCAGAAGTCAAACAAACTTCACCCAATAGTGTATTGTATCACAATCTAGTAGTTACATTTGGAAATTTGGTTCTAGGACATTTGGTCTGAGCGCAATCCTCAAACTTAGTTTAAAAAAAAAGTCATTTAAGCCTTTTCACAGTGAGATCTACGCGATATGGCCGAGAAATGTAATTTTGATGTTAACTCCCAAACCGCTGCGCAGAAGTCAACCAAACTTCACCCAATAATGTATTGTATCACATTCTAGTAGTTACATTTGAAAATTTGGTTCTAGGACATTTGGTTTGAGCGCAATCCTCAAACTTATTTAAAAAAAGTCATTTAAGCCTTTTCACAGTGAGATCTACGCGATATGGCCGAGAAATGTAATTTTTATGTTAACTCCCAAACCGCTGCGCAGAAGTCAACCAAACTTCACCCAATAGTGTATTGTATCACAATCTAGTAGTTACATTTGGAAATTTGGTTCTAGGACATTTGGTTTGAGCGCAATCATCAAACTTAATTTAAAAAGTCATTTAAGCCTTTTCACAGTGAGATCTATGCGATATGGCCGAGAAATGTAATTTTGAGGTTAACTCCCAAACCGCTGCGCAGAAATCAACCAAACTTCACCCAATAGTGTATTGTATCACAATCTAGTAGTTACATTTGGAAATTTGGTTCTAGGACATTTGGTTTGAGCGCAATCCTCAAACTTAGTTAAAAAAAGTCATTTAAGCCTTTTCACAGTGAGATCGACGCGATATGGCCGAGAAATGTAATTTTGATGTTAACTCCCAAAACGCTGCGCAGAAGTCAACCAAACTTCACCCAATAGTGTATTGTATCACAATCTAGTAGTTACATTTGGAAATTTGGTTCTAGGACATTTGGTTTGAGCGCAATCCTCAAACTTAGTTAAAAAAAGTCATTTAAGCCTTTTCACAGTGAGATCTACGCGATATGGCCGAGAAATGTAATTTTGATGTTAACTCTCAAACCACTGCGCAGAAGTCAACCAAACTTCACCCAATAGTGTATTGTATCACAATCTAGTAGTTACATTTGGAAATTTGGTTCTAGGACATTTGATTTGAGCGCAATCCTCAAACTTAGTTAAAAAAAAGTCATTTAAGCCTTTTCACAGTGAAATCTACGCGATATGGCCGAGAAATGTAATTTTGATGTTAACTCCCAAACCGCTGTGCAGAAGTCAACCAAACTTCACCCAATAGTGTATTGTATCGCAATCTAGTAGTTACATTTGGAAATTTGGTTCTAGGACATTTGGTTTGAGCGCAATCCTCAAACTTAGTTAAAAAAAGTCATTTAAGCCTTTTCACAGTGAGATCTACGCGATATGGCCGAGAAATGTAATTTTGATGTTAACTCCCAAACCGCTGCGCAGAAGTCAACCAAACTTCACCCAATAGTGTATTGTATCACAATCTAGTAGTTACATTTGGAAATTTGGTTCTAGGACATTTGGTTTGAGCGCATTCATCAAACTTAGTTAAAAAAAAGTCATTTAAGCCTTTTCACAGTGAGATCTACGCGATATGGCCGAGAAATGTAATTTTGATGTTAACTCCCAAACCGCTGCGCAGAAGTCAACCAAACTTCACCCAATAGTGTATTGTATCACAATCTAGTAGTTACATTTGGAAATTTGGTTCTAGGACATTTGGTTTGAACGCAATCCTCAAAGTTAAAAAAAGTCATTTAAGCCTTTTCACAGTGAGATCTACGCGATATGGCCGAGAAATGTAATTTTGATGTTAACTCCCAAACCGCTGCGCAGAAGTCAACCAAACTTCACCCAATAGTGTATTGTATCACAATCTAGTAGTTACATTTGGAAATTTGGTTCTAGGACATTTGGTTTGAACGCAATCCTCAAAGTTAAAAAAAGTCATTTAAGCCTTTTCACAGTGAGATCTACGCGATATGGCCGAGAAATGTAATTTTGATGTTAACTCCCAAACCGCTGTGCAGAAGTCAACCAAACTTCACCCAATAGTGTATTGTATCACAATCTAGTAGTTACATTTGGAAATTTGGTTCTTGGACATTTGGTTTGAGCGCAATCATCAAACTTAGTTAAAAAAAAGTCATTTAAGCCTTTTCACAGTGAGATCTACGCGATATGGCCGAGAAATGTAATTTTGATGTTAACTCCCAAACCGCTGCGCAGAAGTCAACCAAACTTCACCCAATAGTGTATTGTATCACAATCTAGTAGTTACATTTGGAAATTTGGTTCTAGGACATTTGGTTTGAGCGCAATCCTCAAACTTAGTTAAAAAAAAGTCATTTCAGCCTTTTCTCAGTGAGATCTAGGCGATATGCCCGAGAAATGTAATTTTGATGTTAACTCCCAAACCGCTGCGCAGAAGTCAAACAAACTTCACCCAATAGTGTATTGTATCACAATCTAGTAGTTACATTTGGAAATTTGGTTCTAGGACATTTGGTCTGAGCGCAATCCTCAAACTTAGTTTAAAAAAAAAGTCATTTAAGCCTTTTCACAGTGAGATCTACGCGATATGGCCGAGAAATGTAATTTTGATGTTAACTCCCAAACCGCTGCGCAGAAGTCAACCAAACTTCACCCAATAATGTATTGTATCACATTCTAGTAGTTAAATTTGAAAATTTGGTTCTAGGACATTTGGTTTGAGCGCAATCCTCAAACTTAGTTAAAAAAAGTCATTTAAGCCTTTTCACAGTGAGATCTACGCGATATGGCCGAGAAATGTAATTTTTATGTTAACTCCCAAACCGCTGCGCAGAAGTCAACCAAACTTCACCCAATAGTGTATTGTATCACAATCTAGTAGTTACATTTGGAAATTTGGTTCTAGGACATTTGGTTTGAGCGCAATCCTCAAACTTAGTTAAAAAAAAGTCATTTCAGCCTTTTCTCAGTGAGATCTAGGCGATATGCCCGAGAAATGTAATTTTGATGTTAACTCCCAAACCGCTGCGCAGAAGTCAAACAAACTTCACCCAATAGTGTATTGTATCACAATCTAGTAGTTACATTTGGAAATTTGGTTCTAGGACATTTGGTCTGAGCGCAATCCTCAAACTTAGTTTAAAAAAAAAGTCATTTAAGCCTTTTCACAGTGAGATCTACGCGATATGGCCGAGAAATGTAATTTTGATGTTAACTCCCAAACCGCTGCGCAGAAGTCAACCAAACTTCACCCAATAATGTATTGTATCACATTCTAGTAGTTACATTTGAAAATTTGGTTCTAGGACATTTGGTTTGAGCGCAATCCTCAAACTTAGTTAAAAAAAGTCATTTAAGCCTTTTCACAGTGAGATCTACGCGATATGGCCGAGAAATGTAATTTTTATGTTAACTCCCAAACCGCTGCGCAGAAGTCAACCAAACTTCACCCAATAGTGTATTGTATCACAATCTAGTAGTTACATTTGGAAATTTGGTTCTAGGACATTTGGTTTGAGCGCAATCATCAAACTTAATTTAAAAAGTCATTTAAGCCTTTTCACAGTGAGATCTATGCGATATGGCCGAGAAATGTAATTTTGAGGTTAACTCCCAAACCGCTGCGCAGAAGTCAACCAAACTTCACCCAATAGTGTATTGTATCACAATCTAGTAGTTACATTTGGAAATTTGGTTCTAGGACATTTGGTTTGAGCCCAATCCTCAAACTTCGTTAAAAAAAGTCATTTAAGCCTTTTCACAGTGAGATCTACGCGATATGGCCGAGAAATGTAATTTTGATGTTAACTCCCAAACCGCTAGGCAGAAGTCAACCAAACTTCACCCAATAGTGTATTGTATCACAATCTAGTAGTTACATTTGGAAATTTGGTTCTAGGACATTTGGTTTGAGCGCAATCATCAAACTTAGTTAAAAAAAGTCATTTAAGCCTTTTCACAGTGAGATCGACGCGATATGGCCGAGAAATGTAATTTTGATGTTAACTCCCAAAACGCTGCGCAGAAGTCAACCAAACTTCACCCAATAGTGTATTGTATCACAATCTAGTAGTTACATTTGGAAATTTGGTTCTAGGACATTTGGTTTGAGCGCAATCCTCAAACTTAGTTAAAAAAAGTCATTTAAGCCTTTTCACAGTGAGATCTACGCGATATGGCCGAGAAATGTAATTTTGATGTTAACTCCCAAACCACTGCGCAGAAGTCAACCAAACTTCACCCAATAGTGTATTGTATCACAATCTAGTAGTTACATTTGGAAATTTGGTTCTAGGACATTTGATTTGAGCGCAATCCTCAAACTTAGTTAAAAAAAAGTCATTTAAGCCTTTTCACAGTGAAATCTACGCGATATGGCCGAGAAATGTAATTTTGATGTTAACTCCCAAACCGCTGTGCAGAAGTCAACCAAACTTCACCCAATAGTGTATTGTATCGCAATCTAGTAGTTACATTTGGAAATTTGGTTCTAGGACATTTGGTTTGAGCGCAATCCTCAAACTTAGTTAAAAAAAAGTCATTTAAGCCTTTTCACAGTGAGATCTACGCGATATGGCCGAGAAATGTAATTTTGATGTTAACTCCCAAACCGCTGCGCAGAAGTCAACCAAACTTCACCCAATAGTGTATTGTATCACAATCTAGTAGTTACATTTGGAAATTTGGTTCTAGGATATTTGGTTTGAACGCAATCCTCAAAGTTAAAAAAAGTCATTTAAGCCTTTTCACAGTGAGATCTACGCGATATGGCCGAGAAATGTAATTTTGATGTTAACTCCCAAACCGCTGCGCAGAAGTCAACCAAACTTCACCCAATAGTGTATTGTATCACAATCTAGTAGTTACATTTGGAAATTTGGTTCTAGGACATTTGGTTTGAGCGCAATCATCAAACTTAGTTAAAAAAAGTCATTTAAGCCTTTTCACAGTGAGATCTACGCGATATGGCCGAGAAATGTAATTTTGATGTTAACTCCCAAACCGCTGCGCAGAAGTCAACCAAACTTCACCCAATAGTGTATTGTATCACAATCTAGTAGTTACATTTGGAAATTTGGTTCTAGGACATTTGGTTTGAGCGCAATCCTCAAACTTAGTTAAAAAAAGTCATTTAAGCCTTTTCACAGTGAGATCTACGCGATATGGCCGAGAAATGTAATTTTGATGTTAACTCCCAAACCACTGCGCAGAAGTCAACCAAACTTCACCCAATAGTGTATTGTATCGCAATCTAGTAGTTACATTTGGAAATTTGGTTCTAGGACATTTGGTTTGAGCGCAATCCTCAAACTTAGTTAAAAAAAGTCATTTAAGCCTTTTCACAGTGAGATCTACGCGATATGGCCGAGAAATGTAATTTTGATGTTAACTCCCAAACCGCTGCGCAGAAGTCAACCAAACTTCACCCAATAGTGTATTGTATCACAATCTAGTAGTTACATTTGGAAATTTGGTTCTAGGACATTTGGTTTGAGCGCATTCATCAAACTTAGTTAAAAAAAAGTCATTTAAGCCTTTTCACAGTGAGATCTACGCGATATGGCCGAGAAATGTAATTTTGATGTTAACTCCCAAACCGCTGCGCAGAAGTCAACCAAACTTCACCCAATAGTGTATTGTATCACAATCTAGTAGTTACATTTGGAAATTTGGTTCTAGGACATTTGGTTTGAACGCAATCCTCAAAGTTAAAAAAAGTCATTTAAGCCTTTTCACAGTGAGATCTACGCGATATGGCCGAGAAATGTAATTTTGATGTTAACTCCCAAACCGCTGTGCAAAAGTCAACCAAACTTCACCCAATAGTGTATTGTATCACAATCTAGTAGTTACATTTGGAAATTTGGTTCTAGGACATTTGGTTTGAGCGCAATCATCAAACTTAGTTAAAAAAAGTCATTTAAGCCTTTTCACAGTGAGATCTACGCGATATGGCCGAGAAATGTAATTTTGATGTTAACTCCCAAACCGCTGCGCAGAAGTCAACCAAACTTCACCCAATAGTGTATTGTATCACAATCTAGTAGTTACATTTGGAAATTTGGTTCTAGGACATTTGGTTTGAGCGCAATCCTCAAACTTAGTTAAAAAAAGTCATTTAAGCCTTTTCACAGTGAGATCTACGCGATATGGCCGACAAATGTAATTTTGATGTTAACTCCCAAACCGCTGCGCAGAAGTCAACCAAACTTCACCCAATAGTGTATTGTATCACAATCTAGTAGTTACATTTGGAAATTTGGTTCTAGGACATTTGGTTTGAGCGCAATCATCAAACTTAATTAAAAAAGTCATTTAAGCCTTTTCACAGTTAGATCTATGCGATATGGCCGAGAAATGTAATTTTGAGGTTAACTCCCAAACCGCTGCGCAGAAGTCAACCAAACTTCACCCAATAGTGTATTGTATCACAATCTAGTAGTTACATTTGGAAATTTGGTTCTAGGACATTTGGTTTGAGCGCAATCCTCAAATTTAGTTAAAAAAAGTCATTTAAGCCTTTTCACAGTGAGATCTACGCGATTTGGCCGAGAAATGTCATTTTGATGTTAACTCCCATACCGCTGCGCAGAAGTCAACCAAACTTCACCCAATAGTGTATTGTATCACAATCTAGTAGTTACATTTGGAAATTTGGTTCTAGGACATTTGGTTTGAGCGCAATCATCAAACTTAGTTAAAAAAAGTCATTTAAGCCTTTTCACAGTGAGATCTACGCGATATGGCCGAGAAATGTAATTTTGATGTTAACTCCCAAACCGATGCGCAGAAGTGAACCAAACTTCACCCAATAGTGTATTGTATCACAATCTAGTAGTTACATTTGGAAATTTGGTTCTAGGACATTTGGTTTGAGCGCAATCCTCAAACTTAGTTAAAAAAAGTCATTTAAGCCTTTTCACAGTGAGATCTACGCGATATGGCCGAGAAATGTAATTTTGATGTTAACTCCCAAACCGCTGCGCAGAAGTCAACCAAACTTCACCCAATGGTGTATTGTATCACAATCTAGTAGTTACATTTGGAAATTTGGTTCTAGGACATTTGGTTTGAGCGCAATCATCAAACTTAATTAAAAAAGTCATTTAAGCCTTTTCACAGTGAGATCTATGCGATATGGCCGAGAAATGTAATTTTGAGGTTAACTCCCAAACCGCTGCGCAGAAGTCAACCAAACTTCACCCAATAGTGTATTGTATCACAATCTAGTAGTTACATTTGGAAATTTGGTTCTAGGACATTTGGTTTGAGCGCAATCATCAAACTTAATTAAAAAAGTCATTTAAGCCTTTTCACAGTGAGATCTATGCGATATGGCCGAGAAATGTAATTTTGAGGTTAACTCCCAAACCGCTGCGCAGAAGTCAACCAAACTTCACCCAATAGTGTATTGTATCACAATCTAGTAGTTACATTTGGAAATTTGGTTCTAGGACATTTGGTTTGAGAGCAATCCTCAAACTTAGTTAAAAAAAAGTCATTTAAGCCTTTTCAGAGTGCGATCTACGCGATATGGCCGAGAAATGTAATTTTGATGTTAACTCCCAAACCGCTGCGCAGAAGTCAACCAAACTTCACCCAATAGTGTATTGTATCACAATCTAGTATTTACATTTGGAAATTTGGTTCTAGGACATTTGGTTTGAACGCAATCCTCAAAGTTAAAAAAAGTCATTTAAGCCTTTTCACAGTGAGATCTACGCGATATGGCCGAGAAATGTAATTTTGATGTTAACTCCCAAACCGCTGCGCAGAAGTCAACCAAACTTCACCCAATAGTGTATTGTATCACAATCTAGTAGTTACATTTGGAAATTTGGTTCTAGGACATTTGGTTTGAGCGCAATCCTCAAACTTAGTTAAAAAAAGTCATTTAAGCCTTTTCACAGTGAGATCTACGCGATATGGCCGAGAAATGTAATTTTGATGTTAACTCCCAAACCGCTGCGCAGAAGTCAACCAAACTTCACCCAATAGTGTATTGTATCACAATCTAGTAGTTACATTTGGAAATTTGGTTCTAGGACATTTGGTTTGAGCGCAATCATCAAACTTAATTAAAAAAGTCATTTAAGCCTTTTCACAGTTAGATCTATGCGATATGGCCGAGAAATGTAATTTTGAGGTTAACTCCCAAACCGCTGCGCAGAAGTCAACCAAACTTCACCCAATAGTGTATTGTATCACAATCTAGTAGTTACATTTGGAAATTTTGTTCTAGGACATTTGGTTTGAGCGCAATCATCAAACTTAGTTAAAAAAAGTCATTTAAGCCTTTTCACAGTGAGATCTACGCGATATGGCCGAGAAATGTAATTTTGATGTTAACTCCCAAACCGCTGCGCAGAAGTCAACCAAACTTCACCCAATAATGTATTGTATCACATTCTAGTAGTTACATTTGAAAATTTGGTTCTAGGACATTTGGTTTGAGCGCAATCCTCAAACTTAATTTAAAAAGTCATTTAAGCCTTTTCACAGTGAGATCTACGC